>NC_080431.1:11628052-11936302 GCF_028018845.1 Melospiza georgiana
CATAGTTATTCTGAAACATAGATAAGATTTAATCCCTCTTTATTTTAGGTAGAACCAAAAATTCCTGAAACTGATTAATCATTGTCCTTTAAATTTCAAACAAGCTGGTTGACAGCACTCAAAGTATGTTGATAAAATGCTTGGGGGTTTTATTGTTAATGTGTTAATTTGCATCTCTTTCAATTTCGATGAAGCTGACTTGGGATATTCTGCACTGCTTGGCCTTGCAAGCCAACTGATTATTGTCCTTGTCATTTTACATGAGATTTATGTGATTTCTCCAGTGTCATCTCCAGGGTGGAGATCCAAAGCTGGCATGGGCTCTATCTGCAATAATGGCATGCATTAAGCTCATATAATTGGAGGCATAATTAACTTTCATTTGCTCATAATATATGCATGCTATTATGTTATAATGCATGCCTATCTTGATATATTAATGTGTTCTGGCCAGGCCAGATATTCCAGTGACTTCTTTATATATATAAAAAACCCAATATGTGTGCACAAGCATATGAAGTTCAATGGAGTACTGGTGGATAAACCTCTAGGATTTTTTTTTTTAAATTTCATGTTAAGAGTCATACTTAAATACCAAAAGAAACCTAATAAAAATGGAAGTTCAGATTTGTCTCTTTACAGAGTTCTAAGAAACCTTTCTTACACTCTTTTTAACATTCTTGTCAAGACTTTGGAAGTGTTGAACTTAGGGTGGCAGTTCTGTCACAGATGGCTCTTGCATGCCTCAGCTGCTCCTCAGGTGTTTTATGTGGAGAACAAATGACCGTGAACCAGAAGCTGAGTACTACCTCCAGCTGGTCTGTGGAATTCCAGCAAAACAGCTGGAACTTTCCTGAGTGTCCTGACAGAACTGAGGGCACTCAGCACCTGGTAGCTCTACAGAACCTCTGTGGTCCTTTATATGTGTGTTAGACGGTGCCTTGGATAAAGTGTCATAAAAGGTCTGGCTGTTGGTTTGTTTCTCTGAATGTCTTGGCTGTGTCTTTTGAGCTTACTGTCTCTAATTTCTTTCCCTGATGTGGTTTCAAAGCTCTGTGATAACACTGATAGGCAATTAATTACTAGGCTCTTTTAAAAAGCAGATAATGACAGCAACTTTGCCTTGTTTCCTATCTGTAAAATTCATAATGCGGAATAGTTTGTAAAGAAAATAGCTGATTAAGTAGCAGAAGTAAGAATAGGATGAAACAAAGCTGTGAGTGTTGCCTATCTTTCCAAATGTCAGCTTATTCTAAAACTACTTTTAACTTGTGTATGACCATAGGTGATTTCTCAAAACATGAAGACTTGCATCTTAATATAAAAATAATGTGTGTACTTGAGTTATGATGATTTTGTTGCTCTTCCTAATTTGCTTTAGGCTTTTTATGGAATGGTGCAGGCACAGCTACCAGGAGAAGAGTATGAACCTTTAATTTTATAAAATAACCACTCTGGCAGAAAACTGGCCTGGAGGATTGTGTTGTCTCTGCTTCTGATTTCCATTAAAAATCAAGTTTCTGGAAATAGGGAGTCTTTAAGTATCTTTGGATTTTTAGATCATTGGAAATCAAAGTCGGTGTCACCCTCATAAGTTGTTGTTTTGAAGACTTCAGCTTTCAGCTGTCAAAGCACTGGCCAGGTTGCTTTGGATATGCAAAATCAGTAGTATTTAATGGCAGCAGCTCCTATTTGGGTCCTCATTTCTAGTAAAGTTTCTTTTGGTCAATGCTGTCTGGAGAAACAGATGAAGGACAATTGTACCACATTATTTAGGAAATAAAGCAGTGCAATTCATTCAGGAACCTGCATGATGCCAGGGTTGATGGATGGATAGAGGGAGGGAGGGGAACAGCTTTGGAAGGAAGTTGAGCTTGTTGATTACACAACTTGATTATGTAACAGTTTTAAAAAGTGGCACTATTAGAAGAGACATTACCAAAGATAAAATGATGTGCTTTCAGATGTTAATCTAATTTTTCTTAGGGGGAAAACCTCTGGAGGCAGTGTGCCTGCTGGGAAGCGCAGGGAGCTGCGTGATGCCTTGACAGTTGTCCCGCTTGCAGGGCTGGATGCTGTGGCTCTGGGGAGCTGCAGGCAGGGCAGGAGCTGAGTGCTGTACCTGAAGGGTGTTGTACTCTCCCTCCCAGAGAACTTTTCCTAATTGCAAACTGGGGAGAGCAAAGCAGTGAGTCTGATCAGTTTCTGTGGAATGAGAATTCTGGAAGCATGCACGAACTTTCTAACTTCTTGAAACCTTTCCCTACTCTGGTTTGTAGCAACATCTGGCTTAGGGGTCTTAAGACAAAACATTTTTGCATTCAGTTGCTTATGTAGCCAGCATACCTTCAGCTTTCACTGCTTGAATTGCAGAGCCTTGTCCTCTGCCTACCATCCATAATTTCTGCAGGTGATGACTCTGGTTATATCATTACTAACAGTACTGTGTAAGGAAGCAGAAGAAAGTAGATTCTCCTGAACCCTCCAAACAGGGCAAATGGTGACAGCTCAGCTTTTTGGTGCTCTGGGCACAAACATCTCCAGGGGTGTGGTGGTCACTTGGCTTAGAATTTGCTATGAAGGAGTACTGAATCAGATGGTAAAGAGCTATAAAAGTAATTTAGTGCCATTACTAAACAGCTTCCAATTATATCAGGTTCTGTGTGAGTAGGAAAGCAACTTGAGCTTTCGTTTCTTGTGGCCAGTTACTGCTGTGCAAGTGAAACAACATCTCTCTGCAACTTGTGACTTGTCCTGGTCAGTGATTAGTTATTGAAACTATTATCCCATCCAGGGATCTGAATCTCCCTATTATCTGTCACTAGGTAATATTTTACCTGGGAGACAGTAGTTGGGATTAGTCAGATTTCAAGGAAGTTAAATTGTGCTGCAGAGCAGTTCCCAATGTTTAAGGGCTCTGATGGTGTTGAAAGCGAAGGGAGACGACCCATCTTTGTTGATCAGCATCGACTCCGATTTATTGATCCAACCAGTCACTTTTTATAACAGTGTTAATTAAGTTCATGCATATTCCAAAATCCGAGCTCACGATAGGCTACAGAGCAAACACTAACCCCTCCCTTTGTTTTCAATACCTGTGGTTTGTTTATTGAAACCAAGATTTTGTTCTCACCCTGATACGAAGGGTTCTCAACCTCCATGTCTGTTCCCAAGGACAGAATGTTTACCTGTTATGAGAAGACTGTCTGAGAATCCTCCTGTTTATAAAATGTGCCTGAGAACCTAGTTATTTACAGAAATAGGCTTGGGAACTGCTGCTTTACAGCTGCCTTTTACTTTTCCATCAGCTGTATATTTTCATGGCCTCTTTCTTTAAGCCATGTCTGAGCAAAATTCTCCAACATGATGGCAGTCCCAGCCACTCACAGATGACTCCTCAGGCAGCTGAGTGGGTGGTGTTTCAAAGAAACTATTTGCTGGAGTCAAAACACTTTTGCTGTGCCTTCATTAGCAGTAGGAGATGAAGATAAAATTAATTTAGGATTTCTGTTTCCCAGTACAGTAGCTGAGGTGGGAGGGAAGCCGATACCTTAGACTAGGAATAAAGGCAATGGTGGGAACACATCACACTGCTGAATTGTTTTGCCTGCTAAAGGAGATGCCAGTTCTGGGGCACAGCTGGTGGTTTGTGAAACATGTCAAAAAGCTTATGTTGTGGCTGCTAGCACTGCACTTCTTCTCCACATAAATAAAATGCCCTTCCATGTCACTTCCAATCCTGTAACTGTCTAGAGTAGAAACCGTTCCTCTCATCTGTAAAATACAAAATAAAGCTTGCGATTAGTTTATTTTCACATATTCTTCCGTTCTTTCTTGTTGGTACATGAGAAAAATTCAAAGTTCCTAAAAGGACAGAGCTTGAAATGAACTGTTTGGTCTTGCCCTGGTTTCATCCTTGTACTCTGTAATTCAAAATGAAGTTGCTTAGGCATTACAATATCATCTGCTTTGGACTTGAGCTGTGGTTTGGGTGACCTCTTTAGGTAACCTATTTAAATTTAATGATCTTGTATTCCTTTTTAAGATGGGAAAACTCACTGTGTTTAAAACACAGAACTTCAAAAAAATGCTGTGGATTCCCATACTGTCTCCAGCCTATTTCTAAAACCAAAAAATTACGGCTAAATGTAAGTGCTTTGTATGGAGACAGAGTAATAAATGTTGCATTTGGGAATTATGAGTATCCCCCACAGCTGATGCTTTAGCAGCCTCTGTCCCCATCTCTCTGTGCCTAAATGTGACTGTTTGGTGCTCTGCAGTGACTTTCCAAGATTGTTTTCTAACAGAAAGCTGAGAAACATTCTAAGATGCCAGATGGTTATTTTCTTATTGTTTACTCAGGAAAATAATTGAGAAATCTGCATCAGTCAAACTTTTTTTTTTTTTTTTTGTTTAATAAGTTCTAAAAAAAAAGCTCTAGAAATGTGCAGTTGAGTTATGAATGCAGTTTTTGATAGGTTTTAACAGTTGTGATATTTATATCACTATATAAATATATTTATATCATCTGTACACACACTGTTGCTAGGATTGAAGCACATACTTCTACATCCCTTTTTTTTATCAAAAAAATAGGTGCAACTACTGTCAAATAGTATGAAGCAGACCTTAGAGCTACTCATTAAAATGTCAATATTTTTCAGACTGAAGTTAAGGTCACCAGTGATGGTTCTTCATTTGCAGCTCATTTAGGGGAAAAAAATCCTCAGCTCGATCATCAGTGTGTCTGTTGGTTTTCATTTAGCAGCAACACAATGAAAATTGTGATTCTTGTGCAGATAACCTACAGCTGTGATCTTGCTAGATTTGCATACTTGAAAGGCATCAAAGTTCTAAACAGCAATTTTATGTTTTTAAACTCAAGGTTGTGTTGCTACTTGAAGCATTTTAGGTTTGTTATTTTAAGTATGATCTTTGCACACCTGAACTGGGTGGGCAGGCAGGAATCTCAACCAACCCACTAAAATCCTTTATTCCAAGATGAAAGGGCTGGAAGGAGGGTTACAGCCTTTATGCTCAACAGTCCCTTTTGTTGCCCATTAGAAATTAACATCATTTCCCTGCCCCTGGTGTTACCTGAGCAAGCTGGGATTTCAACTGACAGTGACAATTGGGTTGTTACATTCTACATGTGAATTTAATTCTGTCAACATCTCGTGTCTGTGCCAGCTATTGAGCTAATTCATTTGCTGCTGGCTTTATGGTTTGTACATGGGGGGAAAATTGCTGAACATGCAAGGAGGCTGAGGACATCCTTAATGCCTGATGTGGGTGACAGAAGCTCACTCACTAGCAATAAAAACAGTAACAAAAGCATCCAAAGGCAGAGGACTCTGATTAACAAGCTGGAGAATCAGGGTTGATGCTCTGGCTCTGTCATGACTTAGCTGACAGGTGTTTTTTTAATTTATTTTTTAATTTTCTATTGGTATTGACAAATCCTCTTTGTTCATCATCTCTAATAGCTGTTAGAATGGAGCGTTCTGTTGACTCCTTGTGACTTTTGGAACTAGGGTTTCCCATCACACTGTCATTTGTTTTTAAAGCTATCCTTGGCAAGTCTTCCTGCTATCCTTTTCAGTCTTCACCAGATGTCCATCTAGTACTTTCTTGCCATTTCTTTCATAATCTTAGGAAATTTTGAAATAGATATATTTAAAGATCATTCTCTTGATGAGACCATCTGTGGTTGTCTCTGTCCCCTGCTGCTTCCTGTTTTTTAATTCTGTCCTGACAGCAGTCACTCTTCCAGTTCTTCTGCTGCTCCTTGAGTATTTTAGGTTGTAAAAAACATAATAGTTGAGTAGATCCCATTATGGGGCTTCCTGAGGGTGAAAGATCCCCCAAAGTATTGCCAATGTGAGGGGAAATCCTCACAAGTCCTCATCACTCCATTTGATACTCCCTCAGCACCGTTCCCCTGCTGCTCACTGCAGGTGTCTTGGAAGGCATTCTCAGAGTGAGATAATGGAAATACAGATGGATTTGTTGTTTTGAGTGCTTCCTTCACCATTACTGACATTGGAGGTGCCTAACCCTGTGTGTGACAGGCTGAGATGCAACCAGAGAGGTGGAAAGTTCCTTGGCATCACTGCCCTGGTGTTTCATACACTTTGCCTACAGCCTGGCCTTCCTCTTTCTATCACATGCTGCCTTTTTATTCCTGTCTGTGGTATGGATTTCACTACTGGAGTAGGACAGAGTTTGAGGCAGGTTTTTCTTTTTTTCTGAGTGTGGTGTGTTGCTTTTGATCACGCTTTTGTGGAGGGTCGTTCTTTTTACTGTCACTTTCTATCATATTTTCTGTTCCCAGACAGTTTTCCTTGTCTCTGCTTTAGGCATTAGGCACTTTAAACTACATTTATGCACTGGATTTCAAACTGGCCCCTGGTTTTCCAGCTTAAACTTAATGGTGCTATGATTGCAAGTACCTGGGCAGACAGTAGTTTCTTATTAACTGATAGTTTTCCTTGCACGATCCAAAGGACTTAGCACATCTTGTTTATAAGCTACAACACTGGGGGGTGGATGTTTTCATTGTTTTTATTATTATTATTTATTTATTCTTCATCACAGCTGCACAAACAGCCTCTAGCTGCATGCTAAGGTTCACTTGCCAGACTGCATTTTTCTTTATTTTAATAATTTTGTTTTATTGCTAGAGATTTGCTTGGATGAGAAGGAAAGGAAAAGAAAATCAAGACTGAAAGTATCAGGGCAGTGCAGCAAGGGAGAACAGATTGTGTTTGCCTTTTTAGCTCATTTAAGCATCAGATTTAGAAAACATTGGCTTTTCCAAACAACAGGGGTATCAAGAACTATTCCCCTGTCCCATCTTGTCTCAGTGTGCCATTTAGCAGAATTTTCTCCACAAGCAGGGTATGCTAATTTTCTCTTGCCTTGTTCATGAAATGGAGCAAAGAGGAGTTTGATGGAGAGACATCATTACATGAACCCCTGCTTGCACACCTGCCCTGAGAAAAGCTGGATTTATACATGTTTTGGAGTGTAGAGCATTGTTTCTTCAGCTCTTCCAGTAGAATGTGATAGGATGAACTATGTGTGGAGCAGCTAAACCTTATGTAGAAGACATATGTTTGCTAATTATTAACTTGAGAACTATAAATGAAAGAAATTGGAAATGGAAGCATTATGCAATCCATGGTGCAAAGACAGGAATACAGAAAGGACACTTCTTGCCTCAGTGTTCAGTCCCAATTAATGAGTCTCTTAATATTCCCTACAACAATAATTATGTGTACAATAGCCAGAATGAAGTTCAGAGAACAGCAGGTTCTCATGCCAGGTGACAGCTTGAAACAGAAAGAAGCCAAAGGCCATGGTTTCCAGCCAAGCAGAACTTGGTGCTGCTTTGAGTTACTCTTCCAAGCAATGTTTTGGGAAGGCACTCGGTTCCTTTTACTGTCACATGCAACTGGAAGATTCCATTTGATGTGTAATTCTAATTGCAGTGTGACAGTGTGCAAGGAAGAAAGTGAGCTGCTGCAGAAATAGCCTGAGTCAGTTGTTTTAATTACTGCTCTTATGGAGAAATTATTGTGTCATTGAGGCATGTCCTAAAAATCTGTGAGGATGGCTGTAATTATACAAAGGCCTGTAATAAGCTGAAATTTGGTCAGAAAATGAGATGTTTCCAGTAAACACAATACATCCATACACATTTGTGGATTATTAGTTAGGAAGAGTTGTTAACTGGTGTATTATCATATTTGCAAAATTCATATTGGTGACTGTCAGCAGCATTTAGGTAAAGGCAGCATATAGAAAGTGCATTTTGTAGCATGGAGATGTGGCAAAAATGGTGAGTTATCATTTTTCTTACAATGCCACAGTCTTAGAATATGAACACAAAGAATATAGAGCTGTTTGAGAATTGGAACTGCAACAAAGAATTATTTGTTATCTTTGTACAAAAAAAGTCAGTTACAACAGTCAAAGAACTAGAATTGATTTCTAAAGAAATGGTGAAATGAGCAGGTGTGCTGGTAGGGATGAGGCACTTTGAGAAAACTGAGTGTTCATGGCAGTAAACAACAGAACTGTGTGGTTCTTTGACAATGCAAGTTACTGGTATGAAACTTAAGCAAGAGGCATTTAGTGGATTTTGACAGGTACTTTAAAAGTGCAATGCAGTAGGTATGCTCTGGGAAATCCATGAGATACTGAAAATTTCCAAGTTAAATGTACAGTTATTTGTAGTCCACTGATAAATGAAGTTTTCATTTGCAGCACCACTTCACCTTTTTGCTATCAGACACTGGTATAAACCCTGAATCTGAGTGATCACAAATTGGGTGATGATCTGAATAATGCATTAATTACTGTATGTTACAGCACCTGGCCTCTTGCTGCTATAGATTAATGATATTCTTTCTTTTTGTAGTATGACATCGCACACAAGATTGGTGACATAACAGTGGTATAAACATGAAGAAACAGGCATCAGTTTTTGCATGACTTTCCAGTATGGTGAAACTGAAGTACATTATGAAATGAAGTGCTGTTATTTTTTTTTACTTGATCTCACTTTAGATTCAAGATTTTTAAGTAGGCTGTA
The DNA here is from genome assembly GCF_028018845.1 of Melospiza georgiana. NCBI lineage: Eukaryota > Metazoa > Chordata > Aves > Passeriformes > Passerellidae > Melospiza > Melospiza georgiana. The sequence continues at coordinate 11,636,652 of NC_080431.1, forward strand.
TTCAGTTTTGTAAGTACCAAATTTTTTTCTTTTTCATATTTTGAATGCAAAGTTTACAAAGCCACTCCTGACGTTTTTCTTACTACTTTTGTGTTTTGAAAAGCGTGCACCATCCCTCCTCTCTGCTTCCCCCACCCCATTCCTGGAGATGCAAAAAATTGTGAATTTAACAAAATCAACTCAGGTAGCAGAAACAGAGCCTTAACCAGCAGAGTGTTAAAAAGATTGTAATCTGAAATAGAGTAGTTTTGGGTTTTCCTAGCTTTCTGGTCTGCTGATTTCATAAGGAAGTGTGTCATCTATTGAATGCTGTAGTGATAGCCATGAGGGCTGACAAACTGTGTGCAAAATGGGCTGTGTTTTGAGATTGTATATATTTTATAACACATAATAAAACATACTTGAATGTTACAGTTAACACGTGCTTCAGCATAATTTGTTAATGCAGGCTGTGTGGTAATTACTGTCTGTGCACTTCCTTATTCCTCCTGCTCCCCAATTTACCATGCAGGAGTCCAGAGGGAAGAAGAGTTTGCTCTTTAAACCAGGCTAGTTATGGGGTCCCTATTCCTCCTGCACTGGGGAGACTTTGGGTACTGATTTCACAATGAAAGTATTAATTTACTTAGCCATGTAAGGATGAGACCACTGTAATCTGATCTAATGGACTGGAATTTACTGAGTCAATTTTTGGAGCCTGGTATCCTGTATTTGGGGCATTTTTGGTAGCTCATTACCTGTCACAGTCCACATAAATCAGAGCACACTGAAGGACACACAGAATTTAGGCAGTAGCAGTGAGCATATGCAGACTCAAACCTGCTTTTAACTACATCTGTCTGCGCTCTTAAGAAATACTGGTGCTGGTTTCTAACTATTGTAAATACATAGTTATTAATTTAAACATTAATCTCAGGGAATATGTTACACTGTGGTCTGAAGGCAACCACATTATCCATTGTGAAACTGGTGGTTATAATGTTGAAAAGTTACTAAATTATATTTGCTTCTGTTTTTGAGAGGAGCACAGAGAATTCTAGAATAAACTCAGATGCTGTCAAGCAAAAGTTCCATTTAATGAGTTTTGTCACTGCATATGAACAGTCTGGTAAAATTGTCTAAGAAACAGGAATAACTTCTTGAGAGAAATGGAAGTGTGGAGGGTTTTTAAATATCATAGGTTCAAGTAGCCAATTAAAAACAAAAAATTGTTCCAAATCTATTTTTAACGTTGTAATTACAAGAAAGATACTTTGCCTTTAAGAAGCACTTGTTTTTGTGCCAAAATATTTCATTCCTCATTCTCTCCTTTGACTCCACGCTGCCTAAACTTGTCTCTGAGTGAATCTGGCAAGTAATTAATCAGGGTAAAATTCCACTGGGATCAGTATGAAAGTTGCCTTGTTAAGGAGCAGCAACTGTAAGGTAATGATTTGTAGACAGCATTTACCTTTTATGCTATGTTGTGCTCTATATAATATGAGAAAGTGTCTTTTCCTGCCCTCAGTGATCACCATCATCTAAGTGCTTAATTGCTGGTGTTTAAGAAAGGTTGGAGTAACTGTGCAAGCTTATAGTTATGCTTAAAAATGAATTTTGTAGAACTTTTTTTCTGCAGAAAAAATTGCAAAGCTTGCTGCCCTAAAATATGTTCTTAAATGAATAAGTGAAATAAACTTTGTTCTCAAATTCCTATCCAAATTAATAGGTAAATATTGTAAGTAAAAAAAAATTAAAAATATATATTATTGCTGTCATTGAAGGTAAATATGTGTCAATTTTGCAAAGAAATTTGCTCTTTTTTTCCCCCAAGAATTTTTTTTTTCCTCAAGTAACTGTAAAACTTTCTTGTCATCTCTCTGAGGAGTTGCTTGGCTAATCCGCATCTTCTTACCAAATGTCCAGATACTGATTTTTTTGAAGGTGCTTTGTGTTGGGTAGTTAGTCCAGAAGTCCACCCTGTCTGAAGTCACCAAGCATGGGCTGCTAATTTTATGTTGCTGCGTTGTTATGGTGTAAGCAGGACATGAGTTTGAAAGCTTGTCTGGTGCCACACATAAACTCTGAAGATTTATTCTCCCTCCCAGTCTGTTCTCTGCCACCTTCCTCAGGTTTGAAAGATACAATGGTTAACCCTGGGGGTTGTGCCTCTATAGATTATTGTGGCTGTTTAGGAGTGGCTGGAAATATCAGGAGAAAGTTTTGCTTGGTATAGATTATTTTTTCAACTATTTGTCCTCTGTAATACATAGAACAGCTTGGTCAGCAGGTGGAAAACTCCCTGACTGTCGTGCCAACACCATTAAATGAGGAGAAGGAGTGCATTTCATGTACTTTCCTTCTTGCCAGGGCTTGCTTGTTACAGGAGAGTTTAAGCATGTGTTTGTTTGGTAGCTGTGCTCCTGTTCACACCCACAGGAATCTCATGTGATGTTTTGCATGCTGGCCTGGACCCGGAGAGTCACAAAGCCTGAATGTCACCAACAGCAGCTGTATCTTTGCTGCAGAGATTAACTTGAAGTGCTTCCCCTCCATCTTGCATATGACATTGTTCTATCAAACAGGAGCTGTGAGATCTCTGTTTAGACCACTTCTGAAATAGCTCTGTTCCTCCCAAAGCCATTGTAATTACAGGTGTCTGAGGAGCAGTGCTGTGCTCAGCCATTCCCACCCTTCCTGGGATCTTGTCCATGGTGGCCAGGCCTTGCAGTCATGTGGAATTTGGGGAAAATTTTTGTTACTGAGGTCGGTTCTGTGGCCTCAGACTGCCCAGGTGGCATCTTGCATGCTCTGTAGAGTATGAGATGGGGCAGGCAGCTCACCAGGTGAACTATCCCATGGTCAAGGAGGGATTTGGATTCACACAGTGCCCTGCAGGCAGTATGGCTGCAACAGAAGCTGTGCCAGTGCAAGGCAGTTTCACATTGCTCTATCCCTGTCTGAAGTGGCATCATTGTAAGCACTTGCATAAAATTAAGAAGCCTCAAATTGTGCATTTTGAACTGCAGCATTTGGCAGCTGCAGAAAGATTTGGCCCAGCCTGTCTTGACTTCTCTTTCCTGGCCTTGGGCTCCCTCCTGTCCTGTCAGCAAAAGCACTGGAGCAGTTTCCGTGAGCCACATCAGAGACACGATATGGTTTTAAATTGCTTACATATGGTGAAGTGTAGTTTGAACTTGGGTACATTCATCATTCAGTTCAGCAGGCAGCTGCACTGATATTTGTGCTGACAACAGGGGAAGGAGGCAGTGTGAAAGTGGAAAGAAGGATCAAAGTACAAGAAAAAGGCAGACAACAAAGGACTTTCAGCAGTGGGGTTAAAAGTGCCCAAGGCACTCAATTGCCCTGCTCTGCACAGGGATTGGCCCAGACAAACTCCAGAGGAGCTTTCCAGTGCTCTGTGATCCTGTTAAAAAGATGCACACAGCCAAATTCTCTCAGCATTCAAAAACTGGTGATCCTCAGCTGTTGTGATCAAAGCTACAGACTCCTCAGCTTTTGCCACTGGAGTTTCCAGGCACCTCTACCTTCCTCCCATGTGCAGAAACCCTTTATTCTGCATAGGATGCACAGCTTGCATTGCCTGGCATGTGCACCCCATTGCCTGCCACATGTATGAGCCTTGCTGAGTGTTCACAGGAATGACAGCACTCCCAGGGCACCCTGCTCCAGTCAGTGATGGCACAGAGCACGCTGGCAGCAGTTGCCATTTTGCCTTTAAGACTTAAAGGAGATGGTAGTTGATAATGCTGATGTTGTCATCAACTATGAGCTTGCAAAAAAATGTATGCAGTTATTTCATGTGACTCTGAAGTAATCCTGAGTCTCTCCCTAAGGCATCTGGTGGAGCATCCACGAGGGCAAACCACCTTTGGCTGCAGCAGCCATGCAGGATTGGTGCTGCACTGCAGTTCCCTCTGCAGGCTGCAGCTCTCCTGTGGTACTGACAAAATCCACGTGGGTCAAACACAAATAAAGGGAAAGGACTTCAATCTCAACTCCAGGAGCACGTGGAAGGTAAAGGAGGAAATCATTACTTAAAAGGAAGCCACACAATCTTTCTCTGTAACTCAATGCCTTCAAAGGTTGCTTTTTCAAAGGTTAAAATCTGCAGGCTGGAGACCCAGCTCACTGGGTTTTAACAACACTGTTAACATAACAGAGCTGCAACTTCAGTGTCATGCATTCCAGTTCATTTCTATTCCTCACATGACTTTCATTATTTACAGGAAAATGGGTTACATTAAAAATCTCAAGTAATTTATTTTTAATAGCTTGCTTTTGCAATACAGTGCAGGCTGCATTAACGCTCAGGAGGCAGCTAGACATGAGCTGACACTGAATATGCAAAAATATTTACAATGAGCTGTATGTACCATGTTCTTTATGAATAATTTGCCTCTTACAAAGTAAATGACATTAATTACAATTATCACAACAGAAGCCATGAAAGTCTGGGCTGGCAAAACATAATAATGGGATTACTGCTGTTTTCATTAACACTGGGTCACTTCTACATTTTACCTTTTCTGAGTATTTAACTTGACAATGTCTTCTCTCTGTCCTCATGACTGAGTCATTATTAATGCAATAAGAACTTGCTGTCCTTACAGAGAAACTGTGTTCCCTTCACAAATGTTTTTCTGACCTTTCTCCTCTTATCAGCAAACTTTTCCATAAACTCCAATAGTCCTACTTCTGATGTTAACAGCAAAGAAGGTGGACATTCTAATAAATCTTACATCATGCACCAACATGGAGATGAAGTGCATGGAAGCCTTGCAGGTCTCCTCAAAGGAGTGTGTTGCTGAAACTGGGAAAGGGAGCACTAACACACCAAATTCTGTCTTATGACAAAAGAGTTTCACACTTTAAAATCCATAATTCCATAATTTTTATACATGTCTTTATAATTTAAATCAGGAACTAAGCATTTCTCTGTGAAGGGGTGTGTTTAGAAGTGGCTAGGCTAGTTTCAAACCTTAGAGCAAAATTTTAGATTATGAACTATCTTTAACAGTGAGCGTTGCCTGTCATAATCCCTGCACATGCAAAGCATTGGTCTGGAGCAGTTGTGCCCTGGATTAGCTTCAAGCATGCAGTCCCAAGCCATGGACACCATGGCAGGCTGCCATCCTGGGTGGTTCTAGTCCCAGGGCTGAACCAGAGCTGAGGGGGGACTTCTGTTCACTGCCTCTCCCCCAGATCAAAATCCTGGCCTTTTGTGAGAAGTATGAATTGCCAGTTCCAAGCTCTTGGTCTCTCTCCCTTGACCATGTAGGAGGCTGGGAAGGTGGGGTTGTTACTTTCCTAGGACATAGCAGATGTCCTACATTGCCAAATTTCTGGGGGTTGAATTTTGGGTTTTTTTCCCATTAAAGAAAGAGGAATCCTTCATCATCTCTCAGTGCTCTATTTCAGTGACCAGTGTTAGTGTCTGGTGGCTGTTTGTCATTCTAGGGCCTCTGCTTTGGCTTCAGTACAATAAGCAAATGGGGATGGATTAAATGAGCTTTTGCTGGGGTTAATGTGATGTGTGTGTATACAGTTTATAATATGCCAGCAGAATGACCTGTCAGCAGAAAGGCAGGTAGGTAGGTAGGTAGGTAACACCTTCAGCTTTTCCATCTGGATACAGAAGAGGAGGAGATGCTGTTGGGAAGCACCTGGGCAGAGCAAAGGTGTGGCAAGCAACAAATCCATCTTGATGTCACAAGACACATTCCAATGACTGTTGTGCAGGTCTCTGCAGGAGCTGCTCTTGGCCTAATTTGTTTGCTAACGAGAAATGGAAATGCCAACAAAAAATCTGTATTTGTAACATGAAGTATTTGTGGCAATGACAATCATTGCACATGATTTTCTACAATGCTGGTAAGAAGATACAATGGTAATGGTTTAGTATTTCTTTAAAAAATTTGGAGACATGTAAGAAAGAAACTAGGAGACATCAGTAGGGTGCAGTGGGCTCCTCTTCCACCCACATCCAGGGGACATTGGTGTTATGGGCCAGAAAGGGACCCTGGAGGGTTTTGAATGCCTTGTGATGTCGGAGTTTCCTGCAAAAGTGAGAGTTTTCACCTTTCCCAGACTCCCTGACTGTACTGCTGTAAATGGATGGAAAACTCATGTTTTGCTTTTTTAACCTTGAGTAGCAGGATAATGGCTGACAAAGCATGGAGCTTCAGGGGACCAAGGGGAAAATGAGATTCAGAACCACTTTCCCTGCCTCCTAGGAGTCAGAATCTACTCAGGATCACTCCACTGATCCTTTTAGTTGGAAACCAAGCCTGACTGTTACTTGACCTAAGACAATGCTATAACTATTCACAAAAGGCATCGTGCACAAGTAAATTGTTGTCCTCTTGTATTACACTAAAAAGCCATATTTTGGCATGTCAGGGAGTTGCCTGGAGGGAGGAAATGTATGGAAGAGGATGAAGGATGTGTCCCACACCGAGAGCAGTGTCGGTCCCCGAATGCTCTGGCTGGGCACTGTGCTTCCATGCGGAAGAATAAGGATTAGGTTTGTCCTGCTGTGAGGTGATTCATGTGTGGGGAATGTGCGTGCTCAGAAACAGAGAGATTTCAAGAGGGCATCACTGAAGAGAGGCTTCTAATAGGAATCAGCAATAAAACAATAGCTGAGCAGGGGAAAATGGAGTTAATTAAAGGAATTTACAGTTGAAATCTTAAGCTGTTAGGATTGCTTGTCTGTCTGTTTCTGCTAAAGTTCCTGTTCTTTATTCTATTTTTGAAATTCTTTACATATACTGTTTATTATTGGATTTTAGATATCATATACATATATTACACACTTGATGTGTATATATTTTTAAATTATGCACTCTCTGAGGTGTTTTCCCAATTTGACTACATGACTTTACTGTAATACCACGTTAATATTTACATAATACTAAAATAGGGCTGGATACTTAATGTAACAGCAACTAGATGTCAAACTATTATTTCCTTTATCTCAAGTGTGAAGGATGTGAGTTAATATTTAACCAAATAAAAGGGTTTCCAAGTTTTGATATTATTCATGCTTTCCTAGAGATGTTAACATAACCCTCTAATTGGCATGAATTCTATCCAGCAATGAGCTCTGCAGGAAATACACTTTATGTTTGTTACTTGTTTTTAAGGCTTAGTAGAAATTCATAGGAATGCACAAGCTGTGCATTTGAGTGTGGCTCATTTTCTCTCTGTGCAATTAATATGTTCTGATGGGAAAAGTAATATTAAGCTTAACATATTTCTCACTGGAGAGCTTTCTCTGAAAGATCTTCATTGGGGTATAAGTGCATAATTTCCAAACAGCATGTTATGTTGAACAGACACTTTCAGAAAATCTGCATTTGAACTCTCCCCTCCAGAAAAAAAAAAAAAAAAGAAAAAAAGAAAAGAAAAAAAAAGAAAGAAAAAAGAAAGAAGGTTATTTTGCTTAGATTCCAGTTCCTGTCTTCATAGTGAACAACCGAGGCATGACAACATGGTTCTGGTATACAAGCCCTGAAAAATAAGATTTATAAAGCAAAACCTCAGCTCAGACTGGAGTTGTCTTTAGCTTGTCAGTTTGACTTCTGTCTGAGCAGAGGAAAGGCTCGTGCCACTGGAGAACTGCTTGGAAACCCTGTGTGAAACTTCTTTATGGCACTCACTTCATTCCCCTTGGCTGGGTAACCTCAGCACCCACTGCAGACCCAGGTGTGCCTGCTGGCCTGGTGGGAACTGGTCATACTGGAAGAGTGTGGCTAAAAGGCCTCATCATCCTCACCACAGCCACCTGCTGCATGAGAGGCAGCCTCTCAAGCCTCATGGACCCTGCTGCTGCTTTCCTGCTGGCCACTTTCCCCTCTTTACCTTCCTGCTTTTCTCTTTTTCTCTTTTTTTTTTTCCCTGTTAAACAACTTCATTGCTAGAGCCAACTTTTGCCATAACTTATAGATGCTGTTGCTGAAGTTCTGTGCCTCTAAACTGTGCAGCAAGAACCCTTTTGTTTCTTTTTTGTTTCTGTTGGGTAGGCAGTGAATCTCTGGGAGATGGGGCTAGAAAAGCACAGAGCTTTTTGCCGAGTTCCGTGCTGCTGGTTTGCTCTTCTTTTCTTTCCCCGTTTAATTTGACTAGAATTGAGGAACAAAGAAAGCCAAATCCAAAGCATTGTTGCTCAGGCAACAACATGTAGCTAAGAATGAAAGCTGCAGCTTCATTAAAAGCAATGCAAAGGATGTGCTGTGGTTTTCTGTGGAAATTTCTGTCAATCAAACCTGGGTGCATTATGAAAACATCCATTTCCATCAGATTCACTACATAAGCAGCTCAACCTGCCATGACAAGTTTGCATTTGTTTATATTCATTGGAACTGTTGCTATTTGGAAGTTAAAATGTTTTTGGCAGGCACCAAAGAGAGAAATGTGGTTAATTCTTGCCAATTATCAGTTCTGCTGGATATATCATACAGCTACCTAAGAAATCTGACAGGCTTCATAAAACCAGCCTCAAGCTAATTAGCAATGTTTTTCAAATGACTGTTGATATTATTGCTGTACCTCATCCAGAGACCATCACCCTGTGTGTTCACAAGATATGGCAAAGTGTCATAGCCATGAATCCAAAACTTTCTGAAATATTAATGTGTTTCTGTCCTTTTATCTCCTCTGTACTCCTCTATTGCCAGTTTGTAATCCTGTTTTATCTTATGGATTTAGTTAATGTTAACTTTATTTAATTGAAGAGAAAGAAAACACATGGCAAAACTTCCTACATTAATGACTTGGCATTATACATACATGATAATGAGGTGGTACATACAACTCTGAAGAAAGTGCTAGATTCTGCAGTCTTACTGTACCTCATGATACTTGACTTCATTTCCCTTTAGTCCTGAACTGCTGGAATTAATTAATTAATCAAAGGGCAATTTGGGGGTGAAATACTTGATTAAGAATAACAGAACAATCATACAAAAGTAAAGCAATCCCATAGAACTCACAAAACCTCCACAGTATTTTATATACAAAAACACACCACACACACATGAATTGTTGTTAACCTTTATGATATAATTAGTAAACAGGGACGTAGTAAGGGAAAAATCCAATAATGTTCTTCTTTCAGGTGTTAACTTTGTTAAAGATTAAATACACTCTTATCACTAGCAAATAATATTGCTATTTTTGTGGTAGGCTTGAGTCTAATGTTCTGACTCAGACTGGCCTCACTGTGTTAGACACTACAGGCAAACAGTAAGAAACCTGTCCTACCACAGAGATCTTGTAAGCTAAATAATAAATACAGCTAAATGCTAATGGGAGGAGAGGTCTTGGGACTCTGGCTGGTCAGAGTGACCCCAAGATGCATTAGAAAGTCTCTTTTCCCAGCCCGGTGCTCGAAGAAGGAGTCAGAGCTCTTCAGTTCTCATTCTCAAGGTTGCTTATTGTTCCTTATCCATAAAATTTTTTCTCCTGTCCAGCCAAGGTCCACTCAGCAGGCCAGTCAGAGTGATGTTATCTTTTTATACTAAAAACTATGTGTACAATGTTTACAATTACTTTCCAATACCTATCACCTATGTTAGACAGTGAGCTGCTACTCTAAACCAATCTAAAAGTGCCAACATCACAGCAGAAGATGGAGGCCAAGAAGAAGAAGAAAGGCTGGACACACCCAGTTCCTCCATCTTGCCCCCTGAACTCCCATTCTAAAAACCCCAAAAATCTATTTTTCACCCTGTGATAAATTCACTATCATTCTACTAAAACTGTCGTGGCTTGCAGGTCTTCATATAAGGTTGGTAATTTGCTCCATGGGTCATAATCAAAACCACAGGCATTTTGGGCTCTGTGCCAGGGTCTCTGAGCCCCCTGGCAGGGGTCTTGGCAGTCCAGGACAGCCAGAGGGATGTCCTGGATTCCGACAGAGAGCGAGTGGGTAGATGGTTGTCTTTATTTACAGAGGGGGAACCAAGTCAGCAATTAGTTCAGAGAGATACCACAGATCAACGAGGGGCCCTGCAAGAGAAAAATAATCCCAATCCAGGCTTCCTGTATCAAAGTCCACAGCATTCACCAGGTCAGAATTCTTCCAGCAACAAGAGTTGTGGGAGCAAAGAGAAAGCATACCTAGGCATTAGTTGGAGATTTTGACAGAATTGTGAGTCATTAGGTAAAAAGAGGAAATGGGAAGCTGGAGGATAGGATTATGGAAAAGCTAAAAGCAAAGCTTTTAATCTATGAACCTTCCCTTCACAGATAGTTGAGGTATGAGTGCCAAAATATGATGTTTATTTTAGGTTTATTCCCTGTAGGAGACTTAATAAAAATGTGTGGATCATATTTTTTTTTTAGTTTTATTTCATCGGCTGTTGGAAAGTCTGTGCTGTCTCTTAGTTTCTGGAGATCAAAGTGTAGGCAGTGAAAAAAAATATAATCTGCCACTTTGGAATAATTTGCCGCAGCAGGCATTCCTGCCTGGTGCAAATCAGAGTACAAATCAGATGGTGAATCAGTGATCTCAAAAGAGGATTACTTTGGATTAGTTGTCCAGTGAAGCAGGCACTTTGTACAATGCAGCAGACAGCTCTAACATGAGCCAATTCATTGCTTTTCATTTAGTTTTTTTTTTTTTTTATTTTTTTAAAGGAACATTAGTTTACCAATGGATTCTCATACACTAATTAGCAGTATTTTGACAGTGTTTGTGTCTAGAAGACAGATTAAATGACAATACCACTAAGCAAATTTAATTGCCAGATTTTCAGGAGAGGGAGGAGGCTTGGTAGGAAGCAGCCCAAGCTGCTTTTTGGTTGACAGCAGGTGCAGGTTTAAACACTGGTCTAAGGTTCTGTCTTGAATGCCCATTTCAGCTTGGAGCTTGATTTGTGCGACAGGGAGGAGAAAATTCTGTCTGGCCATGGTTCAGTTCTTCTGCTTCTCTAGTTTAAGAATGTGATGTTTTAGTGATGCTTGAATTATAGAATCATAGAATGGCCTGAGTTGGAAGAGACCTTAAAGATCATCGGGTTCCAACCCCCTGCCAAGGGCAGGGACACCTTCCACTATCCCAGGTTCCTCAGAGCCCCATCCAACCTGGCCTTGAACACTCCCAGGGATGGGGCAGCCACAGCTTCTCTGGGCAAACTCTGCCAGGGCCTCACCACCCTCACAGGAAAGAATTTCATCCTAATCTCTAATCTAAACCTACTCTCTGTCAGTTTGAAGCCATTCCCTCTTGTCCTGTCACTCCAGGCCCTTGTAAATAGTTTCTCTCCATCTTTCCTGTGGGCTCCCTTCAGGTGCTGGAAGGCCACAATTAGCTCATCCCAAAGCCTTCTCTGTTCCAGGCTGAACAATCCCAGTTCTCTCAGCCTTTGCTCTGGGCTGGCTGCAGCAGGTGCCTGTCCTTGCTGTGCTGGGAGCCCAGAGCTGGATGCAGCCCTGCAGGTGGGCTCTCAGCACAGGGGGCAGAGGGGCAGAATCCCCTCCCTGCCCTGCTGCCCACGGGCTCTGGGTGAGCCCAGCACACGGGGGGCTCTGGGCTCCCAATGGCCAGGCCATGGCCAGCCTCTCACCCACAGCACCCACAGGGCCTTCTCCCAGGGCTGCTCTTGAAGAAAATCTTTTAATACCATTTTACTGATAGTATACATTGCTAAACTAATCTGCTTTTCACTTTCACTGGACTGGTATAAGGTGAATATATAGACCACTTATGCATTTGCAAACACAATGTCCCTTTCTTCAGGTTAATGTTTAACTCCATCATGCTGTAGCTGTGAGTTTGTTATTAATCAACTATTAATCAACCAATAATCAACCATTTTGCTGCTTCCCTGTTTACCTGGGTTCTGGTCATTTATTAATAAAGATAAAGCCATTCTTGGCTGCATTTCCCATGTCACAAAGTTGGCTTGTTGACTTAAGAAGCAGCATCTATCCAGAACCAGTCTCTGGGGTGGCTCTAAAGGCCTTAGAAGAGAAGTGAAGGACAAGAACTCACTTAGATATCATGCACAAAAAAGAGGGAAATTGTGCATATTCTGTGTGTGAAATGGTATCTGTTTCTGTATGCATGGAAAGTAGTCTTTGATGAAAAGCTCAAATTTCCTGGACAATATAAAACCCCTGTTGTGGTGGGATAGAATGTAAGAAAATAAAGATAGTGCAGAAGGCAGTCTCACACCTGAGGAGTTGCAGCTGTACCAAAGATGAGGAACAGGCCTGTCTTTAATAGGTCTCAGCTGTGTCCAATAAGAAGAAGAGTGCTACAAAAGAGTGGCTTAGCTGGGTGAGGAGCGAGCTGGATTTTGTTGGCTGTGCTGTGAAGAAGAAGGAGTCAGTGCTGTCTGGAGCTGCACATGAGAAAACACCAAGAAGGTATGGGACCTTTGTAATAAGATGACAGCACCCTGTGAGAGAAGAGAAGAAGTAGCCAACTCTTACTGTGATGGCAGCAAAAACCACATGCTAAAGCTTGAGATCCAGACAGCTTTACTTAACTTTTATGAAGGCAAGCCCAGATCCAGCAGCACCATTTTCTCCTGTATTTAGACAGTAACAGCTCCAGACCCAGCTCTGCCCCACCCCTTGACACACTGGGGAGAAGTGTGAGCTAAAATTTCAGGACTCACTGATGAGCAGTGACTTTGCACCACTGTTTCTGTGTTCAGATCAAGCCTGAACAAGTGCTGGGCAGCTTGGTGTCTGCTCCAGATAAAGGTCAGCACATTGCTTCTGATTCAGTGCCAGACTGGTTATTCTGCCAGAGGTTTCCTTCCCTGTATCATCATCTTTCTCTCCCCTCTGGACTCTGCAGCAGGCTAGAAGTAAGCCAGAATAAAATATTGCAATTACTCTTGAATCTTCTTTTGCTATACATGAAAATGTTGTTTCCTTGGTGCCCACTGTCCTAGGTGAACCACCAGCTTCAGCAATGAACAAAGTACTATGAAAAGTGACAGGGAGACTTAGACCTCTAAACTGCTGGGATGGAATGAGGTCAAGTTTGGCACAGTGCATTACATCAGCTGGAGGAATCCTACTTTAAAAAACAGCCCTTGCCAGCCATGCCAGACACATGTTCCAGCCTGCCTGTGTAAAACCACCACTGAAAGCCTCCTTGTCCACCAGGGCTGTGACAAAGATGTTCAGGTATGTTTTTGCAAGAAGCAGTATAAATGCCTACTGTCTTTTATGTATGTTTGTAACACAGCTCTGCGTGCTCTCAGTCATCTGCAGTGTGCTGCTCCTGGAGCACACCAGTGATCCTCTGCCATAAAGCAAACATCAGAACCTATCCTTTAAATAAAGAAATACTTTTTCTAACACATGGAAATTCAGGCTTGCAAGAATTGTTGGGACTGTGATACAGGACATAAGTTTCTTGGTTGATTTAGGGGTGTTTTAAGTCCACCTGTGTGGACCATTGTTATTTAACAGGAATGGCAAACTTTAGAAGGATAACAAATAAGACTGGATGAGTTTTCCTCATGCGGCAGACTGGAAACCTGTCTATGTGTCTATGACAGAGACAGAATCAACACCAGATTCTTATCAAATATATTTGTTTGTCTTCAAATTCTTCTAAAACATGACAAAGTGCTAAAGGCTCTTTAATCTTGGCATCTGCAACTATTTCTTATGAAATAAAGAATTTGCTTATGAAATAAAGTTTTCTTATGAACTCTTACTGTCCCTGCACACCATTCCAAGTTGCCTAGGTGCCAGTATAAACCTAACCCTGACCTTAAGCTTAACCAAGTACCTAAGCAAATGTTTCATTTTTACCTATGAACAGTTCTACTGAAGTCACAGGTCTGAAATTCTGCGTGGGATTTTCCAAGTCACAGGTTAGTTCATGATACAGAAAACAAAAATCCAATCTACATACATATATTATATATACATACGTTTGTATCTACCTGTACAAAAGACAATGATGTATAGAGCCGCCTACCAGCAATCAGATGAATTTCTGAGCATTACCCAGATGTTTATGACTCCAGGCTCCCCTGACTTCCTTGGATGTGTGTGCTAAAAGGTACAAATAGGTCATTGGAATGAGAAGGCAATTCACTGAAATCCATTGCTCACACAATGTGGTGAATGGCAAAACTGTGCTGAATACACAGAAATGCCTAATAAGGAGACAGCCATAACATGACTGTGTGACATCTGATTTTTTTTCCAGTGTTCAAACATAAGTGGGCTGTTGTTGACAGATGTGAATATTATGTGCATGTACAGAAACAACACAGTCTCTGCCTTAGCTTTTGACTTGGAGACTGAAGGTTTCCTTGGTATCATGCATTTTTGATCTTGTAGAAGTAGTTTTTATATTTAGGATACATTCCCCCCCCAAATGTGCCTAATGACATTACGTGAAAGGACAGGAAGGCATATTACCTAATAATTTATTGCTAGCTGCACTAACACACTATCCATATTAAACATAAATCTTCTACTTTTGTGAACTGTACTCAGAGAAATCAGCAGCAAATTATAGAAGCTATGGCTATTCTGCCTCTATTCATTCTCAGAGCATTAACTTAGTTGTTCTGTTTCCCCTTTGGAAGAAGCAAGTGAATTTAGAGTGATAGCTGCTTGGCAGTCGGTGCTATGCACAGAAATTGGATTTGAATGTAAGTGTATCTGCTGCTCTAAGCTCTCTCCTGGGATTAAAAAGGCAGACAGATTATATTTTGCTGTGGTAAGAAATTGTTCCTGTAAAAATAATAACAACAACAATAAAATCATTAAAGACTGAGGTAGATTCTGTTTCCTGAGCTCCTGGATGTGTTTGGACATGTATGAAACACTCATAAATGCCAATACATGGAAATTTTCTGACCTCAACAGGTTTAGATAGAGTTTCCAGCTCACCCTCTGTACTGTCTTGTCTAAGCCCAGGAGTGTTCAGCTCTGTGCCAGCAGGACAATGTCCTACTCCTCCCTGTTTGCTCCAGTGCTGTCACTAATCCTGGTACAGCTTGGGGTGGGCTCACCAGGAAAGGGAGGGACAGCACCGAGCTGCTTGGAATGGAAGGGAAAGGAACCTGCACCGACTGAAATGCACCACCAGAGAGAGCTTTTGTCTTGCTGACTTTATCAGGGATGCTGCACATGGCTGCGCTGCAGCTCTCAGCTCTCAATGGAAGGTTTTGTAATTAAGTGTTGAATTATCAGGTGGAGAGAAAGAATCAAAATTCACATCACTGGTACCATTTTAACTGCACACTTATCCTTTTAAGCAATCAGGACAGCTGGTAGAACTGCTGTCAGCCAGGGCAAAGCTGCTACAAGATGAATGTCTCCTATCAACAAGATCTGACACTGGTTCCTCTGATTTTGGCTGATACAATCTAGACAGCATGGGGTACTCAGAGTGATGGGAGTGCCCCTCAAATTGAGTGGGCACTTGGGCTGCACATCTCTCCTTTGCATGAAATCATAGATTCATAGCATCAGAGAATCACATATGTTGGAAAAGAGCTCCAAAACCAGCAAATCTAACATTTGACCAATCGAGCTCAGGCATAATCTTGCTCTGGGAATATCACTTTTGATTTCCACAACTGACACATTACACAGCTGCAAAATATTTGTCACATGAATGTGATCACACATTCATTGAACTTTGAACTACTCTCTCTGATTGCTCTGGATATTTTAGGTGGAAAAAACCAGCTTCCATGAAATGGATACAAGTTCGCACAAAGTTTTGTTTCACTCTTCATTTGTCTGTGTGCTAGAGCTTGGAAAGTAATTTATCTGGCATTGTTTGTGGCAAAATACCAGCATTGGCTCAGAATAGAATCAGGTAGGTCAAAGCATTGAATCTGTCTCTGGGAAGTGTCAGGACATGTTTGCAGGTGTCCTGGCCTCTTTCCTGGGCATTCAGTGTTGCAAGGAGGATACCAGATGATAACTGGGATCCAGCATCTCCACCAGCCTTGTGGTTTGAGAGAGCAAGCACCCCTCTCTCTGCTCTCCCCACCTCCAGTACCCCTTCTCCACTTTTACTGCAGAAGTGTGTTTGCAGTTTTAAAGGTGAACGACACCATCATCATGTGAGCCTCCTGAGACCCGTGTGAAAGCACATGGAAACCCTCACTGAGGCCTTGTCCTTTGTTCTCACAGGAAGATGATGGTTATCATTCAGATCCTTCACTCTACTGGGCCACAGCACTCCTTCCCACACTAAAACCTCAGGGACTGCTGGGGAACAGGCACGTTCAGGCCTGCAAAGAAGCAGTTCTCACTGCAGGTAGAATAATTGCAACTGGCTCTGCTCTCTTCCAGAAACCATCCAGTCCTAGGAATGCCTGACCTAGGAAATTCTTAGTGCCTTAAATGCTCCTCATTGCAATGTCTCAGTGTACTCTATATATATTTTTGCTTTTTTTTTTTCTTTGGAAAGAGATCAAACAGCATGTTAAATAGCCACCAAAGCAACATATACCCTCTAACTGAGCCAGACACGTGACCAAACTCCACACAATCTAATTGTATGTAGACATGAAGAGCAAGAAGCCCTGGAGAAAAAGACCATACCACAGGTCACGTGGATTATTCTAGCATGCTATGTCAAGCCAACTTAATTATAGATTGTCTTTAATGCCATGTTCCAGGCTTTTATTTTGTGTGTGTGTGTCATTAAATAAATGAAAACACTTACAGCCTAAAACTTTTGTGAAGTCCTAGGAAAGCTGAGCTATACATGTTGGCTTGGGATTCATATAGAAAAAGTTCCAAACTTCAGTGGTTCTGGCTAGGAATGTATCCTGGTACAGAAGCAGGCTCTAGTTCATTTGTGTGCTCAAAAAAATTGTGGCAGTAGACGTACCCCAATGTAACTTTCAAAAATTTATTTTAACAGAAATGGACCTCTTAAATTTATTCCACCTTAATTTTCACTCCAGAGTGAGGTCTTTATTTGTGATCATTGCACTAGCTGCTTGCTGACAATCCTGTGGTATTCCAGGACCAGTGAGGACAGACACATTGCTGCAATACTTGATTGACCAGGTGCAGTCAGAGCTCATCGTATTAAAAATTTATCATTTACAAGTGAGATTTTAGAGTTGCTAGAGTCTGAGACTCTGCTTGAAAGGAAAGGTAAAAAGTTGTCATAAATACAGGATTTGACTGTGGGAATTCAGCACATCATTCCTGATGTGCAGAGTCACCAAGACAACCCTTGGGGGGCTCGGAGGTCCTGGAACGTTGCCAGAAGTGTTTGGTGGTTGGACTTTGATCCTGCACAGGAAGCAACACCTGTATGAGGATGGGAGGATCACACGGGGATAAATGGTGAAGGGATAGGTTAATTATAGAGTGAAAACACAGGTTTTAGAATTTCGGTACAGGGGGGTTCTAGGAGACAAGATGGAGGAATTAGGGCCTGTCCTGTCCTTCTTCTTCTTCTTCTTGTCATCCCTCTTCGATGGTGATGGTGGCACTTTGAGATTGGTTCTTACTGAATGTGCGCTTGTCAATAAGGGTGAAAGGTATTGGGGAGAAAAGGTAAATATCTTACACGTAGTTTTTGGTATAAAAATAAGCGGCCGCCCCGAGGGAGTCAGAGTGTGGCCACGGCTGGCTCGCTGTGTGGACCTCTGTCGGGCCAGGAGAAAATATTGTAGATAAGAATTAATAAACAACACTGAAGAACTGAAAAACCTGAAGACTCCTTTCGTCCTTTGGAGCACGGGCTGCCTCAAGGCCATCCAGAGCCTTACCAGGCCATTAGAACAGCTGAGACGGGACATTTGACCCTGCAAGACATCGTGTCCTTTGGTAATATGTGAAACTCTTCCCTTAGCCACCTCCACCATTCAGAGTTAATGATGATAAAATAAAGCTTTGGACAGGCTGGACTGTTGGGCTGAGGCTCAACTAGGCCAAGTGCTGGGTCCTGCCCTTGGATCATTGTAGGGGGATAGAACATAAGTAAATAAAGGTAGTATAGAAAGTAATCTTACCCCCTAAAGAGTTGCAGCCGGGTTAATTATTAAAGATTAGGAGCAGGCCTGATTTTAACAGGCCACAGCTGTAGCCAATGAGAAGAGTGTTATAAAAGAGTGGAGTGGTTGGTTGAGGGGAACTGGAGTCTGTTGGGTGCTGTGAGGACAAGGAAGAGTCGGTGCCTAGAGGAGATGCCTACAAGAAACATCAAGGAGGTACAAAACTCTAGCAATAAGGAACCCTTACAATATAATGACAATAGAACTCTTGCAATATAATGAAAGCAGGTCGTGGCAGTGCTACAGGCTGGGGCAGAATGGCTGCAAAGCTGCCCTGGGGAAAAGGACCTGGAGGTGCTGGTCAGCAGTGACTGAACATGAGCCAGCAGTGCCCAGGTGACCAAGAAGGCCAGTGGCACCTGGCCTGGATCAGGAATAGTGTGGCAGCAGGACCAGGGCAGTGATTGTGCTCCTGTGCTGAGGTCACACCTCAATCCTGTGTTCAGTTTTCGGCTCCTCACTGCAAGAAAAACATTGAGGGTCTGGAGTGTGTCCAGAGAAGGCAATGGAGCTGGGGAAGGGTCTGGAGCACAAGTCTGGTGAGGAGCAGCTGAGGGAGCTGGGGGTGTTTGATCTGGAGGAAAGGAGGCTCAGGGGAGAGTTTATCACTCTCTACAACTACCTGACAGGAGGGTGCAGCCAGGTGGGATCAGGCTCTTGTCCCAGGTAACAAGTGACAGGACACAAGGAAATGGCCTGAGGGTGCACCAGGGGAAGTCTAGACTGTACATTAGGGAAAATATCTTTCTTTAAAGGCATCAGAACAGACTACCTAGGGAATTGGTGGAGTCACCATCTCTGGAGGTATTTAAAAGTTATATATATGTGGTGCTGAGGGTCATGATTTAGTGACGTGCCTGGCAATGCTGGGTTAATGGTTGGACTTGATCTCAAAGGACTTTTCCATGTGAAATTATTCTGATTTTAAACCGAGTGTCTGGCTATGTCTGTGGATGCAGTTTGGCTCTTTTGCAGCTGCTCTATAACCAATTCCTGCACAGGAAGTGTGGAGTGTGATACTGGAGCTGGGCATTGCCTGGACCAGGGGCCCTCCCTCTGCCCAGCAGTGCCTCCTCCCAGGACCAGCCCTGCCATGGCCTGTGGGAACTCGGCACATCCCTCTGGATGTCCAGAGTTGCCGAGGACCCTGTCAGGGGCTCAGAGACCCTGGCATGCAGCCCGAAACACCTGGTGGCTTGATTTTCATCCTTCCAACAAATTGCCAGCTTGGCATGGGGATGTGAAAGCCACATAGGCTTGAATGGTGTAATAACAAGGTGTTCACAGAGTAAAAATGTAGTTTTTAAGATTTTTTGGTATGGGGGTTATGGGGACAAGATGGAGGAATCAGGGCGTATCTGACCTTTCCTCTTTCTCCTTCTTGTTTTCCATTTTCTGCTGTGATGTTGGGGATTGGTTTAGAATAGAAGTGCACTGTCTAACATAGGTGATAGGTATTGGGAATTAAAAGTAAATATGATATACGTGGTTTGTAGTATAAAAGGACAACACCGCCTCGGGGGCGATCAGAGTGCTTGTGGCTGCCTTGCTGAACTGATCTTGGCTGGGCAGAAACAAAATTTTCAAGATAAGGAGCAATAAACAACCTGAAGACCAAAAAGCGAAGAGTCCAGACTCATTCTTCAAAAGCGCAGGCTGCCGCAGAACCATCATCCCACGCATCTCAGGGCAGAGACAGACAGCCGACCTGAGATCTTGGCGTCCCTAGGTGGGCCCGAAGTGAGCAGCTCCCAGGAGGGCAGCTCCCAGGCTGGGATTGCTCCCAGGAGGGCACTGATAAGCCTCCTTGGGAAGCAGCCATGTCGTGGGGTGACAGCCTTTATCCCAATATCGTGTGTTGTGTCTGGCAGCTGTGCCTTTTCTCTCTCTTCCCCCCCCGGCCGTCTTGCCGGGGCGGGGAGGGAGAAGTGAGTGTGACCGGGCACTTTCACTTTTGGGCTTTTGGGCTGCTTGGTTTGGCTTGCCGCTGCTTGCTTGCTCGCTTGCTTGCTCCTGCCTTGGCCCCTAGCTGATAGCTTTTTATTTTTTTTTTTTTGCTGCTTTCTGCGCTGTTTTTTTTTCTTTTCTTTCGTTCCCTCTTTCTTACCCTCCCCTCAAGATACTGGACCGGCTCCGGACCTGACCTGAAACGTCCAGGACCCCCCGGAGTCTGTGAGAGAAGCTCAGCGCCCTCCACAACACTGCCTGGTTTCTTTTCTTTTCTTGTGTTGGGGAGTGTTCTTTTGTTACTTGTCAATAAATAGGTTTTGTTTTCCACTTTGCTCCTCCGAGAAATTCCTTCCTGAACCCGGTATTGGAGGAGGGGTGGTTGGAGGTTTGTTTTTTTGGGGGGCTCCCTTTTGGAGATTTCCCCTAATTTGTCCTAAACCAGGACAGTATATTTTTTGGTGCATTGGCTGGGAAACGGAGGCCAAAGACAGTGGAAAAAAACCTATAATATTTTGGTTTTGGTTGTTTTGTGGGCATACTGGTAATTCATAATGTCATTTGGGGTGGAAGCTTGCCGGTATTTCTGGTCCCTAGGGTTTTTTGAAGTTTTAATACCTTTGTGGTCCCTAGGGTTATTTCCTTACCCAGAAATAGCTCTGGTGTTGTCCCTAATAAGTAGCTCTTGTAAGCAGGGGGCACTAACCAGAATAGTCATTGGACTGGTCTTATGTGTGATGATTTGTCGGAGGTTTATAAAAATGCTGGACTTTGTTTCAGGAACGTATGGATTGTTGTTATGGCTGTGTACTCAGTTTGTTTGGGGAGAAGAAGGGGAAGGGGCTTTTCAGCTTTTGTCTTCCTTCTTCTCCTCCAAATTGTTGACATCTCTATTAGAAAATATTGAATTTCCCCTGAGTTTAAAAGAAACCATCTTTCTGGCATTTCATTTATTAAGCCTTTTCTATACTGTCTGGAGTATATATAAAATGAAAGCTGAGATTTCTAGAGGGATTAGAGAGACTCCTGATTCAGGAGTAAAACAAAGCAGGAAAAATCTTGACTGGAGTGGGAAATGGGAAAATATGGGCCAGACTTTAAAGGAATTTTCTGATCCTATAGACTGGGACTTTCCATCTGATCAAATTCAGAACCCGGTCGAGGTGGCAAAGTATTTGAGGGAGAAGTGCCATGGTAATACTAAGGAGGAAAGGATTACTGCAGTGAGCTGGGCCTTGGCGTTTGTTTACTGTACTCTGCTAGATACTGTGGAGCAGCAGATAGCAGAAAGGGAACAGGGAGATAAGTTAGTTACTATCCCAGTGACCCAGGCTGCAGCTAACATCCCAGGCTCCAGGCTAGCAGCTGAATCAGACAATAGGCCTCAATCCATGGCTGTTGCAGCTAATACAAGAGGTGGAAAGTGTAAAGGCAAGACCGATCGAAAGGTGGAGGATGATGATGATGATGCAGGAGAAGGACCCTCACCAAAATCAGAGGCCACATCAAGGGGCACAGATTCTGGAGCTAATATTGACTCATTTTCTCTGAAGGACCTCAGAGGCCTAAGAAAGGATTACAGACGACAACCTGACGAATCTATAATTAGTTGGTTAGTCTGCCTTTGGGATGCTGCAGGGGAGGTTACGATTTTGGATGGTACTGAAGCGAGGCATTTGGGATCCCTGTCACATGATCCTGTCATCGATCAAAGTATGATGAGCAGGGCTAGCCCTCACAGCCTCTGGGAACGGGTCCTGGATAGTGTAGCACAAAGATACTTATGTGCAGATGATCTCTATATACAGCAGACACAGTGGAAGACCATAGAACAGGGGATCCAACGCCTGAGAGAGATGGCGGTGGCAGAGCTCATTTTCTCAGATGATACAACAACTAGGAATCCAGACCTGGTACCATGCACACCTGTTATGTGGAGGAAACTTGTGCTACTTGGGCCACCTGAATACGCTTCTGCCCTAGCAATAATGAAGCGGGATGATACATATGAGACTGTGCTCAATATGGTGAAGAAGCTTCGAGCGTATGCAGATGCTGTGCATGGCCCAACTCATGCCAGAATTGCAGCAGTGGAAACCCAACTGCAGAAACTAGAGGACAAAATAGAGGAGAATCATAAGAAACTCCGGGAAGAGATTAAGGAGGACCTTATTCAAATCTCGGCTGTACAAATTAGAGGCCCTGGTATCCAACGCTGGCACTCCTTTGATGGGGAGAGAAGGTACACCCCACGGGCTGAGTTATGGGTCTTTCTGCATGAGTCTGGAGAAGACATGAGGAGATGGGATGGAAAACCCACCGCTGCTTTGGCACAACGGGTGCGTGATTTGAAGGAAAGAGGAAGTATCACCAAAAAGAGAGCAGCTCCGGTTGCTCGTAGCCGAGATGTTAAGTATGATGATGACAATGACATGTCCGATCCCCTTGAAGGAATTTCTAAGGCATACGCCCAAGGAAAGAAGGACAATCTGGCTTAGAGGGGCCCTGCCTCTAGCCAGGAAGAGGCACGGGAAAACTGGGTTTTTTGGAAGGTGTGGATCAGATGGCTTGGCACACCAGAGCCACAAGACTATGAAGCATTGGTTGACACTGGATCACAGTGTACCTTGATGCCATCGGAACACGTGGGGACAGAACCTGTTTCCATTGCTGGAGTGACGGGGTGTGGAGAGTTTAGTTCAAGCATGGCTTAAAGAAAAAGGCCATGAAGGCATACAATTGAGAGAAAAGTAAAAGGTAGTTGCAAAGCAGTTCCAAAAGCAGTTCCCAGCCTGATTTCTATAAACAATTAGACTCTCTCAGGCATCACTTTATAAACAATAAGCTTCTCAGACAGTCTTCCCATAGCAGGCAAAACACCCTCTCTGGGAAAAGATGGCACCCTGAGAACAGATGTGGAAATTTTGGGAACCTTTCATATCACAGTGGGAACACTGGTTTTGTTTTGTGTAAACAATTATCGGTATTGTAAAACAAAAGGAGTGGTTAGAGTTGTCTCTGTTAGCCTATCCTGAACTTGGATTTTGGAATATGCATGAAGTTCGTTAACACTGTTATTTAAAGTGACTGATCGATCAATAAACCCGAGTTCAATGCATTAAAGGATGGTCGTTCTCCCTTCATCTCAACAAATGGTGACACCCGACCGTGATAGCGAACACCTCGGGGATTGCGAACACCACGGGAGGTGAGGACTGGTTCAGGTTCCGAAGCAGCCGGAACGGCAAATAAGCGCGAATAAACAAAGCGGAAGAAAAACCAGCCAAGACGTGCTTTGCCCTAGGCGACCGTATAGACGGGCCTGACTGATACGTGTGGCCGGAAGCCTTGAGGAGCTGCAAAGTGCGCACTTATATAGGTATGGAAAGGCAAGCTGCATATGAACTTTTTATTACTGTCTTGCAAAAAAGGCAAATTAAGGGAATAGACTTACAGAAAGAATTACCAGGTCTTTTGGCTTATGGTTTGGAAAGGGGGATCTTTGTAAATCCCCACACAGTTCACAAGTTGTTGGAATGGCGTATATTTGGTGATTTATTGTGGCAGGCTACGTTAGACGATGATAAAACTGCAAAAAAGTGGGGTAAATTATGGCGGGTCATTAACACCGAGCTGTTGCAGTTTCAGGCTGAAAAAAGGGCTGCTCACCAAGCTACTGCCGCTCATGATCATAATAAAGAATACGATCAAGACAGGGAGTTTGATAAAGAGTCGGGGACCCCTCTCGGCCCCGCAACGAGGACGGTTTTATTACCAGCCTCGCCACCTCCCTCGGCAAGCCAGGCTCTGAGCTAGGCTACGAGCCAAGCTGCGAGCCAAGCTCCACAGAGCGCTCTATTACCCGCTTTGCCGCCTCTTTTAACGAGCCAGCCCGCCCTAAGGAGCCAAGCTCCGCAGGGTGCTCCGCAGGGTGCTTTATTGCCCACTTTGCTGCAGGCTATACATAGCACTTCTGAGTCTCCCGTATCTCCTGTATCGCAGCAGCCGGGGCCACAAACGTATGCTCCGTTCCCAAAAAGCAATCAGATCCCTGGGTCAGAAAACGATTTAGCGGCGACGATTGCAAGGGAAAGACGAGATGCATGGGCTGCCCTGGCCAAGGATGCAATGGAAAAGGGAGACCAAGAGCTGATAAGCATGGCGAGTGAACTGGCTTGTCCGGTTATTTTTACCCCTCAGGCCGGAGGCGGTATACAGGCGACAATCAGTGCTTTAGACTGGAAAATGTTATCTCAATTGCGAGCTACTGTTAGTTTGGATTTAAGAGCGAACCAGCCAAGCAAATGCTCGATTATATTTTTGACACTAGCATCCTTCTCGTTAATGATTGCCATGGCATAGTTAAACTAATCTTTACCCAACATCAACAATTGCTGTTTAATGCCCACTGGCAAGCGCTCGTTAACGAGTGCGTGGCAGTTCAAAGGCAGCAGGGTGACCCCCTCCATGGCGTCACTGTTAATGAACTTATGGGTCTGGGACCTTTCCTTCGCACTGAGGCACAAGCCTTAATAGGACAGGAGAAGTGCCAGGAGGCAATGAGGTTAGTCAGACTCGCAATAGAAAGGGTAAAGGAACCAGGAGGGATACCAGTATATATGGGAATTAAACAAGGCAGAGAGGAATCGTTTGGCGCTTTTATTGATAGAGCTGCGGATGCAATTGAGAGAGCTGGAGTAGCGGAATATATGCACGGGGCCCTCCTCAAACAGTGTGCAAAATTGTAATTCTGCTACTAGAAACATACTTAATACCTTAGGTGCGAATTGGACTATAGAGGAGGCATTAGAGAGGATGGCTCTCATACCAACCGGGCAGCAGGCTTTAGTGGTAGACGCAATTAAACAGTTAGGAATAGGCTTGCAAGAACAGGCAAAGTCCTCTCAGAGTCAGGTGTTAGCCGCTGTTGCACCTCTCCAAGCGTCAGCCGCATTTGCAGCATCAATTAAAGGGGGTCACATGAAATGCTACCGATGCGGAGGCATGGGCCATGTACACCAGGAATGCTAGGCTGTCGGAATCTGGTGCCAGAAATGCTGTATGGACAATCATAATACGAGCGCTTGTAGATGGAGGTGGGGAAACTTCTCCAGGAGCTCGTATTCTTGCAGCAGCCGCGCCCAGACACAAATTGCCACTGCAGCAACAACACCCCCCATGCCTCCAACCCTCCACAGCAGGGAGCCTCCAACCCGCCGCAGCCTGGAGTCTCCAGCCCACCACAGCAGGGAGCCTCGGCATGGACCTGGCAGCCGCAGTAGACATAACGCTGATGACTCCGCACCCGCAAAAAATCCCTACGGGGGTCCAAGGACCTATTATTATACAGAACAAAGCGGTGGGTGCGCTACTATTTGGGAGATCTTCTGCATCTATGTTAGGACTGTTTGTTTTGCCTGGCGTTATAGACGCAGATTACACGGGAGAGATTATGGTAATGGCTTACACCCCTTTTCCTCCTCTTCAAATAAACAAGGGACAAAGGATTTCTCAGCTGGTACCGCTTGAGCAAATGACGAAAGGAATACAACCCATAAAAACTCAAGAGAGGAGAGACAGTGCTTTTGGTTCCACAGGAAGACTTACTTTGTTATCTTTAAATCTTGCCGAGAGACCCAAGAAAAAAGTAGAAGTAGAATTTAACGGACAGAAAAGGTCATTTTCATGTCTGCTGGATACTGGAGCAGATTCCAGCATCATTAGTCCTAACTGTTGGCCTCATCACTGGCCTTTGCAGCCAGCAGCCACTGCAGTATCCGGGGTAGGAGGATTTACCCTGGCTAGCCGCTCACCCCCCCTTCAAGTTTATATCGACGGGAAGCAGCTGACAGCGACTTTTTCGGTGGTGCAGTTACCACCTACTGTTCAATGCCTTATAGATCGGGACATTATGGTTCAGCTAGGGGTTGTTTTAACAAATGAACACCCTTTGGAGTAAAAGCCATTGCTTGGACTTTCCCAATTCCCATCACCTGGATTGTGGACACTCCGGTATGGGTTAAGCAATGGCCTTTGAAAGGGGAAAGTCTGCAACACGCACATCAGCTCATCTCAGAACAGTTCCAACAGGGACACTTGCATTTGTCTACCAGCCCCTGGAATACTCCAATTTTTGTAATTAAAAAGAAGTCAGGAAAATACAGACTGCTCCATGATTTGCATGCTGTTAATGATCAGATGGAACCTATGGGCTCATTGCAACCTGGATTACCTAACCCAGCCATGATCCCGATGGATTGGCCTTTGTTGATTATTGATCTCAAGGACTGTTTTTTTACTATCGCCCTCCACCCGCAGGATATGCAAAGGTTTGCTTTCACATTACCAGCGATTAATAAAGAAGCACCTGATCAGAGGTGAAATGTTTCCTTGAAACAAAGGAAGAAGGAGTTGAATGTTTATGGATAAGAATCAAGGGCAAGGCCAACAACGCCGACATCATATTGGGAGTCTGTTATCGTCGACTCGATCAAGAAGAAGAAGTAGACGACTTATTCTATAAGCAGTTGTGCAATGTTTCAAGATCATCAACCCTTGTTCTTGTTGGTGATTTTAATCTACCAGATATCTGCTGGGAACTTAATACAGCAGTAAAGAGTCAATCCAGAAAATTCTTAGAATCTATGGAGGACAACTTTTTGTTACAGCTGGTGGATGAACCCACCAGGGAAGGGACTACATTAGATCTGTTATTTACAAATAGGGATGGGCTGGTGGGAGATGTGATGGTTGGAGGTCGTTTGGGGCAGAGTGACCATGAAATAATAGAGTTTTCAATACTTGGCAAAATTAGGAAGAGCACCAGTAAAACTCGTACACTGGACTTCCAGAGGGCGGACTTTGGCCTGTTTAAGAGATTAATTCAGAGCATCCCTTGGGAAGCCGCCCTTAAAAATAAAGGAGTTCAGGAAGGGTGGGCTTACTTCAAGGCAGAGATCTTGAGGGCGCAGGAACAAACCATTCCTGTATCCCGAAAGATCAGTCAACGGGGCAAATGTCCAGCCTGGCTGGGAAAGGAGATCTTGGAGGAACTTAAGAATAAAAAGAGGACATATCAGAGTTGGAAGAAGGGTCAGGTCTCCAAGGAAGTATTCAAGAGGGCTGCTAGAGTATGCAGGAAAAAAATTAGGGAGGCCAAAGCTCAGTTTGAACTCAGGATAGCGACTACTGTTAAGGATAATAAAAAATGTTTTTATAAATATATTAATGGTAGGAAGAAAGGTAGGACCAGCCTTTGTTCTTTACTGGACAAAGGTGGGAAGTTAGTATTTACAGACGAGGAGAAGGCAGAAGTGTTTAATGCCTATTTTGCCTCGGTTTTTAATGGGAAGATGACTTGCCCTCAAGACTCCCGTCCGTCTGGGCTGGTTGATGTTTTAGGGAGCAGAATGGTCCCCACATTATCCAAGAGGAGGCTGTTATAGAACTATTGAAATGCTTGGATATTCATAAATCTATGGGACCAGACGGGATCCACCCCAGGGTAATGAGAGAGCTGGCAAATGAGATTGCAAAGCCACTCTCTATCATTTACCAACAGTCATGGCTTACTGGTGAGGTTCCGGATGACTGGAAGCTGGCCAATGTGATACCCATTCACAAAAAGGGTGCAAAGGAAGATCCTGGCAATGATAGACTAGTCAGCCTGACCTCTATACCTGGCAAAATAATGGAACAGTTTATATTACGCGCCATCATGCAAAATTTGCAGGACGGCCAGGGTATCAGACCCAGCCAGCATGGCTTTAGGAGGGGTAGATCATGTCTGACTAACCTGATCACCTTTTATGACCAGGTAACCCAGCTAGTGGACGCAGGGAAGGCTGTAGATGTTGTTTTTCTGGATTTCAGCAAGGCCTTCGACACTGTTTCCCATAGCATACTCCTAGACAAACTCGCCGGCCGTGGTCTGGATAGGAATACCCTTTGCTGGGTTCAGAACTGGCTGGATGGCCGGGCCCTGAGAGTGGTGGTGAATGGTGTCACATCCAGCTGGCGACCAGTCACCAGTGGTGTCCCTCAGGGGTCTGTGTTGGGGCCAGTTCTGTTCAATATTTTTATTGACGACATGGATGAGGGCTTAGAGTCTTTTCTTAGTAAATTTGCTGATGACACTAAATTGGGAAAGAGTGTAGATCTGCTAGAGGGGTGTAGGGCTCTCCAGAGAGATTTGGAACAGTTAGACACATGGGCAGAATCAAACGGGATGAACTTCAACAAGTCCAAGTGCCGAGTATTGCACTTCGGCCACAATAACCCCCTGCACCGATATAAGCTGGGGACGGAATGGCTGGATAGTGCTCAGGTGGAAAGGGACCTGGGGGTGCTGGTTGACAGTCGATTGAATGAGCCAGCAGTGTGCCCCGGTAGCCAAGAGGGCCAATGCCATCCTGGCCAGTATCAGAAATGGAGTGGCCAGCAGGAGCAGAGAGGTCATTCTTCCCCTCTACTCGGCACTGGTGAGGCCTCACTTGGAGTATTGTATCCAGTTCTGGGCCCCTCACTTTAGGAGGGACATCAAGTTACTTGAGCGTGTCCAGAGGAGGGCAACGAGGCTGGTGAGGGGCTTGGAGCACAAGCCATACGAAGAGCGACTGAGGAAGCTGGGGTTGTTTAGCCTAGAGAAAAGGAGACTCAGGGGCGACCTCATCGCTCTCTACAACTTCCTGAAGGGTGGCTGTGGTGAGCTGGGGGTCGGCCTCTTTCTCCGGGCGACAACAGATAGAACAAGAGGACACAGTCTCAAGCTGCGTCAAGCGAGATGTAAATTAGAATTAAGAAGGAAATATTTCACAGAAAGAGTGGTCAGATACTGGAATCATTTACCCAGTGAGGTGGTGGAGTCATCATCCCTTGAAGAATTCAAAAAAAGACTGGATGTAGCACTTGCTGCCATGACCTAGTTGAACAGTTAGAACATGGGCTGGACTTGATGATCTTATAGGTCTCTTCCAGTCTTGAACTTCTGTGATTCTGCGATTCTGTGTGAATGGACGGTTCTTCCGCAGGGCATGCGCAACAGCCCCACCTTGTGTCAGCTTTATGTCAGTGCAGCTTTGCAACCTCTTAGGAAGCAATGGCCTAATACAGTGATATATCATTACATGGATGACGTATTGTTTGCTCAGCCGATGCCTTTCACACAACAACAAGTCCAGGAAATAAGAACCACACTGGCACAATACTCTCTAGAAGTAGCTCCTGAGAAGATCCAAACAACTGCTCCCTGGAAATACCTGGGATGGTCTTTGACAGAACAAATTGTTAAACCTCAAAAGCTGCAATTAAAAACAAAAATAACCACCTTAAATGATGCTCAGAAATTCTTGGGTGATTTACAGTGGTTAAAACTGATGGTGGGAATACTTAATGAACTGCTTGATGAGTTGCATCCACTGCTGAAAGGAACTGACCCAACTCATCCAGTGTGTATTACTAACAAGCAACAGCGGGTCATTCAACAAATTATGGACTGTGTTATGCATGGACATGTTCATCGAAGGGATCCAGATTTACCCATCGATCTGACCATCTGGAAGGGCCCACAATATCTTTTGGGAGCACTTACGCAATGCAAACAAGAAGCGGGGGAAACACGGATATTAGAATGGATCTCCCCCCCACTACAGCAAAGTAAGACTCTTTTTCAAAAAATTGAAATGTTAGCGGATCTGATAAAGAAGGGCAGAGAAAGGATGTTGCAGGTGGCTGGGGCAGAACCAGCTGCCATCAAGATACCAATGAAAAAGGATACCTTGGACTGGTATTTGACTAATTCAGAGGAACTGCAGGAAGCTCTCTTAGGTGCATGTTGCCCTATTGAAACATATCAGCTTTGACCAGCGTTGATTCAATGGATAGGGGACTGGGACTGGATAACTCGTCCAAAGCGAGAGAATTCTCCTATCTCAGGTGCCATTACTGCATTTACAGACGCTGGCAGGAAATCAAGAACTGCTGCAATAACCTGGCAAGAAAAGGGAGCATGGAAGCATCATATTCTGCAAGCAGAAGCAGTGGACAGCCTACAAACCATGGAACTGTTAGCAGTGGTATGGGCAATGGCACAATGTAGCAGGAGTTGTAGCAAGAATTGAAGACGCTTCCATAAAAGAGCAGCTGGTGGACCAACTCACGGAAGAGGACAAGGACCGTCTGGAGAAGAAGCTGCTCCTGATCCTGAGACCACTACTGCTTCAACTGAAGGGACCCTCAAAGGCAATTGACAGGGCCATAACACACCGTTGCCGGATGACCAGGGAACTGATTGACATTATTGAATCATTGTCATCCTTTCATATAAGAGGACTGGCAAAAGAGAAACTGCCTTGACTGTCACAGCCCAAATTGTGCTGCTTGGGTTGCACTGTGTTGCGGGGGTTGTGACAAGACCTTTTGGGTGGATCAGTTGTCACTTTTTCATTTATGGTGTAACACCTGTAATTATAGACATACCTGGGAACATAATTGGGAGTGGGCACTACGGAATGAAACAGGGCTAAACACTGCCTCAGCTTTAGATCTTTATGAATCGCATGAGCAGAAAATCTTGGCTTATTATCGGTGGGAGGTACAGTGTATTTTGAAAAGGGTTAAAGCTCAAAGTGCATCATATATAGCCTCTGTAAGTTGTAGAAAACTGGTGCCTTTAACACAACATTCTGTTGTAGGGCCTATAAAAGGAGATCCCAATCAGGCATTAGATAACTGCATTGGAAGGTTGCAAAGGTGTGGTCTTCAAGTACCGGGAACAGTAAGGTTAAAAACTGATAAGAAAAAGAAGGTCAAAGTAAAAACAGAAAAATGAGGTTCATTTTTGTTATATTGCTAGTTGTAGTAGTAGCTGAAGAATTAAGGGTAATACAGTTTAATCAACCTAGAGATAATGTATGGATAACACTTGCTAGACAGATTAATCAGTCATCGCTTTGTCTCAGCATTGGAGGAGTTACTAACCCTTTTCGAACATGTTTGGTAGGGCTTCCAGTATGGTCTCCTCAAGAATTCTGCAGTCTTAATAACCGTGCCTTATGTATGCGCAATATGGTAAATATTAAATTGCCTGCACAAAAGGGGTATACTGCCAGTCAGAGTGACGGCTACCGCCACTGCCTGTTAATTCAATCACTTAGTACTCCTTTGCATTCCCCACCTGAGGAGTTGGAGCTTTTCGGAAGTGCAAATGCTAGCATGACCAGCACTTCCAATGGTGGGTGGTTCAGCTTTGATTACTCTAATTTTCAAAAGATGAGTCAGCATAAACAGACATGGGCTACTCTGGATTCATCTCTAAGCCCGGACATAGTGTCCAAACAACTTTATAACCAATGTAAAGGCTCTAGTATCATGACACCTAAGAAATTACCTACAGGAATATTTCTAATTTGCAGAGATAGAGCCTGGAATGGTATACCTGCCCAACCTTAGTGTGGACCTTGTTATTTAGGCAAGTTATCATTATTCCACCCTAATATATCTGTGTTAATGCAACTAAGTCATAAGACAAACAGGCAAAGGCGCAGCTTACATAACTTAGACTGTAGTCAAATAGGAGATCCGTTGTTCTGGAGTAGATTTAAACATGTGATGGTTTCAGCTCTCCTACCATGGGGTGCTGCAAGCAAAGCAATGACTTTAGCAAAACAAATAGGGTGTTGGGCTAAGGGTGAATTGAAGAAGACCTCACAGATATTAGATATGTTAACTGCAGATGTACAGAGTGTTAATCACGCTGTTTTACAAAATAGAGCTGCCATAGATTTTTTACTGTTAGCACAAGGCCATGGGTGTGAAGAGTTTGAAGGGATATGTCGCATGAACTTATCTGATCATTCTGTATCTATTCATGCTAAGTTAAAAGAGCTACAGCTAGGGCTTAACAGCCTTAAGGAAGAAGAAGGATTGGGAATTGACGAATGGCTTAAAAGCTTAGGATTGGGACCATGGTTAAGAAACCTTGTAATATATGCTATAGGGATATTAGGTGTACTCTTATTGCTTTTACTTATATTACCTTGTTTCTGTAGCTGTATCCAAAAGATGGTTAGTAGGATGATAGAGAAAACCTGGCAAACTAACCTCTTTTCTCTCAAAGAAAAAAGCGGGGGAAGTGTGGAGAGTTTAGTTCAAGCATGGCTTAAAGAAAAAGGCCATGAAGGCATACAATTGAGAGAAAAGTAAAAGGTAATTGCAAAGCAGTTCCAAAAGCAGTTCCCAGCCTGATTTCTATAAACAATTAGACTCTCTCAGGCATCACTTTATAAACAATAAGCTTCTCAGACAGTCTTCCCATAACAGGCAAAACACCCTCTCTGGGAAAAGATGGCACCCTGAGAACAGATGTGGAAATTTTGGGAACCTTTCATATCACAGTGGGAACACTGGTTTTGTTTTGTGTAAACAATTATCGGTATTGTAAAACAAAAGGAGTGGTTAGAGTTTTCTCTGTTAGCCTATCCTGAACTTGGATTTTGGAATATGCATGAAGTTCGTTAACACTGTTATTTAAAGTGACTGATCGATCAATAAACCCGAGTTCGATGCATTAAAGGATGGTCGTTCTCCCTTCATCTCAACAACGGGGGGATTACAACAGTTGACTTTGTTGGAAGCTGAGGTGAGCTTGACTGGGAAGGAGTGGCAGGAACATCCGATTGTGACTGGTCCAGAGGCTCCGTGTATTTTGGGCATAGCCTTCCTCCGGAATGGCTATTACAAAGATCCTAAGGGATTCAGGTGTGCTTTTGGAATAGCTGCAGTGGAGATAGAGGGTATTAAACAATTGAATACCTTGTCTGGACTATCAGAGAACCCATCTGCAGTAGGACTCTTGAAGGTAGAGGAGCAACGAGTGCCAATTGCCACCTCAACAGTGCACCACAGGCAGCACCGGACGAATCGAGATGCCGTGATCCCCATCCACAAAATGATCCGAAAGCTGGAGAGCCAGGGGGTGGTCAGTAAAACCCACTCACCCTTTAACAGCTCTATCTGGCCTGTGCGAAAATCTGACGGAGAATGGAGACTGACTGTGGACTATCGTGCCTTGAATGAAGTGACTCCACCACTGAGTGCGGCTGTACCGGACATACTGGAACTGCAGTACGAGCTGGAGTCCAAGGCAGCAAAGTGGTACGCGACCATCGATATTGCTAACGCGTTTTTCTCCATCCCTCTGGCAGCAGAATGCAGGCCTCAGTTTGCTTTTACATGGAGGGGAGTGCAGTATACCTGGAACCGACTGCCCCAGGGGTGGAAACACAGTCCTACCATCTGTCATGGACTGATCCAGGCTGCACTAGAAGAGGGTGAGGCTCCAGAACATTTACAATATATTGATGAGATCATTGTTTGGGGGAACACGGCAATAGAAGTGTTCAAGAAAGGAGAGAAGATCATTCATATTCTCCTGAAAGCCGGATTTGCCATTAAGAAGACAAAAGTCAAGGGACCTGCCTGAGAAATTCAGTTCTTGGGGGTGAAGTGGCAAGACGGACGGCGTCAGATTCCTGCGGATGTTATTAACAAAATCACTGCTATGTCCCCACCAACTGATAAGAAGGAAACACAAGCTTTCTTAGGTGCTATAGGTTTCTGGAGGATGCACATCCCTGAGTATAGTCAGATTGTGAGACCCCTTTATCTGGTTACCTGTGGGATCTCAGCACCTCAGGACTGATGTGCAGAGTCACCAAGACCACCCTTGGGGGGCTCGGGAGTCCTGGAATGTTGCCAGAAGTGTCTGGTGGCTGGATTTTGATCCTACACGGGAGACGACACCTGTATGAGGATGGGAGGATTTCACTGGGGTAAATGATGAAGGGATAAGTTAATTAGAGTGTAAAACACAGGGTTTAAGATTTCTGTACAGGGGGGTCTAAAGAAGTAAGATGGAGGAATTGGGGCGTGTCCTGTCCTTCTTCTTCTTGGCCTCCATCTTCTGTGGTGATGTTGGCACTTTGGGATTGGTTATTACTAAAAGTGCACTGGTTAATAAGGGTAAAAGGTATTGGGGAAAATTGATAAATATTGTATACATAATTTTGAGTATAAAGATAGGTGACCGCCCCGGGGGCTCTCAGTGTGCTCATGGCTGGCTTGCTGTGCAGACCTCTGTCGGGCCGAGAGAAAATCTTTTAGATAAACAACTAATAAACACCGAGACCAAGAAAAAACCTGAAGTCTCTTCTCGTCCTTTGAAGCACGGGCTGTCCAAGGCCACCCCGGGCCTTTCCAAGTCATTAAAACAGACGAGAAACCGACAAGGTTGCGAGAGCATCGGAAGGTGTTCCGGCATGGATGCTGTCAGCAGCAGAAACAGCAAAAAGCTTCTTGCATTCATTTGATACAGCAAAAAAGAAATATCAACAGGATCCTCGAGTTTCCTTTTCGGATTTAGGAGCGAGGTCAAAAACCTCAAGGCGAAAAATGAGGTACGATGAATCACCGATGACATCCACAACACCATTATTCATGCAAATCCCAATGGAGTCTCAAGAAGAGGAATTTCAAGAGCCGGTGAAGACGATGGATTGGAAGCGAATCAGAAAAGCATTGGCAAAAGAAAAGCATTTATTTCCGGGATCAGGAGATCTGACAATGCCGGTGACATATGATGCCCAGGGACAGAATCCAAGGTGGGAAAGGATGGGTCATGAGACACTCAAAGACTTGGGGAAGGCGGCTCAAACTTTTGGGCTGAATTCACAATACTTCAAACAGCTACTAAGAGGGATACTCACCACGTATGACCTCACACCATATGATATTCGAAGTATTGTGGCAATGATTCTCACTGACACACAGAGTCTCGTCTGGGAAAAAAGGTGGAGAAAATATCTTTCTGAATTGCGGAATAGGTATCAAGATGGGCCAAACGCGAACCTCACAGAAGGGCAGTTAGCAGGGGATCCTCCAGATGACAACCCAGGGGAACAAGCAGTGCGGCTTCCACAAAGAGTGTTAAGCGACATCAAAGAAGCAGCACGAATGGCAATCATGCAAATTACACCAACAGGAGCTCCGCATGTTCCGTTCGCTTGCATCAGGCAAGGTCCCGCAGAACCATTCATGTCGTTCATCGATCGACTCACGCAAGCCGTGGATCGACAGGTGACGATCGAAGAAGCGAAGAGGCCTCTCTTGGAAAGCTTAGCTTTCGGCAATGCCAACCCGGATTGTCAACGGGTGATTAGCGCCATGCCAGGACGGCCATCCTTGGCAGAGATGGTGGAGGCATGCAGCAAGGTGAGGACATCTCAGCATGTCGTAGCGATTGTGAAGAGTGAATTAAGAGAGGAATGGGAAGAGCAGTTAAAGGGACATTCAGAAAGGCAATCAGAGGACAAGACATTAGAGAAGATGCTCGAAAAAATACTCCATCAACAGGACGAGAACATCAACAAAGTTCTTGCAACAATGCAGAAAAAGAACAATCCCCCAGGAGGACAGTGCTACAAATGCGGGGAGTTTGGGCACATGAAAAGGAATTGTCCACGAACACATACGCCAGCGCCAGCACAGAAGGCGGAAAGGCCAATTTGTGCGCAATGCGGAAGAGGAAGACGCTCTGTGAAAGAATGTTATTCCCAGACAGACGTGGAT
Organism: Melospiza georgiana; assembly: GCF_028018845.1. Lineage (NCBI taxonomy): Eukaryota > Metazoa > Chordata > Aves > Passeriformes > Passerellidae > Melospiza > Melospiza georgiana. The sequence goes on from NC_080431.1 coordinate 11,672,249, forward strand.
GGAAATCCGTTACCGCATCCGGGAAATGGAAAACGGAGCACGGCCGTAAATCGTCAGCGCGCTCAGACACAAGTACTGGCGGTGTCTCAAAAGCAGACAGGGCAATCATCAGTGAGAGACAAGCAGATACCCTCAGCAAAACCCTCAGTCGATTCCACAGTGACCCAGACCTCCTCCCACCAGGGGCACAGTGTGCATTGGCAGCTTCAAAACTAGTATGCTTTCTAGATGAAAGTCATGCAGAGATACCAACGGGTATCCGCGGGGATTCATACAAGAAACAAGATTTCTTGATAGTTGGACAAGATAAATGCAGTATTCTTGGACTCATTGTTTATCCAATGGTTGTCTCAGCGGACAAAAATACTGAATTAACAGTTTTGGCAAGAGCACTTCGTCCACCATTGACTGTACCAGAAAATACTGTGGTTGCGAGAGCTTTCGCATTGCCACCACACGCAGTTGGAGAGGTCATGTCAATCTTCGACGAAGAAGGTTTCTCTATGAAGGAACATGTTGAAGTACATACAACATGGGTGAAGCACATAGGTCAAGACTGACCCACGCTCACATGCCAATTGACATGTGGGGACAGAACAATAGCGATCAGAGGTATGCTCGACACAGGGGCAGATGTAACGGTAATATCGTACATCTTTTGGCCACGCAGTTGGAGCTTGGTCGCGCCATTGGGTTCTCTCTCAGGCATAGGGGGAGCATCTCTGTGTCTGCAAAGTGAGAATTCTGTTGTTGTCACGGGACCAGGAGACAAGACGGTGATCATTCTTCCTTTTGTCGTCCAAAAGCTGATCACAGTCTGGGGTCGGAACCTTTTGGCACAATGGGGCGCGAAGATCGAAGTGGATTTTTAATAGGGGTCACTGCGGCACTCGCCACATTGAAGTTGACATGGAAAACAGATGAACCAGTTTGGGTGGATCAATGGCCCCTTGAGTGGAGAAAATTGAGTGCTTTGAAAGACCTGGTCCAAGAACAATTGCAGAAGGGACACATCAAGCCAACAGACAGCCCTTGGAATTCTCCAGTGTTTGTCATCAAGAAAAAGCTATCGGGCAAATGGAGGTTGTTACATGATCTCAGGAAGATCAACGAAGTCATAGAAGACATGGGACCACTTCAGTTGGGACTTCCATCTGTCTCAATGATTCCCAGAGATTGGCAGCTTGTGGTCATTGACCTCAAGGATTGCTTTTTCAGTATTCCACTCCATCCAGATGATGCTCCGAGATTTGCCTTTTCAGTTCCGAGTATCAACAAGGAAACGCCTCTGCAGCGGTACCATTGGGTCGTTCTTCCACAAGGCCTCAAAAATTCTCCGACGATTTGTTAATGGTACGTGGCACGAGCTTTGGCACCAGCACGGAAGAAATTTCCGAAGGTGAAGATCATTCATTACATGGATGATTTTCTCATTGCAGCGTCAACACGACAGGAGCTGCAAGAAGCTTGTGACTGTGTGATTGCAGAGGTGCAAAAGGCAGGTCTGGAAATCAGCATTTTGAAGATTCAGGAGGTTGCGCCTTGGAAATATCTAGGGTGGAAAATTTCAGAGAGAACAATAAAACCTCAAAAAATGGAGATCAGCACTAAGATCAGCAAGTTGCATGATTTGCAACAGCTTTTGGGAGAAATCAACTGGATGAGGCCAGTTTTGGGAATCACAAACAGCGACATCCCAGCGTTGCTCGATCTTTTGAGAGGAGACACAGACATTCGATCTCCCAGGACACTCACGCCAGAAGCGAAAAAAGAGTTGGAGAAAGTCACGGACGCGATACAGAAAAGGCAGGCACATAGATTTGTTCCAACGTTGCCTTTTCAGTTGGCGGTGCTGGGGAAGAAAACACAGTTCCATCGCTTGATCTTCCAATGGGATGAATCACAAAAGGACTCTTTGACAATCATAGAGTGGATTTTCCTACCACACAGGCCCACAAAAACAATTCTCACAGATTTGGAGATGGCAGCACAAATCATCATAAAGGCAAGAACAAGGTTGCTGACAATGGCAGGAAGAGAATTCTCAGTCATCAGATTACCTTTGAAGCGAGACTATTTCGATGGGGCGATGCAACAATCGAAAGACCTGTTAATCGCGTTGTTAGCGTTCCCAGGAACTTGCACAGTCCACTTTCCACAACATAGAATACTGCAATCGCAAATATGTTACAGAGCAAAACCAAGAATAATTGAAGAACCTTTGGACGGGATCACAGTGTTCTCAGATGGCTCAGGGAAGACACACAAGTCAGTGATCACGTGGAGACACTCAACGACAGGGGATTGGGAATCAGATGTGAGGATGGTTCAGGGCTCTCCACAAATTGTGGAGTTGGCAGCCGTTGTCCGAGCATTTCAGTTGTTTGAACAACCTCTCAATCTGGTGACAGATTCCGCATATGTTGCGGGTGTGGTCAAGAGATTGGAGGGTTCGCTCTTGAAAGAAGTCAGTAATGAGGTTTTATACTCATATCTGACGAGCTTGAAAACACTGCTAGAGAGCAGGGAAAGAGAATATTTTATCACACACATTAGAGCGCACACAACACTTCCGGGATTTTTAGCAGAAGGGAATGCTCGGGCGGACAGGTTGACAATGCCCATTTCGCAAACACTGTCGGACGTTTTTGAGCAGGCAAGATTAAGTCATGCGTTCTTTCATCAGAATGCGCAAGCGCTGATGGAGTCCTTTCGTCTCACAAAGAGTCGGACGAGGGAGATCATTAGTGCTTGTCCAGACTGTCAGCTTGTGCAGCCACCTTCTTCTACCGGAGCAATCAATCCGCAGGGGCTGCAAAGTCTGCAATTGTGGCAAGCTGATGTCACGAAGTATCCATCTTTTGGGAGGCTCAAAAATGTTCATGTTTCTGTAGATACATTCTCGGGTGCAGTCTTTGCTTCAGCACATGCAGGGGAAACAGCGGACCATGCTTGTCGACATTTTATGCAAGCATTCGCATCATTAGGTGTGCCTCAGGAGATAAAAACAGATAATGGTCCAACGTATACAGGCAGGGTGCTTCACAGATTCCTGAAAAGATGGGGTGTCAAACACACGTTTGGTATTCCACATTCGCCCACAGGTCAGGCAATCATTGAAAGAACACATCACACCCTGAAATCCCTTCTGGACAGACAAAGAAGGGGTGAGCCAGAGGCAACACCTCACATGAAATTAAATAAGGCACTGTATGTGTTGAATTTCTTAAATAGCTCATCCTCAGAACCTAATCCACCAATCGTGAGACATTTTCTAAACAGCACACAGGCAAAGCTAAGGGAAAATCCTTTAGTTTTGATCAGAAACCCAGAGACAGGACAAATAGAGGGTCCTTTCAAACTAATCACTTGGGGCAAGGGTTTCGCTTGTGTTTCCACAGATCGAGGTCTGAAGTGGGTGTCAGCGCGACACGTGAAGCCATTTCGAACGCGAGAACACGAGAACGCTGATCCGAGAAACAAAGAGACGAGCACTCAGACAGAAGTCGAGACTCAGACTGGAAAGAGCGATTCAGAAGAGAAATAAAAGGAAACTAAGGACTTTGGGGAATTTTCTGCTAGGGTCTTGAATGAAAAGCAAAACAATGATTTCACACAAAAGCGAAGTAATGAGTTTCATGATGCTTGTGTGCATCATTCTTTCATTCATTGCAATAAGCAATGGTAGAATTCTTTGACATCTCTCCCATTTGGAGAGGAATTTTAAAGGTAGGGTTCTATGTTTTAATAGTTCTCCTAGTCCTCATACTTGTCATCCCATGCATATTTGCATGTTTAAAACGTGCCATGAATCAGATAGCAAAAGAGGTCTTTTGGTGCAAACAGAAGGGGGAGATGTGGGATATCAGCACCTCAGGACTGATGTGCAGAGTCACCAAGACCACCCTTGGGGGGCTTGGGAGTCCTGGAATGTTGCCAGAAGTGTCTGGTGGCTGGATTTTGATCCTACACGGGAGACGACACCTGTGTGAGGATGGGAGGATTTCACTGGGGTAAATGATGAAGGGATAAGTTAATTAGAGTGTAAAACACAGGGTTTAAGATTTCTGTACAGGGGGGTCTAAAGAAGTAAGATGGAGGAATTGGGGCGTGTCCTGTCCTTCTTCTTCTTGGCCTCCATCTTCTGTGGTGATGTTGGCACTTTGGGATTGGTTATTACTAAAAGTGCACTGGTTAATAAGGGTAAAAGGTATTGGGGAAAATTGATAAATATTGTATACATAATTTTGAGTATAAAGATAGGTGACCGCCCCGGGGGCTCTCAGTGTGCTCATGGCTGGCTTGCTGTGCAGACCTCTGTTGGGCCGAGAGAAAATCTTTTAGATAAACAACTAATAAACACCGAGACCAAGAAAAAACCTGAAGTCTCTTCTCGTCCTTTGAAGCACGGGCTGTCCAAGGCCACCCCGGGCCTTTCCAAGTCATTAAAACAGCTGAGAAAGCGACAGTTACCCGCAAGAAAAACGACTTCCATTGGGGCCCTGAGCAGCAGCAAGCTTTCGTCCAGATCAAGCAGGAGATCGCTCATGCTGTAGCCCTTGGTCCAATCAGGACGGGACCAGATGTGAAGAACGTGCTCTACTCTGCAGCCGGGAGCCATGGTCTGTCCTGGAGCCTTTGGCAGAAGGTGCCTGGCGAGACCCGAGGCCGACCATTGGGATTTTGGAGTCGGAGCTACAGGGGGTCTGAAGATAACTATACTCCAACAGAAAAGGAAATCTTGGCCGCCTATGAAGGAGTCCAAGCCACCTCAGAGGTGATTGGTACAGAGGCACAACTCCTTCTGGCACCCCGACTACCGGTGCTGGGATGGATGTTCAGAGGAAAGGTTCCCTCTACCCACCATGCCACCAGTGCTACTTGGAGTAAGTGGATTGCCCTCATTACGCAGCGTGCTCGAATTGGGAAGTTAAATCGCCCTGGGATTCTGGAAATAATTACAAATTGGCCCGAAGGTGAAAGCTTTAGTGTCGCAGATGAGGAACAAGAGCCAGTGACCCGGGCTGAGGAAGCTCCGCCATATTATCAGTTGCCAGCGGAAGAAACACGTTACGCTCTATTCACCTGTGGGGGCCTGAATATATGTATTGTTATAACAACAACAAGAATACAACAACTGAAGTATAGTAGGAGTCCTTGTGAATATCTATATGTAGTGAGAGTCCTATGTATTAGATAGGTGGGCCCTGTTGCTCTGGATGAGCTACAGCTGCAGGATCCTTGGTTGGGTAGCAGCTGTAGCTCATGAAGGCCACTGGGATAAAAGGGGGTGGGTCGAGAGCCCAGAAGGAGCCCCTGTGAAGCCATGAGGAACTGCTGCACAGCAGAGAAGGGCTACATGGTAGAAAACCAGCTAGAAGGTATGGACTTTAAGAATATCATAACAATATATGGGACTCGAGAAATATGAAATACAATACAATAATTGGTGACCCCGACGTGATGAAGAACACACAGCCAAACAGAAGGTATGGAGTCCCCCGGACAGCCGAGAGCTGTGGCAGCCGGAGAGCTGGGACAGTAGAAGATAGGACAGCCGAGAGCTGTGGCAGCCTGAGAGCTGGGAGTGTATGTATATTGTAATTGTATAATTGTTAAAAGAAAATGGGGGAAATGTGGGGGCCTGAATATATGTATTGTTATAACAACAACAAGAATACAACAACTGAAGTATAGTAGTTCTTGTGAATATCTATATGTAGTGAGAGTCCTATGTATTAGATAGGTGGGCCCTGTTGCTCTGGATGAGCTACAGCTGCGGGATCCTTGGTTGGGTAGCAGCTGTAGCTCATGAAGGCCACTGGGATAAAAGGGGGTGGGTCGAGAGCCCAGAAGGAGCCCCTGTGAAGCCATGAGGAACTGCTGCACAGCAGAGAAGAGCTACAGGGTAGAAAACCAGCTAGAAGGTATGGACTTTAAGAATATCATAACAATATATGGGACTCGAGAAATATGAAATACAATACAATATTCACCGATGGTTCTTGTCGCGTCATAGGGATGAAACGGAGGTGGAAAGCAGCTGTATGGAGTCCCACTCGACGGGTTGCAGAGGCTACTGAAGGAGAGGGTGAATCCAGTCAATTTGCTGAAATCAAAGCTATTCAACTGGCCCTAGGTATTGCAGAGAGAGAGAAGTGGCCAAGGCTCTATTTGTATACCGATTCTTGGATGGTAGCCAACGCTCTATGGGGATGGCTGAAGAGATGGAAAGAGGCAAACTGGCAGTGCAGAGGAAAACCAATTTGGGCTGCGGAAGAGTGGAAAGATATCGCTACTCGGTTAGAGAAGTTACCTGTGAAGGTTCGCCATGTAGATGCCCATGTCCCCAGAAGTAGAGCTAATGAAGAGCAGCAAAACAACCAGCAAGTACATCAGGCTGCAAAGATAGGGGAGTTGAAGATAGATCTCCACTGGGAGTATAAGGGAGAGTTATTCTTAGCACGATGGGCCCATGATGCCTCAGGCCACCAGGGTAGAGATGCCACCTATAAGTGGGCACGAGACCGAGGGGTGGATCTAACCATGGAGAGTATCTCTCAGGTTATTCGTGACTGTGAGACGTGTGCTGCCATTAAGCAGGCCAAGCGGGTGAAGCCCCTCTGGTATGGGGGGCGGTGGTCTAAGTACAAATACGGGGAGGCCTGGCAGATCGATTACCTCACACTGCCTCAAACCCGCCAAGGCAAGCGCTATGTACTAACCATGGTAGAAGCCACCACGGGATGGTTGGAAACCTACCCTGTGTCTCATGCTACAGCCTGTAACACTATCTTGGGCCTTGAAAAGCAGGTCCTTTGGAGGCACGGTACTCCCGAGAGAATTGAGTCAGATAATGGGACTCATTTTAAAAACAATCTTATTAATACTTGGGCTAGGAAACATGGCATCAAGTGGGTATACCATATCCCCTATCATGCACCAGCTGCAGGGAAAGTGGAAAGGTACAATGGATTGTTAAAAACCACCTTAGAAGCATTGGGTGGGGGGTCTTTAAAAAACTGGGAGCAGCATTTGGCAAAGGCTACCTGGTTAGTTAACACTCAAGGTTCCACCAACCGAGCGGGTCCTACTCAGTCTGAGCTCCTTAATATAGTAGATGGGTATAAAGCCCCAGTGGCCCATGTCAGAGGTTTGTTGGGAAAGACAGTATGGATCAACCCTGCCTTGAGTACAGACAAACACATCCGTGGGATTGTCTTTGCTCAAGGACCAGGTTATACATGGTGGATAATGCAGAAAGATGGAACAACACAGTGTGTACCTCAGGGAGACCTGATTGTGGGATGAGACTCATATATGAATGTCATTGTTTGTTGAATGTGAAACAGAAGGAAACTGTAAGTGTCAAAGGTCTGAGCAAGTAAGATGAGAGGAATGCGTAAGTGTCAAAGGTGTGAGTAAGTGAAATGAAAGTTTTTTATTGTATGTTCACGATATGGGATAAGGGGTGGAGTGTCGTGGGGTGACAGCCTTTATCCCAATATCGTGTATTGTGTCTGGCAGCTGTGCCTTTTCTCTCTCTTCCCCGCCCCTCCGTCTTGCCGGGGCGGGGTGGGGAGGGAGGAGTGAGTGTGACCGGGCACTTTTTTCTTTTGTTCCCTCTTTCTTACCCTCTCCTCAAGATACTGGACCGGCTCCGGACCTGACCTGAGACGTCCAGGACCCCCCGGAGTCTGCGAGAGAAGCTCAGCGCCCTCCACAACACTGCCTGGTTTCTTTTCTTTTCTTGTGTTGGGGAGTGTTCTTTTGTTACTTGTCAATAAATAGGTTTTGTTTTCCACTTTGCTCCTCCGAGAAATTCCTTCCTGAACCCGGTATTGGGGGAGGGGTGGTTGGAGGTTTGTTTTTTGGGGGGCTCCCTTTTGGAGATTTCCCCTAATTTGTCCTAAACCAGAACAAGACACAACAGCCCTGAAGAACAGGCTGAAGAAGAAGCAGCCATCGAGATCATCGCACTCCACTTCTGCCCAAGAGACTCATAGCAGAACAGTCCAGAGCAGAGCTAGAAAGGGCGCCTGGATCCTCTCTCCTGTGAACTGCTGGCTGGTGACCAGGAATCTTCGGACTGCCCTGACGATTCAAATTTGGTAAGAAGGTCAAAGAACATGGGGGGGACATATTCCCAAGAACAGCTAAGTATTTTGTCCGCCTTACAGGGAGTGGCAGAGGCACATCCCATTGCAATTTTAAAGAAAGAACTTAAAGATCTTTTGTTATGGGTACACTGTAACTATCTGTACTCAGAGACACATCTGTTGTTTGAAATGGGATTCTGGCAGGAAATTAATAGGCATCTTTATCACTCAGCTACCAGAAAGGATGAAACGGGCATGAAACTATCATCACCAGCAAGGGTGATGTTGGACGTAACCTCAGCAAAATCTAGGAAGATTGCCAAACAGCAGCTTGTTAGAACTCCCACAGGGGCAAAGGGAGGGGAGCAAAGTTGGAGAAGGAGGTTGGCTCTAGTCCCAATTACCCCAGTGGAGACAGCTCCCGTAGAAAAGGAGCAGGAGGGAACTTCATCGCCTCCAATTCCACCACCCCGAAAGTCCATGGGACCTCCAAAATGCCCAGAAACCCCAGACATTTTCAGGGTTTTCAGGCTCCAACTCAGACACCATCTCACTCCCGGGAGAGCTCAGTGTTGAGGATTCCCCAAGCGAATTCGAGGAGTCGGACTGTGCCATTCTTGGGCCATGCCCTCCCGATTCGCAGGAGCCAAAGGGACACAGGAGAGGGAGAACAGTAGAGTCGGGAAGGGGGGTCAAAGTGAGACCAGAGGGGGAAAAGCTCTCTCACGGCAGGCGCGGTCTGGCAGCAGCGGGCAGCCAGCAGTGGCAGCCTCAGGCGGCGGCGGGGTCAGCCAGCAAGGGGGGTTTGGAGGCGGTGGGAGACTTGGGAGCTGATGCGGTTTGTGCGAGCGCAGCACCGGCAGCGGGGGCGGTTCCCGGTGGCACGGTGCCAAAAGCGCGGGCAAGGCGCGGAACTCGCGAGACACCCAGAGAAGGCTCTCAGGCCGAGGCGACAGCGTCAGACGTGGGGAATAAGCCAGGCAGGGCAGCTGCAGAGCCCCAGCCGGCACCCGCAGAGAGACGCAGGAGGCGCGCGGTGATGATGCCATACCTGGAAGTCGGGACACGAAAGTCCACTCGAATTGCGGCGCGGGCACAGGCACAAGCCGAGCGGGAATTGCACGCACTGGTGGGGGGGTGTGGATACAGCGTCGGAGGAGGAGAGGGAATCTGAGACGGATCAGGCTAGAGGGGAGACATCAGAAGTGGAACGGGACGGAGACAGTGACGTCAGCCCTGATGTGCAGAGTCACCGAGATAACCCTTGGGGGCTCGGAGGTCCTGGAATGTTGCCAGAAGCGTCTGGTGGCTGGATTTTGATCCTGCACAGGAGACAACACCTGTGTGAGGATGGGAGGATCTCACGGGGATAAATGGTGAAGGGATAGGTTAATTATAGTGTGAAACACAGGTTTTAGAATTTCGGTACAGGGGGTCTAGAGAAGCAAGATGGAGGAATTGGGGCGTGTCCTGTCCTTCTTCTTCTTCTTGGCCTCCATCTTCTGTGGTGGTGGTGGCACTTTGGGATTGGTTCTTACTAAAGGTGCACTTGTCAATAAGGGTGAAAGGCATTGGGGAAAATAGGTAAATATCTTATACGTAGTTTTGGGTATAAAGATAAGTGACTGCCCCGAGGGCACGCAGTGTGCTCATGGCTGGCGTGCTGTGCGGACCTCTGTCGGGCCGAGAGAAAATCTTGTAGATAAAAACTAATAAACACTGAAGACTGAGAAAAAACCTGAAGACTCTTCTTGTCCTTTGGAGTGCGGGCTGTCCCAAGGCCATCTCGAGCCTTTCCAGGCCATCAGAAACAGCCGAGAACGGGACAGTGGCTGAGGAACCTTGTGACATATGCTATAGGGATACTGGGTGTGCTTTTAATGCTTTTGCTTATTTTGCCTTGTATTTTTAATTGTATTCAAAATATGGTCAGTCAAATGATAGAAAAAACCTGGCAGACTAACCTTCTTGCACAAAAAGAAAACGGGGAAAGTGTGGAGAGTTTTGTGCAGACGTGGCTTGAGGGGAAAAGCCATGATCATATACCGCTGGTTAAGCAGTAAAAATGCAGCTGTAAGCAGTAAGTTCTCAGCCTTCTGATTAAAAGGCAAGGACATTGTGCCCTTGAGCAGGTAACTGTAAGACAACAACAACAGGATGTAAAAACAAGTACTAGTCTCAACAGAAAACCACAAGCATCCTGAGAACGTAGCCACAAAGGAGGAGATGACATTTAACCTGTAGCCAATGATGAGCTTAGCTTTTGCAATATGTATGAGCTTGATTAACGCTATTATAAAAGCATGTAAGCCGGATCAATGAATTTGAGACTTGTTGATCATCATCGGATGTGCTTGTCTCCCTTCACTCCGTCATGTCTCTGAAGAGTGAAAGTTTTGTTTGGGTTTCTCTTATCAGGGACACAGAGACGGGCAGTACATAGAGCTGTTTTCACTTTTTGGTTTTGCTTTTGGCTATCTGCTTTGCTCGCTCTCTCTCTGCTCTTGCCTCTGCTCCTGCTTATTAGCTAGTTTAGCTAAACAGCCCAAATTCCTTCCTGGACTGTTTCTCCTCTCCTTTTTCTTCGACCACCTCGAACCTGCTCCGGACTGGGATCTGGAAACACCGAGGGTTTGCACCGTTTGGCTGCAGCAGCTGCCCCAGCACCAGAGGGACTAACAGAGCAAACACCCCCGAAAGAGACTTTCTGATTTTGTCACCTTTTTCAGAGAGGTGTCATCCGGTATTGTTCATTTTGTGTGCTGGGGGATGCTGTGCCTGTTAAATAAACAGGTTCTTTCCACTTCTCACTGAGGAATTCTTCCCGAACCAGTTGGGGGGAGGGGCCGTGTGGGTTTGCTTTCTGGAGGGGCCCTCCTTTGGAGATTCTCTACCAAATTTGCCCTAAACCAGGACAGGGGGTTATGGAGACAAGATGGAGGAATTAGGGCGTGTCTTGTCCTTCTTCTTTCTTCTTCTTGTCATCTATTTTCTGTAGTGATGTTGGCACTTTGGGATTGGTTCTTGGTGAAGGTGCACTTGCTAATATGGGTGAAAGGTATTGGGAAATAAAAGTAAATATGAGGTATGTAGTTTTTAGTATAAAAAGAGACGACCACCCAGTGGGAGGTCAGAGTGCCCTTGGCTGCCTTGCTGGTGAGACCTCTGTTGGGCTGGAAGAAAATTTTGTAGATAAGGAATAATAAACAACACCAAGGACTGAAAATCTGAAGAGTCCAGACTCATCTTTTGAAGCGTGGGCTGTCCCAAGGCCATCCTACGTGTGACCGTGCAGAGACAAACAGCCGGACCAGTCAGTGGTTGCCTTCTTCAATATCATATTCAGTCACTTCATCCTGGCCTCTCTCCTGTCCATGAGTTTTGTACAGAGACCACGTTCTCTGTAACATGAAGCAGAATTCCCAGTCACAGGAGCCACTGGGCATGCTGCCTCCCCTGAGCTGGCACTCATGGCCAGGAGAGCACAGTATTGCAAAGCAGATAGCCCCAGGGAGAAGGGACATGGGGCAGGATGGGCTCCAGAGCTGAGATCCCAGTGGTCAGCCTTGGCCATTAGCTCTGATCGACTTTCATTCCCCTCCCTGGAACCCCATCCTAAATCCCAGCCTCCCCACCAACATCAGCACAGAGAGTTCCATCTCTGGAAGGGGGGATATGAGGTGGGATATGGTGTCTTCCCTCCAAAAAAGGCTGAGCAAGAGTACAAAATACTTCCCATTTCCCCTCCCAGGATTTCTGCTTAGGTAAAGGTTTTCCACTGGGATTTGAAGAACTTGAGTCTAGGTACCCAGCTAGGAAAACTGCTTCAAGGCAGCAACACCAGAGCAGCCACTGGCACCCTGCCCTTCACACCCAGGACCTCCTTTGCTCTGAACCCAGGCTCTGGCAAGGATTTCCATCTGGAAGTTTCCCATCAGGAAACTTTCCCTTCCACAGGCTGCTGCAGGAAAGCTGCTGGCACCTCACAAAGATGCTGATGTGGGGTGAGGGGGTCACTTTGTGGAGAGGGAAGCTGCAGACAGCAGGCCAGACTCTCTCAGAGGTCAGGGGCACCGAGCAGGGGCAGTCACTTTCCCCAGCACCAGCGGAGGGTCTTACTCTGCAGGAAACCATGGATGAAGGAGATCCTCTCTGGCAGTGGCTGCTCCAGCACAGACTCCCCCTCCTTGCTCCTGTGGCTGGAAGAGTGCAAGACTTGCATTAACTCCTTCTGAAGGGATTAGACCAACACTGCAGCAGGGTTTGCTGAGCCAGGGCTGCCTCTGGGGTGCTGCTCTGCCTTCTGCCCCCACACCAGGGCCAGCAGAGCCAGGACCAACCACAGGAGGGGAATCCCCCAGAATCCCCCTGCTGGAGCCAGGCAGCCAACACCCCCTGGCACTGCTTCCCATTCTGCCTGCCAGCCCCAGCATCCAGCACAGCACAGGGAGTTGTGGTGGCCCCACTGGCTGGGAAGCACCACAGGGGCCAGTCCGTGCATGCAGCCTCAGGCTTTTCTTGCTGGATTTTGGGAAGCTGAAGCTTCCTCTTGCACTTATTTGCAACTACACTCTTCCTGAGCAGCCACCAGTTCATGGAATATCCTGAGCTGGAGGAGACCCACGAAGGTTATTAAACCCAATGGCTGCTCAGAAACGGCATGCCCAAAACCCACACCAATCATGCTTGATCAGCACTGCTTCAGTACTGTCTCTTACTCCCAACATGCCAAAAACAAGAACCTGGCCTGCGACAGGGGCTGCCACGAGGATTTGCTCCTCCTCACAGACTTCCTCTTGTGCCACCAGGAGCTCTCAGATCAGCCAGCTGCTGTGCCAGCTGCCCTGCTGCCACCCCCTTTATCAAGCAATGGCCAGGCCTCTTTAGAGAGCACACGCCACCAGGATCCCTGCTAATCCCAGCTGGAGCACAGTCAGGAGATTAACCAGGTCTGACTAAATATATCTGTGGTGCAGGCAGCTCCTTCCTCCCCACCCACTGCAGGCAGATCCCTGCTCCAGGCAGGCTCTCCTTACCCTGTGCAGGAGGTAATTATAGAGACAGGCTCCCAGCGAGCCTCCTACTGGAAGGGTTTGAAAGCTATGCACGGCAGCTTCACACCCTCTCCATTTGTTTTTGTCAGCTCCTCAACCACCAGGCTTCATCCCACCTCTGATGCCCATTATGGCCTGTAGATTTTAGTTGCCCCTTGCTCCCAGGGAACAAACCCAATTCCTGAAGGAGGCATTCCTCCCACCCCTGGCCAGCCATGTCAGGTCCCAGGGCAGAGCACACAGGCTCCATCCTGACCACACCATACTCAGCAGCAGCCTGACATCCCCAGGCCACAGAAGCACCTCATGAGGCAGAAATTGTCATTCTTTACACCGCTTTCCAGATACAAGGCTTCCTCAGGATCCCAAGGCTGCCACTCAGGAAAAGTTGCTGGGTGTTCCCTCACGAGAGCAGCACCAACAGAAATGGATAATCACCTATGCAGCTGCAGGAACCCTTGTGCCACTGGCAGCAGCACTCAGGTCTTTTCTACAGCGCCAGGAGTGAACCCAGATGTTAAGTGCCAGATGTGATAACAGGTCTCAAAGGACAGGAACTCTGACCAAAACATTCCCTGGGCAGCTCTGTGGGACCCAGCAGCTCTGCAGGCAGACCCCAGCTGTGCAGTGCCATAGAGGAGATGCAGATCCCAGCATCTCATAAGCCAGAGGAGGAATAAATACCCCACACCCCCACTCCCACCCTGCCCAAGACAGGAGCCCTTAGCTCCTGGGGACTGAGGCCATGGCTCCAGGGACAGCACAGACCCAGCTGTGTGGTCTGAAATGTGCACAGCTCCCCATACTCACATTTTGTGGATAATTCTGATGAAGACACTGCAGTCCTGGAGCTGGGACAGATCGTTGACGGGATCAGGACAAACCTTGGCGCTGTTCACCTAGAAATAGGGTGGGACAGTCAGAAACCAAGACAACACTGTGCTGTGCCGCTCATCACCTCCAGTCCTGGCAGGGGACAGCAAGACTGGTCTGGAGGTGAAAGTAAATCCACCCCTTTAAATCACCCCTGCCGAGGGAACAGATGAACATGATCCCCACAGCTCCCCATCTGGGAGTCTGGCACAGGTCCCATTCATCACACTGCTGGAGCCCTCTTCCCTGGAGAGGCTGAGAGACCTGGGGGTGTTCAGCCTGGAGAAAAGAAGGCTCCAGGGAGACCTTAGAGCCCCTGCCAGTGCCTAAAGGGGGTTCAAAAGAGCCGGAGAGGGACTTTGGACAAAAGCCTGGAGTGACAGGACAAGAGGAAATGGCTTCCCACTGATACAGGGCAGGGTTAGATGGGATATTGGGAGGAAATTCTTCCCTGTGAGGGTCGTCCAGAGAAGCCCTTGGCTGCCCTATCCCTTGAAGTGTTCAAGGCTGGACATGGTTTGGAGCAACTGGTCTAGTGAGAGGTCTCCTTGTCCATAGCAGGGCACTGCAGCTGGATGAGTTTAAAAGACCCTTCTAACCCAAACTATTCTGAGTTTTTTGCTTGGGCACAGCAGTGCTTTGTGAGACAGATCCAACAATGTGACCATGGTCACAGGGGTTTTCAGGTGCAAGGAGAGACAAGAATGTTGACTCCATGTTCAGAAGGCTAGATTTATTATTTTATGATATATATATATATTACATTATAACTATACTAAAAAGAAAAAGAAAAGGTTTCCTCAGAAGCTAGCTAAGCTAAAAAAAGAATAGAATAGAAAAGAATGATAACAAAGCCAGCTCTCTCGGACTCTGTCCGAGATAGCTCGGTCCTTGATTGGCCATTAATTATAAACATTCAAGATGGCCCAATCAAGAATCCACCTGTTGCATTCCACAGCAGCAGATAACCATTGTTTACATTCTTTTTCTGGGGCCTCAGCTTCCCAGAAGGGAAAATCCTAAAGAAAGGATTTTTAGTGAAAAAGATGTCTGCGACACTGTCCCATTCTTGGCTGTTTCTGATGGCCTGGAAAGGCTCGAGATGGCCTTGGGACAGCCCACGCTCCAAAGGACAAGAAGAGTCTTCAGGTTTTTTCTCGGTCTTCAGTGTTTATTAGTTTTTATCTACAAGATTTTCTCTTGGCCCGACAGAGGTCTGCACAGCAAGCCAGCCATGAGCACACTGAGAGCCCCCGGGGCGGTCACTTATCTTTATACCCAAAACTACGTATAAGATATTCACCTATTTTCCCCAATGCCTTTCACCCTTAATAACCAGTGCACTTTTAGTAAGAACCAATCCCAAAGTGCCACCACCACCACAGAAGATGGACGCCAAGAAGAAGAAGAAGAAGGACAGGACACGCCCCAATTCCTCCATCTTACTTTTCTAGACCCCCCTGTACTGAAATTCTAAAACCTGTGTTTCACACTCTAAGTTACCTATCCCTTCACCATTTATCCCCGTGAGATCCTCCCATCCTCATACAGGTGTCGTCTCCTGTGTAGGATCAAAGTCTAGCCACCAGACACTTCTGGCAACATTCCAGGATCTCTGAGCCCCCCAAGGGTGGTCTCGGTGACTCTGCACATCAGGAATGATGTGCTGAGATCCTACACGACACAACAACACCTTTGCAGTACAGCTGCTGCCTGCTTCAGGCTCAGCTCCATCTCCCTTGGCAGGTTTCATGACCAGACCAAGCCATTCCAGCATTTCTGGTTGCTCAACAGGAAGGGTGAGCAAGGCTTCTCCTGCAAACACCCACCTGCTGAGCAACAGTAGGAACTGGACTACCCTAGGACCTGCCCCAGCCACAATCCCTCCCTTGACAAGCCCCAGCATCGTGCCCCTCCAGCACAGGAAGGGGAACTTTCCTAATCAAGGAGAGCAGCAACTCTTGTGCCCTGAAGAGACATGGTGGCCTGCCTATCAGGTCCCTGCCCACATCTAAAAACAACAAAAAAGGTAGAGTATAGTAACTAAGTTCCTAAATGATTTAGGCCCAGCACCTAAGGCCTGTGTGCCCCCCAAGGAAGGATGTGTCCCTGCACCTGGCCAGCTGTGCAGGAGCAGCCAGCACCCTCCTGCTTCCCCACAAGCTCAGAGTGGGGACCAATGCTGAGCAGCAGCCAGGTCCACTCGCACAGATTAGGATTCTGACAAGGGGTCAGTGGAAAACTGCTGCTCGGGCTCCTCATTCTCCTGCAGCGCCTACCTCCCTCGCCTCCAAATGTCACTAACATTTCTTGCCCAGCAAGGCAGTGGCCAAGCCATTGAAGAGCTGCCAGCTAGTGAAAGAACCACCTGCTGGGGGCACAGGGAGCTCACGGCTGCATTGGGTGGGAGCAGGGATGAGCTGGGATCACTGCCAGCTCCCCTTCACAGCCACCTTTGCCTCCACGCTGGCTGCCCCCGGTGCCACCCTGGCAGTCTTCCAGGGGAGGGGACTGCTGGGAGCCAAAAAGTCACCCAGATGAGGAGGGGGCTCCTCAGCCTGTATTATTGCACCTGGACACCGGCACCGTGACGGGCCAGGAGCCTGGCTGGGATCTGCAGCTGCTCAGCACAGCACAGCCAAACACGCACGGTGCCTTTGGGGACTACAGAGCTCCCGCTGCCGTCAGTCCAGCTGGGAAGAATGGAGGGAGGACCTGTCCTGCTGAGGATCCCAATTTGGCAAAAGCCCAGCTCCTTGTCCCATGGCTGGATCACTCAGCAACTACTGTCCCTCCCCCTGGTGGCACAGCCAAGACTTCTCCCTAAAAATCCACCCAAAGGCACCGGGCAAAGCACTCGAGCAGCACTGGATGCAGACCCTCAGGGGAACCCGTCGAGCTGGGTTTTACCAGAACCAGTCTGCGAACACACTGGTGCCTGGTGTGGGATCTGCACGGGCATGGCCTGGTGACACGGGCCACCCTGAGCACCTGAGACAGCGCCACGACCCTCCGTGAGGACGTGCCATTCGTGAAGGCAGGCGGGAAGCGGTCGGGGAGCGCCTTGCAGCTGCATCCCCGCCGAGAGAAGCTGCAGGGGGGCGGCGGGGACCGGGGAACGAGCTCCGCAGGGGGCGGCGGCCGCGGCGGCATTGTCCTTCCCCTCCTTCCCTGCCCCGCTCCGGTCACCACAGGGCGTTACGCAAGCCCGCGCTCCGGAGCTCCCGACGGGCTAATGCGCCGGGGGCTGTCCCAGGCCAAGGAAGCACCCAGGCGGGGAGAGGGAGCCACGGCAGCCCCCGGCACGGACGGGCCCGCAGCAGGCGCGGGGCAGAGGGAAGAGCAGCCGCCGACCCGAGCGCCCGGGTGTTGGCGAGCCTGGCGCGGCACCCGCGGCCCAGGGGGCTGGCGAGGGGTCGGGCCGGGAGCCGTAGGCTGGGAGCTGGTGTTAATCTGCCATGAGCGCTGGCAAGCCGGGAAGGGCCGGGGAGCCAGCGGCCTCGCACAAAGGAAAAGTTAAGCCTTTCTGCAGCGGGGCTGGCAGGTAGCGGTTCCCCTTCCTGGCCCCACGTCACCGCGGCGGGGCCGCGCTCGTTAAAGGCGCACGGCACAGAAACCTCCGGCGCCTCGCCACGGGGAGGGGAATCGTCCGAGCCCGGACGCGCTCACTGCCGTCACCCTGCCCGAGTCACTCCGGGTGACAGGGTGCCAGTGGGGCCGGCACAGACCCGATCTCGGCCTCAGCGCAGCTCTGGGAAGCCGGGGCTCGGCAGAGAATGGTCCCCGATGCTCCGTCTCCTTCTAAACCTGAGTGGAGTCGCATGCAGCTGATCCCTGAAAATCTATCCCCGATACGCACACAGATTGAACGGGAACCGGACCCTACGGGTCACCAGCTAGACCAGGGAGGAGTCGGGCGAGGAAGGGACGCTCACCCCTCGCTGCTGTTCCGGAGACCCTCGGAAGGCATCTCCGCAGCGCCCGGGCTGCCTGAGGAGGCTCAGGGCCGCAGGATGGGCTAGGCTGAGCACGGCACAGGAAGGGCACAAGGAGAAGGTTCTTTCGAACCTGCGCTGGGAATAGCAAAGGAACCCGCGAGGAACGCGGCCGCCGAGTGCCGCTGGCGAAGCCTCCCGAGAAAAGAAGAACCACACGCCCGCCCTTAGGGAAGGGGACCCGCCGAGGGAACCACCGCGTGTCAGCCTTACCCGTACCGTGGCTGGGGAATCGTGTCCGTCTTCATCTCCTGCATCGCTGCCGAGGCTCCAGCTCTAGCCGGGCGCCGATCCCGAACCGCTGATATTCGAAGGATCGCGCCGGCCCGGCCCTCGCTGCGGCCCATTGGGCACCGCCGGACCGGGGGCGGACCGGGGGCGGACCGGGGGCGGACCGGGGCGGGTCGGGGGCGGCCCGGGCCGGGGCCGGCACACACGGCGGACTGCAGGGGGCACGCTCTGCCCGACACCGCGACACACTGAGCATCCCGTTCCCACAGCACCGAGAGATAAACTGTGCGTCTCAAACATAGATAATCCTGGCTGTTTAGTCTAGCCAGGGCTGCAGGTAATAAACAACTGTAGGGAGGCACTGGAAAAACATCCTGTTTGTAGTTCCTGCGCTGTAGGATGTGAGTGTAGAATGAGATTAAGACCAAGTGTGTAATTTAGTAACAAAACTTTCTGATTATTGGCAAAGCCTCTGAGTTTTGACATTCCTTTCGACCATGAGCATTTATGAATCTTAGCTGCTTTCTTCCCCTTAGCTGGGTCATTGTACCTTCTCTATCCCCTTGTCCTCATGGGACATGATCGAAGAGGTGACAAGGGACAGACAGATGTGTGTACCCCCCCACCAGGGCATGGTTCCTGCATCCCATCCATGCTGTGTCTGACAGAGAAGAGTGGAGACACGCTCTGGATGAACTTGGCATTATCTACTGTGGCAAAAAAATAATAGTAATTTAAAAAAACAACCAAACAAAAACAAACAACCAAAATAAAGGTCTAAATGTGTAAAAAGGAGAAGGGATGGTGTTGGAGCCACCAGGCCCCATGCAGAGCATCACATCTGCCTGGCTCCAGCCCACCCATCCTGGTGACCTGGCACATGGCGCTGATCCACACCAGGGTCTCCTTGCACCGGCTGTTCCCTTTGTGCTTGTCCCTGCACAAGGCAGCATCCAGCTGACACAGCCTGCTCCCCACCACACACATCCAACCATGAGGGGGAGAAAGCCTCAAGCAATTCAGGTGGGCTCAACATGCCAATGATGGGCGCCTTGGCATTTAGTAGGAAACAGGGTATCTGTCCAAGTTCTGTGGCAGCAGCATGGGGAGGGAAGGGATATAAAGAGGAAAAAAAAAAGAGGAAAAAGGCAAAAACAACCCAAAGCACTGAAGCAGCAGTGGTGAGGGCAGGTTCAGGGGATGCAAAACTGTACAACCAGTTCTTCTTTGGCATCGACATGGATCTGTGGGAGTGCACTGGAGGCCTAGGCAGCTATCTGGGACACCTGCAGGCACGAAGACGTGGCTGTGTCACTGGTGGCTACTGAAACCCCCAGTTATCCCAAAGAAAAACCCCCAGTTATCCCAAAGACACTGCTGCAGGTTAGCCTCCAGCCCTTACAAGTCCCTAAGCCTGTCCTGGGCTTTGCCCCCACCTCTAACAAGGCCTTAAACCTGACCTAGGCTTTGCCCTCAGCTCTAACAAGTCATGTGTGGTATTCACATGTCCTCTGAACAGAGAGAAGCAGCGAGAGAAGCAGAGAAAAGAATGATCAAAACAATTCTTATCTCATTTGCTGCTCCTGTGTTTTTGAACATGTGGAAGGTGCTGGAAGATTATTTACCTGAAGGGATTGCTTGATTGGATTCTGGTGATGGTTTTTTGATTAATTGACCAATTGGATCCGTGTGTGGGTGTTGGGACTGCCAGCAGACAGGCATGAATTTTCAGTAGTTAGTGAGAAGTATGATGTAGTATAGTATGTATCTCTTTGATATAGTTACAGTATAATATAGTATAATAAAGTAATTAATTAGCCTTTTGATATCATGGAGTTCTGTGCATCATTCTTCCCTCTTTCCTGTGTTGGGGGATCCTCATAAATCCAAGTCATGCCAGGGCTCTGGGCAAGCTAGGAAGGCATTACTGCTCCCCCAGGACAAGGATGTGTCCCTGGGGAGCATCCCAAGGGCTCAGGTGAGCCCAGCCCCGCTCACCTGCTGCAGGTCTGCAAAGGGGACAGGGTGGCTGGCGAGCACTTGGTGCAGCTGGTTAGTCAGGGATGGCAGCAGTGGCAGCTTCTCCAGTGCGTCAGGTCGGTGCTGAGCATGGCCAGGCATGTGCTGTGAGGGGAGAGCAGCCAACATCAGTGCCATGCCAAGACATGGGCACATCCAGGAGATGGGCGCTGCACCCCAGGGGGAGAAAGGGAGAGCAGTGGTGCTGCACTCCCAGCATCCAGCCCTCTTCACTCCCTGCAGCAGGAGGGTGAGGGAGCTTCCAGCTCTCCCACACAGGCACCTGTCAAGCAGAAGCAGCCACATCCAGCCCCCCAGCATCTGCCCCAAGGGCTGGGGGAACACAGGAGCCCTTTGTCCTGGGCTCTGCTGCCTGCACTGCCATCAGCCTTCCTCTCAGGGCCTTTCTGGGTCGCTGTGACCCCGAGATTCTTCAAAGTCTCTTTTCCCAGCCCGGGCGCTTGAAGAATGAATCGGAGTTCTTCAGTTCTCGGTCTCAAGGTTGTTTATTGTGTCTTATCTATAAAAAATTTTCTCCTGTCCTGCCAAGGTCCATCCAGCAGGACAGTTCCCCTCACTCTGCCTCCCCCAGGGCTGTGTTATGCCTTTATACTAAAAACTATGTATACAATGTTTACAAACTTTCCAATAGCTATCACCTATGTTAGACAGTGAGCTTCTACTCTAAACCAATCTACAAGTGCCAACATTACAGCAGAAGATGGAGGCCAAGAAGAAGGAGAAAGGCTGGACACACCCAGTTCCCTCCATCTTGCCTCCTGAACCCCCATACCAAAAACCCCAAAATCTACTTTTCTACCCTGTGATAACTTCACTAATATTCTACTTAAACTGTTGTGGCTTGCTGATCTTCATATAAGGTTGGTAACTTCCTCCACGGGTCATAATCAAAACCACAGGGGTCCTGGGCTCTGTGCCAGGGCTTCTGAGCCCCCTGGCAGGGGTCTTGGCCATCCTGGACAGCCAGAGGGATGTCCTGGGTTCCCACACCTTGCCTGAGCAGGCTGCACCCTGCTCTCTGGGATGAGGCAACTCTTCTACATGCTGAGTTCACTGCCCCAGGCCAAAACCCCTGGGACCTGCCCAGGGACACACACAGCAGTGAAGGACTGTGGGCACCCCAGGGGAGAAGTGCAGGTCCCACCTGTACTGCCTGGCTCTGCCCAGGTACTCATGCTGCTCCATGCCCTGGGAATCCGCTGCTGAGATGTAGGGGGACAGAATATAAGAAAATAAAGATGGTGTAGAAAGTAACCTTACCCCTAAGGAGTTGCAGCTGGGCCAATTATCAAAGATCAAGAACAGGCCTGATTTTAACAGGCCACAGCTGTAAGCAATGAGAAGAGTGCTGTAAAAGAGTGGGGTGGCTGGTTGAATAGGGAATTGGCTGCTTTGTGAAGAGGAAAGAGTCAGTGCTCTGAGGAGGTGCCCATAAGAAACAGCAAGAAGGTGTGAAACTTTTGCGATAAGGAGACAACAGCGTGGACCCCCTACAATAAGATGACAACACTGACACATTGATGATGTTGCTGCAGAGACCGGAGACAGTGCCTCCCACTGGAGCCTCATTGCTACCCCTGAGTTCCCTCCTCATCTCAGAGCATCCTCTGACCAGGGCACACAAAGTCCAGCACCCCAAGACAAACATCTCAAGGCCCAACTCGCCCAGCCACAACTGTGCCAGGCTGGGCTGGCTGTTCTCCAGGAGGGAAATGCCAGGGGCTGTTTGCCCACAGCTGCCCTGGGGCAGAGGGAGGCAGGCAGAGGCTGCAGGAAGCTGGGGGCTGGTCTGGGCTCTGGGGAGCTTGGCATGCAGCCACCTGGAGCTAAAAGGAACCTCTGGGAGGACAATGTCCTTGGCAGATATCCTGAGAGCCCCTGTACCAGGCCCTGGGCTCACAGAGGACCTGGACCCTTGCCCAGGGCCCTGCTGAGCCCCATTGTGTGCACCCCAGAGCAGAGCAGTGCTCAGAGCTGCTGTGGCCCTGCATGCTGGACACACACAGTGGCCACTAGCTCTGCAGTGTCAGGCAGGGGAGCAGAGGGGCCTAGGAGCATCCCAAAGCCCTCCCAGCCAGGCTGGACACAGCCCTCTCCCCACAGTGCCCCTGTGCATTTGAGGAAAAGCCTCCTCAGAAGGGGATGCAGTGCTGCTGCCCCTCCAGCCACCCTCTCCACATCCCCATGGATCACTTTCCTACCCAAACCCTGGCCTCAGGTTGTGCCAGGGAGGTTTGGGATGGCCCCAGCTTCCTTAGCCTTTTCTTGTAAGAGAGATGCTCTATCCCTTCATCTCTGCAATCTCTGCTGGAGCTGCTCCAGGAGCTCCCTGTCTCTCTTGTCCTGAGGGGCCCAGGACTGGACACAGCACTCCAGAGGTGCCTCACCAGGGCTGAGCAGAGGGGCAGGATTGCTCCCTAACCTGCTGGCAGTGCTGTTCCTAATCATCCCAGGATCTCCACTGGCCTCCTTGGCCACAAGGAAGCTCAGGGATAGTTTGTTCTCCAGCAGGACCCTCAGGTCCTTCTCAGAGAGGCTTCTCTTACCTGACCCTTACCTTGGTACCAAATCAACAAGGTTTACCAACACACTTGTACCTGGAGATTAATCATCTTCTGACAACTAGAATCAGGGATTTTCTACTGCCCACTTACACAAGCAATGATGCTGCTGATTTTTTTCCCCTCCTGAACTATACAATACTCAGATAAGCTCAAGCCCCTAGTCCTGCATTTGTAGAGGGGCTTTGGAACAGCTGGAGGATATGGAAGAAAACAATAAAAAATAATAAAAACACAAACCCAAGCTGTCCTATGACACCCAGTTATCACTACACACAGGCCAATCAATAAACATGCTCTGAACTTTGGCTTATTTCTCAGCTTGAGTTTAAAATCAAACCTAAACCTTTCTTCATGCTGGTCATGCCTTCAGCTCAGCTACAGAAGTTACTCCTTTGTCACTTCAAGAGCTAAAACTGCATAAGACTTTTAACTTTTTTGTGTGTGTGTCTGTATCTTCCACTCATCCCATCCCCCCCCAGATTTTTTCAGTGCAACTCAGCAACTTTCAGCTACTCAAATGCAGCCCTGCAGTATTTTTGGCAGAGACTAAGATTTCTTGTCATGGTAGACAGACATAAGTTTAAAAAATACAAAAGGCTGTAAAATTTATTATGTATCATTACTACTTGCATTTCAGAATTAAAACACTTTATCAGTCTGATCCAACTTCATAAATAAATCATAACAAGGCAGTGTAGTATTACAAATTTATTGAGTTTTGTCAAAGTAATTTTTCAGCATTGAAAATTTCACACATATAAAACAAATTCTATGCATTAAAACCAAAGTATGGATTCTTTTTTTTTAATTTAAAGCAAATGCTGTGCTTTTTTAAACATCTCATGAACCAAATTCTTCAGTTATAAAGCTGATAAAAATAATTGACACACCACTAGTTTTTTCTTCAACATGTGAAATTCATCTCTTTGGGAAACAATACTTTTTAAAATTGTATCATGAAAGATACAGACCTGAAAAAGGATAAACAATCATACACAAGGCATAAACGTTACACATAGTAACTCAGACATTTTATAAAGAGATCTGGAAAAGTACCTAAAATAGTGATATTTATTTAGTATAAAATTTCAATAATAAAATATTGCTCATAATAAATAAGAAAACATGAGTTTCATTAATACTGTTCTCCCCTTAAAGCTCTCTTGGATGTAACAGGATCAGACCTGATCAAATTAAAATTTTTATCTTGTCCTCTGTATGAAGGAGGCAGGTTTACAGGCTTCAGGTCATTCTTTGCTAGAAACAATTTTATTATAAACAAAACACAGAATTCATTTCAAGGCTCATGCGTAGTTATGGGAAAAAATAATAATCCCCAAATGTGAATAAACCTTATTACAGCAGATTTTAATACCCAAAATATTTGCCCTTTTTGTTAAACCCAAAGTGGAATAAGACTTCCCACGGATTATGAATACAAAGAGAAAGCTGCCCAAGTTTTCTCAAAAGCTTCTAAATATGGGTGCAGCTGTACTTAAAGGTTATCAATGCTGTTAGGGACAGTTTGCTCTAGGGGGGATGGAAGTTGTTTCCCTTTATATGGGGACGTTGGATTTGGTGCCTGCTCTCCCCATCTGCAGGCAGGGCAGCTTGGAGCAGTTCTTGAGCAGCTGCTCGATGGCGATGTGGCGCACGTTGAGCTCCGAGGCCAGCGAGTCCTTCTCCTGCACCTGCTGGGCCAGCTCCTCAAACACATCTGCAACAACAGCACGGGGTCAGTGCACTGGGGCCCTGCACTCACACAGCCTCAGGAGGCAGTGACAAACACCACTGGGGATGTGTGACGGTGTTCACGGGGGTTTTCGGATTGGGGAAGAGACGAGGATCTGACTCCATGTTTCAGAAGGCTTGATTTATTATTTTATGATATATATTACATTAAAACTATACTAAAAGAATAGAAGAAAAGGTTTCATCAGAGGGCTAGCTAAGAATAGAATAGCAAAGAATGATAACAAAAGCTTCTGTCTTGGACAGAGAGTCTAAGCCAGCTGACTGTGATTGGCCATTAATTAGGAACAACTCCATGAGACCAATCACAGATGCAGCTGTTGCATTCCACAGCAGCAGATAACCATTGTTTACATTTTGTCCCTGAGGCCTCTCAGCTTCTCAGGAGGAAAAATCCTAAGGAAAGGATTTTCCATAAAAGATGTCTGTGACAGGGAAGAGGCACAGACATTTATTTAAGTGGGATCATGCACAGGAGCTCTGCTTTTCCTAGTTCCAGCACAGCTTTGTATGCACGGCAAACTGAACAGCATCACTTTGTTTCTAGTCATAGACAACCTGAGCCAAGGTGGATTGTCGCAGACATCTTTCATGAAAAATCCTTTCCTTTGGATTTTTCCTCCTGAGAAGCTGACAGGCCTCAGGAACAAAATGTAAACAATGGTTATCTGCTGCTGTGGAATGCAACAGGTGCATCTGTGATTGGCCCATGTTGGATGTTTGTAATTAATGGCCAATCAGATGGCCAATGTAATTAATGGCCAATGGCTGGCTCAGATGGAGAGCCGAGCCACAAGCCTTTGTTATCATTCCTTCTTATTTTATTCTTAGCTAGCCTTCTAAAGAAGTCCTTTCTTCTATTCTTATAGTATAGTTTTAATGTAATATATATCATAAAATAATAAACCAAGCCTTGTGAAACATGGAGTCAGATCCTCATCTCTTCCCTCATTGAAAAACCCCTGTGAACACCGTCACAGAGCTGAGGGGCTCAGCCTGGGGTAAAGGAGGCTCAAGGGGGGACATTATCATTCTCTACAACTGCCTGACCAGGATGCAGCCAGGTGGGATAGGGCTCTTCTCCCAGGTAACAAGTGACAGGATGAGAGGAAATGGTTTAGTTTGCACCACGCAAAGTTAGATTGGATATTTCTTCATGCATTGAAACAGGCTGCCCAGGAAGTGGTGGAGTCACCATCCCTGGAGGGATTTAACAGACATGGAGATGTGGCATTTAGGAACCACTTGGTTTTGGGGGCACTTAGCAGTGCTGGGTTAATGGCTGCACTTGATGATCCTAAGGGTCATTTTCAACTTTAACAATTCTATGGTTCTAGTCAAATTCTTAAAGAGAATACTGTGCCAATGTGCAGCACCAAAGCAGATTACAAAATGAAATCTCTATCACACATTTCCATGCAAAACAAGAGACATCCATTAAAATGTAACTGACAGAAAGGCAATCAAAATTTCTTTTTTAAAACCAGACCTTTTTTTATGACAAAGCACCACAAACCCAAAACAAAGAGTATTGAAAAATTCTCACCCTGGATTTGCTTGAGCAGTTTTTCATTAAGTTGCTTTAACTCTCCTAGAGTCATTGTAGTCACTGCAACAAAAAAATCTGTTATTACTACTACCAAAGTCACACAAGCATCCCTGAGCAGACTCCTATTTTCTCAAGATTTCTCCTATTTGCATCCTAATAATCAACAGATGCATGGCAGTAAATCAGGCACAACAGTACTTATCAGCGATTTGGGGAAAATTTGAAAAATCTCTCTTTAATGTTGACACAGACAAGGATTTACTTACTCCATTAGAAAACCCTCTCTTCAATGTTAAAAAGGTGGAAAATCAAGCCCTGAAAAGAGTAGCATTCAGAGTCAGAACTGCTTGGCACATTTAGATATTATACTTGGCATTTTTAAATACTATACCCTGCTCCTCTGACTGCAAAACATGACTTCCCCAATGTAACCCATGAAAGCACATCTGTTTAATTGGGGACAATTAAAAGGGGACAATTCTGAGCTAAGCCCTGCTATGTTTCCCTGTCTGCAAGAAGCAGCTTCCTGACAGAATTTTCAGCATGTGGCTCCCTGTTTTGGTCATCAAGGTTTGTGCTTTATGCACACAGGAATAACTTGCACAGTTTCCACTGAGTATCTCAGTGACAAATGATGAAGGACAATCCTGCCTTGATATGAAGACCAGCATAGAAAAATAGGTTTCCTTTTGTGCTCCTGGTGAGAACTATAAGATCCTCTGTGTCATTCAAAAACCGTTTTGTATTTCAGGTTGTGTGCATTGATCACCTTCACAGAAAACACACAGAGGAGGGAACTGTGGAAGTGTTCTTCAGTGCCCTTGATCAGCAGCAGGGAATCACTGGTCTGCTTCCTAGGGTTCCCTGAACCCTGCAGTGGGCACACATGGTGCCATGGCTGCTGCTGAGATGCCCTTGTCACCACGGTGAAAAGTGACAATCTGAGCACCACAGGGGGCACTGGCCACTGGCACAAGCTTTAAGACCTTGCAATTCCAAAATACTGCTTTTAAACTTCAGCAAAGCTCTTTCTGCTGCAGCTCAGCAAAGCTCTCATTGCATACTTGAGAGAAAAAATGATGCTGTAGCTTTTTTTTCCAGAGATTTCTCTGTGCAAAAGGTTTCTACATGGCAAATTTAAAGTCCTGAATTCTGAAAAGGATGGGTTTTAGCTACCCACTGGATTATTTGATTATCCTAAGCCTTCCCTTTCAAACTTTCTCAGAGCTGGCAGTTGTGGGATGTTAAACTGCTGACAGCACTGCCAAGCCAAAGAAGCTGGCAATAGCTAAGACTTGGTACTCAAGACATAATCCCAGCTAAGAATAAAACAGATTCACCTTTCTCCTCCATCAGTCAGGTAAAATGGTGCTCCTGCCTACCTTCAGCTATCAATAAACCTGAAAAGTCCCTTCTCACACTTTACCACTCTTCAAGCACCATAAAAACCCTGACTAAATTTAATATAGTAATTAAGAGCTTAAAATTTCAAGATTTCCCCCCTTTTTATACCCAGTGATAGGATGCTAATTCCCCCTTTCTTCAGTATTTTCACTAACATTTTGTCATCGGGCAGACTTGTTCACATGTTTCATGTGAATGAAACACTGGTTCACATGTTTCATGTGAGTGTTTTGGGACAGGACTGTTTCATGGTACATTATTCTGATACAGAAGGGAAAGGGAGAAGGAACAGAGCACTGAATTTAAATGGTAAAATGTTATTCTATTCACAGCTGAGGCAAACTCTGAAAAAATACTGGCCAAGCTATTTACATTTCCATTAATACTGTTTTTCAGTAGACAGCTATGTTGTTAAGACTGAAAGTATTGCAGTAAGAAGGTACCTAATTCTGGCAGTCTGAGTTTACATCTAACAGACAAACTTAATCATAGAGCCTCTAAATGAATGTCTTTTAAAGGTAAATACTGCAAAATACAAGCAAAAATGCCTCAAAGCTGCATTGTGTAGTCAGAAGAAAAAACCTGTTATTGTGCTCAATGCAGATTTAGATTCCCATCCTGAAATCAAAGACTGGGGATAAATTCCCAGTCACTAACTTCAATTAGACAACCCCATAAACCAGGTCAAGCTTCCATAATTCCCCTGTTATATGCTGTCCTGATATATGTAATGCCAATTTATGACTCCAGTGGACAGGTGGTCAAACAGCCCAGTGTATCTGTTTTGATTTATGGCTTTAAGGCTACTAATTCACTACAAATTCAACATGACACATCATGCAGCAGTTAAGTAAAATCCTTTCATAAAGAATGAGAAATGACTCAGCTTTGCAAGGACAGAGTTGTCAGTTTGTCAAAAAAGAAAAGGGAGGCTAAAGAAGCCAATTCCAACTTTTTACAGTACCTCTTTCTCTGACTCTTCTGACATTCTGATTTCATTATTAGCTTGTTTTTCGTCACCTGTTTTTCCCTGGAATATTTTATCAGTGCTTTTGTTTTCTTTCTCAGGTGTTTTGAAATTCAGAAACCCTCTCCAATCACTTTCCTCATCTCCAAATGTAAGAGTGGACATTCACCAGTTCAGGACCAAGCACTGCCTAAAAAGCAGGATGGTAACAGCACATACCTCTAAGAATCTATTCCTAACACATTTCATGCACCCTGATTTCAGAGACACTAAAATATCCTAGCTTTTTCTAAAGATTTCTCCTAGGAAAGAATTAGGGAAACTCATTTTCTGTTATTTTCACCATCACCACAGTCATCAAAACATAGTTCAGGTCTTCTGCTACAGCCTTTAAGAGGACATGGTGGCAAAAGGGCCTTCCCAGTCTCTTAAGCTCAAAAAATACAAGACAAAAACAAATCCAGTAAAATGCACTGGAAAGTCTGCTGTTATTTCACAAGTTTGTTCTGCTACATGACCTCTAATTTCCCCTGCTGTTTAGGGCAGGCCTCTGTGAAATGGAATTCAGGGCACTGTGCAAGTTCAATAAGAGAGAGATTTGCAGGAGCTGAGTAACCACCACCTCCACAGGCAGGGCTGTGCAACTCCCAGGAATGACGTATGGAAATTAAATGTTCTGCATACATTAGACATGTCCTGTGTCACACTGGGCTACAGCTAAGAGTAAAATAAAATAAAAATTAAATAAAAACAAAATAAAATAAAGTAAAATAAAATAATAAAATAAAATAAACAAAATAAAATAAAAACAAAAACCACCAGCCAAACCATCCTATTTGCTCAGCCAGGTAGCTCTTTTTTGGCCATAATTTTTACATGCTGGACTTCAGGCTGAGAATTAATGCTCTGTGGAGACATGAAGTGGTCAACAGGTATTGAAAGAAAGCCCTTGCTTGCTAGGCTGTGTGTAAATGGATGCATACTCACGTTCCTCCCTGCTGTGCTGAGGATGTCTCCTATGAACACTGGCAAGTGAATCCCCTTCAGCTTTTTCAGCTTTCTGGACCTGGCTGCGGTTGGGCCACAAAACGCTGCTGCAGCAGAAGGCAGCACCGAGTCTGAAATCCGTGGATTCTCTTGGTTCCAGCAGAGTCTGTGAGCAGCTTGAGATGCCTCCAGATTTCCCATCTATCCATTTTGCAGAGTATCTAGGTACTGGGGACTCAAACTGTGGGAGTAACTTTCTATCAGTCTGATGTCTGAAGCTAAAAAGCTGGTGTTGGGATGGTTTTGAGCTTTCAGAATCAGAGTCTAAATCCTTGTTTTGTGCATATTGTATGATCCAGTTAATTTTTTTGCTCAAGATATTTTTTACTTCTGCATAAGGACTTCTAGAGAGCTTTGATCGTGGACAGTCCTGATTTGCTATTAAGTGGAATTTTTCAAAGCAGTCTCTGTGCCCCCTTAAAGATCGTGTATGTAGAAGGTCTGACTTTGGTACTCCTGTAAAGACACAACAGAAAGAAGTTCACTTACTGATAATTTTTTAATATCTTAACACACAAGCAACCAAGAAAACAAAAACTTTAGTGATCAGTCTTATCACTGAAGCAAACAAGGGTACATCACAGTCCAAAATTTGTGAAGTTTCCCTCAGGCTCGAGTCCTTGTCACACAAAGTGTTCTGCACACCACAATCTCTGGAGCAGGACGTCAGTGTGTGCCTCTTGCTTGGTGACAGAGATGAAGCAAACTGACAACTCCACACATGCTGCATCCCCCCTACACACAAGTGTATAAGCTGCAGAGGTAAAATAAACCCAACTGTGTTCCAGCAAGTTCTATAGAATGATCCTGAAGAGCAGTCTGACAGCACTCATACAAAGCTCCCATCTTTATGCATAATGTTATGAGCCATCTGCTCAAATACTGCAGGGTGCAGGCTTGTCTCATTCAAGTGGTCAAACATAAGTCAGATTTCATAACATATAAACTATAATAATAGTTTATATATAAACTATATAAACTATAATAATAGTTTATTATTTTGCACTGGTACAGGCCTGCAGCCTAGCTAGGGAAGCAAGCTCCAACACTGTCAATGCTTGCCAATATTAAACTATCCTGAAATTCATTTGAGGTATGTTGGTTTTGGCTAAGATAGAGTTAATTTTTACCTCAGGGTAATATGGGGCTGTGTTTTGGGTTTGCACTGCAGTGTTTTCATTATCACTGAGCAGGGCTTACACAGTCAAGGCCCTTTCTGCCTCTCTCACCACCCTGACAGAGGCTGGGGGCATGCAAGGAGCTGGGGAAGGACACAGGTGGAACAGCTGATCCCAACTGCCCCAAGGGACATCCCACACCAGATGGAATCATGCTCAGTGTATAAAGCTGGGGAACAAGGTGGAAGGGAGGAATGTTTGGAGTGATGGCATTTGTCATTCCAAGTCACCGTTGTGCATGACAGAGCCCTGCTCTCCTGGGGATGGCTGAACACCTGCACAACCATGGGAAACAGTGAATGAATTCCTTATTTTGCTTTGCTTGTACAGGCAGCTTTTGCTCTCCCTTTAAAACTGTCTTTGTCTCAGCCCACAAGCAGAAATTCTCTCCCCATCCCACTGGGGTCAAACCATGACATCACACAAGATGGATGTTTATTCTCCTCTCTGCTCATCCTCCCTCAAAGACTGTTCAAATAGCTACAGCAGGTAACTCAAACCTCTAAGTAACAGCTAGTGATTGACAGGTTAAAAAGGAACACAATCTGTGAGGATCTGCACTTGGTGAGTGAACACAGATGGTATGAGAAATGACTATTCCAGAAAGTTAATAGTGCCCCACTACAAAATTACTTTCTGCTACTTCAGTGGATATTTATTTTTCTTCACATACACAGTAGATTCAGAATCCAAGTCCAGAATAATAAACAGTTTGTCATTTATCTCAGTACCCCATATATTACTTGGAAGGGTCTCAATACAATGAAAACCAATTCTGTCAAACAAGTTTGTCACTGCAAATAACAATAACATACCTGTGAACCATAGGTTCAAAGTGCTTAATTTAAAAGTAGTATTTTGAAGTACTTAAAACAACAAACAATGTAACTGGATCTCTGAATCTAGACAACATGAACCAACCTGCAAGAATCCTATATTTTAGCTATTAAAAGGGACTAAAATATAAGAAAACCCATGAAATACAACAGGTAACAGAATCTGGTAACAGAGACATTTACAGACAGTCAGAACAATGCTACATGTTACAACAAGTCTCAGTTCCAGTTGATTTACCCTCTTAAATTCTTGTGGTAAATTGCAATCTCCTCACCCATGCAATTAACAAATGATACAATGTTTTTGTTAAGTTACTGAATCTCACAAAATCGCACCCTACTCTCAAAATTAATCTGAAAAGTAAAATTTTTAACATGAAACTGAAAACAAACCCAAGCACTTCATTTTGATTATCTCACTTGCTGGTATCTGCTGTTTGAAGTTGGGGAGTTCAAACATCTAGAGTAGCCATCACAAATTGTTGATTTTCCACTCTTTGGGCAGCACTGAAATTTAAGTGCATTATTTTCTGGCTGAGTTCCTGAGAGCGCACACAATTTATGGGGCAAAAATATCTAAAAAACTGGAAAATAAAAGAAAACAGCAGTGGAATTAATTTTGTTCTTAGGAGCAGAGGAAAAGGTAAAATCATGAAAACAGATGTTCCTTCTGCTCATGAGGTAACTATTAGAAGAAACAAAACTCAGATACACTCTTTACTCCAGAGGTAAGAGTAAGGGGGCACTTTATTCCTCCTTTCAGTGGGCAGTCAAGATTCTCCACATCTCAAAATACTTATCAACCACTTTCAGCAAACAAATAACAACTTTTCTTAAACTCTGCATAATCTGCTGCCTACTTGCAATGCTATTTTACCTCTTTATGGAGACTTAAAAAACCCCATCAAACATTTCTATTAAAAACAAGAAAGACAAGTCACTTGTTTTCATGGCTTATCAGCACCATTTAAATAAAGCAAGCCTGCTTAACTCAAGTAGCATGATGGAAACCTTAAGTCTTTAAGCCATCAAGGGAAAGCAAACACTGTCAAGTGAAATTATAAGGCAAATATATTCACAGCACTACAAACCCTAGAAAACTAGAGTGATTTGTTGAATGTTACTTGCTTTACCCAAGTGATTCTTCAATATTCTACTTTGCTGCTGCTCATAGTGCTTTCTTTTACTTATAGAAAAATATCAATGGGCTGAAAAACATGCTTTGCACAATTTTCCACACAATAATGCTCAGGAACCCACTTAACAAACACACCTGCACAATAAATGACAGAATACTGATGGTATCATTTATAAAAAGAAATTCCTTTGAGGCTGCTTCATTATTTCAATGAGAATTAATGTTACTTGTCCAGTAGGAGAGGAGCATAAGACCACACAAAATAGCCAGCACATAAATTGTTACACAAAGAAAGAACAAGTGCAGCATGACCTCATGAAGCCCCAAATGAATTATGTCCAAGTCTTAAGCTCAAGGTTATTCAAGTATTTCCTTCTGATGAATTTATCTTTTAAGAGTTCTGAACATTGCTAACTTCCCCATTCTAAAGGCACGCTGCTCAAAGAGATCTGTTTTATCTGAACTCAGTAATAGAGTGCCTGAAATGAGTAATTATTATAGAAGGAAAAAAAAGCTACTTCAAGAGTTTAGGCTTTGCTATTTATATGCCATAATGTCCCTCTTTCTGAGCACAGGGCAGGCTATTGCAAAACCCTTCCAGTACACAGAATTTACATCCTACCCCTTCTCTTATTCCACCACAAAACCCTCAAAGGGGTCCTATCTAAGGAATCTTGAATAAAGTAAGGAACTGAAAATGTGCAAATCCAAACCAGTTTTGCAGAGAACTGCTACCAGACCTGCTTCAGCTTTCACAGAACTGGTTTGGATTTTTACTGTGACAATCACACACAAAACAAAAACAACCATCCACCTCTCTTTTGTCCTAAGGTGACAATTAGTCCTTTCCCATGCAGAGAACATCAGCCATAACCTTCTGGAAGAGCTGAGCAGGGACAGCAGCTGCAGTGCCAGCACAAACTCACAGCCACACACCATAATCACAGCAAGTTAGGGGATGGTTCTCTGGAACAAATCCTTCTGTTGTGGGCAATACCATCAGCCTCACGAGGCAGAAAAGATGTCCATTTCTTTTTGGGAAGATATCATGCTCCACTCAGGCTACTTCATATTTTTCCCTTCATCATAACTGCAGAAAAAGCTACAATCTGGTGAGCTGGCATGGACAGAGTGATATATAAAAAAATCATTCAGTTTTATTGCTTTATTCAAAACAGATTAATAAAGCATGACAAGACTTCTGTACAAAACAAGAAGCAACACTGTAATTTTGATAAACAGCTATTGTGAGTTTCGGGGACTTTCACAGGGTTTCAGTTCTGTCTCCGCATTTCTGTTTGCCAATATCAGCCTCAATCTTTGTTACTTTTTGTCTGGTTCTTCAAATCTGCAATCATGAAACCATCAACTTCCCCTCCCCACTCCCCCACCTGCAGGTATGTATATTTGCTCCGTGTCTTACTTTCCAAGAACAAGACTGCAGACTATGTCCAAGTACACTCTAAATTTCATGTTGACTTTTTCAGAGAAGGAAAAAAACCCTCAAAAAGTGACAAAAATACCCCACCCACCAACCATGCAGAGAAGAAAAGTTTAATTTGCAGGGCAAAAAAAAAAAAAATCCCACAGAATTCACTAATATCTAGAAGATCATATCTAACAAACTTAAGACAGAACAGATGCTATTAGGAAACAAGCTCATGCCAGAGATCATTCCTCAAGTGCACATGATTCACAGGCTGATGCCAAACCTCCAGACAAATCATAAAACAACATAACTGCTTACAATCCATTGTTTGTTTCTGATTCTAGTACCTCATGTGTCCTAGATGAAATATGAACATATCACTTCACTCAACAATATCTTTGCATACTGACTTGAAGAACAGGACTTCCTCCATAAGTGCCTAATGCTCAGGGAAAAAAAAAAACTCAACCCAAACCCTGGCTTTTAATTTATAAGCCATGCAAGGCAGCCAGTCAACATGATTCCTAATCCACTCCTACAAGGTAATTTTGTAAATGCATGACTAGCAATCAGGCAGTTTAATACATATTTTTTTAACTTCTATTTATTCCTAACTGTAAAGAAGCTGAGGAGGGAGAATATTTACAAGATAACCAGGTGAGCAATCACTACTCAACAAATTCTACCCCATTTTAAGGCATTTGTACTTGAAAGTAAATGAGTTTTGATCATTAATTAAAGTTTTTTGCTTTCTGGCTCTTTTGAGGGTAAGAAACCTACAAAGACAATTTCTGCCTTTGCAACTGATTTACTGAGAACCTTCTTCTTCATTATAAAGACAGAACTAAAAGTGAAATCATTGCTCATATGGGCAAGTGAAATGTTTGTTTATATAAAGCTGGCTAGCAGAGTTGTCCTATTTGGAGATTATAATACTAATCAACAAGTCCAATTCAAAAGGAATGTTCTTGAATAACAAGATTATTCCACATCCCTTCACAAATGTTTCCATAGAAAAAAATAAATCAGTGATCATTAGCCTGCTTATCTTCAACAGTGAGTTTTTTTTTCATTTGTCTGCTATTCTCTTTAAAAAAAAAACAAACAAAATAACAATCAAACTTATTTGGTCTTTCAGATCCATCAGTTGGAAATAAGCTTACATTCCCCTCTTAGCATTTTCTAATGTGCTGCTGTAAACTAATTTATTTTTTGCAATGGTGAATAGCAGCTGTAAGTAGAAAATCCTCCCTGAATCTAAGATGAACTAAAATTAACAGGAATATTTATAGACACATGATTAGTCAATGAAAAGTTTGTAGTATGCCATTAGTTACTTAAAGCCTCCTTAAAGAATTTACAAATACTTATGGGTAAGATTTATACCTGAGCATCTCTTCTGCCTCCAGTTTGAGTTGGCTGTGGAGACCTAACAGGTAACAGGTAATTCCCTCACAGGCAGTGAAGAAATGCTTGTCAGGCAAAATTCACCTCATCTGAAACACTGAACTACAAAGAGATTTGTGACAGACACCTCTGCCCTTCTCCTTTCCCCCTAGAGTGAGCAAGAACCCTTGCCTGTGGCTGCTCACTTCCAGAGCCCTGGTCCTCACTGTGTGCTCCCAGATGTTCCAGCTGCTGCTCCCCTCAGCAGCACTCTGTACACAGGGATGTTCAGCCAGCTCATGGAACAGCTCCTGGGCATCTGTGAGTGTCCCCTGGGAGCACAAAGGTCAGATGAGCCCCAGTGTGGTTTACCTTGTGTGCAGACACAAAGGCTTCACAAGACACTCAATGCTCATGCCTGTTCATTTTAAGCCACTGCTGCTTACCAAGGGCACTGAAAGAGGGGGGCTCCCAGAAAAGCAGATCCCAAGACCTGCTCAAAATGCATGAGACAGAAGCAGCCCATGATAACCTAAGACAACAAGTTATCCACATGTCTAAATGACAAAAACCTGATACTCTTCAGCTGTACAATTCTGCCAACACTGAAAAGCAGGATCATTAGAGATGTGCATCTCCAGTACATCTGCTTGACAAGATGTAAAGCCAACTGCTATTTTTAAGGGTTTACATGCAATCTCATTTGAGAGTTAAATCTTATGATTTATTAGACTGGCTAGAAGGAAGATGCCAGTGCCATTCATTAACTTCTAAAACCAGACACTTTGCAAATACTAGATATTATCTTGTTCATAAATTAAAGTTCTCTCCTTGCTTTCATATGATAATGCCAGTACTTTCCATACATCAAGTGTGCACACAAATCACCTCCCACTTCATTCCTATCAGCTCATTTGTATTTTAGCACAGAGCAAAGATATCAGACAGAACAGAAATCCAGCTGGCCCCTTAAATATATTTTCAAAAATCATGTTGCTTATAAACTACTTTACTAAGAAGAATTTGTATTAAACAAAGCAATGACTGACGAAAATTTCACTACTGAAAATATTATATCACATAGTTTGCAAGAATAATCAGTTAAACAGACCTAGAAGAGAGTGGAAATCATAAACTGGTATTTCTGCAGTCTGGATGATGCCAGGTAACATAAATACTCAATTATCTTGTTGGCATGGACAAACCTCCCAAATCTGCACATGAAGAATGCAAAAATGCTTTTATTGAACCAGCTCCACATCTTAGCATTACTCAGTGGTACTTGTACAGCATTCAGAGTAAGAACAGCATCTCCAATCATGCTCTGACTTGAATTTGTAGTTAAGAGCTTCAGTGTAAACTGCAGCTAATTTCACATGTCCATTCAACTTTGCAGAAATGAGTCATACCCCTGGCCTGCAAATGCTACCTTGAAACAAGTTCTCATCTGTCTAGTTTAAAGAGCAACGATGGAAATTTTTATCTTTTATTGCAAGAATAATCTATTTTACTGTTTATCATTTCATTAACACTGAAAAAATAGGGATGTGTAATATTCTGGAACAGAATTAAATCAGTGATTTCCACTTGTTTCAACTATACCTTACAACACATTTTAGTTCAGTAAGATATTCTTCTGTAGGGTGTAAAAAGGAGAAAAAACCCTGAAATTCAAATGCTTACACGTTTGCAACAACTAAACCCACCCCCTCCTTTTTTTTTTTTTTTTTTTTTATGAACACAGAATGAGAAAATTATACAAGATTTTATAGACCTTAACAGGAAAAAAGCTGTGTGGCAAGACAGATTTATTTATAACATCCTTGTCTCAAACTGGAGACTCAGATGCACTAACCTGATGCTGAAATTGCCTCAAAGCTGAGTCTATCAGCACTTTAAAGGACCATGGAAACCTAACTACCTCAACATAAATCAGGGGAATGGATGCCCAGTACTTTCACTGTCTCTTATATTACAGGACCTGGGATGGGAGCTGTCATTTGCTATTCAGCTGCTCAGCTCTAAACAGAAATGGAAGTGAGCCAGTTTGCTTGTCAGCCAGCACTCTCCAAGATATTATTGTTGCTAGCAGCACTGGACAAGCAAAAGAGTAAAAAATCATCTCAAACAATCACATTTTCCACTTCTATTACGATTTGCCTCCATTACAACTCTTGAATGTGAGGAAATGCAGGTTTTGAAATAATTCTTCATTAAGAAATACCAGCGTAAACCCAATTAAAGCCAGATACACTATGTAAAGTAATGTAAAGGTAAGTCATAATTGTGATAGACTTCTAAGTTTGATGTTCAATATCTTGAAGCTGGAATTTCCACAGGTGTCCAGAGGATCCCAGGACACAGCTGCCTTGTGCAGTGCCCTCCCATGGGAAGACACCTGAACACCTCTAAGCAGCCCCGCAGGCAGGAGCCTCTGGCTGCTGCTGAGTGAGGGGTGAGACAGGGGATACACAATCACACAGAGCCACAGACTGGCTCGGGCTGCAAGGAACCCTAAAGATCATCTCACTGCAACACCTTCCACTAGAGCAGGGTGCTCAGAGCTCCATCTCACCTGTCCTAAAAACACTTCTAGGGATGGGAGCATCCACAACTGGGAAATGCTACAACCAGAGTTTCAAAACACCACATTCAGGCAGAGGATTTTGTTTTGTTGATGTATACATTTACAGACAGTTTTTATACATACACAAGCATGTATTTTTCAGTTTTCATGCATTTCTCCCCATCCTTGGTATCACTGCAGATTTGTTAGTACTGTATCTCTGCTAGCAGAGTTCAGTATTTTCTCATATGCTAATGAAATTAAAAAGAAGAACTTTGTTTCCACTAACACACAACACGTGATTTCCTGGCTTATGCAAACCAGTCACAGATGAATTTAAAACATTTCCTGTTTCAATCCACTGATTACTACTGTGACACCCACTCAGAAAAGCAAACAATGCACCCTCTCTGATGCTCCCTTCATCTGTACAAGGCAAACAAAGCCCAACATTGAAGCCCAGCAGATCCTGCCCACCAGGATATTCTAAACCCCATGTACAACTTTAAAAACACTGCCCACAATCAGCTTCATTTTTCAAAATGTTTAGTATTTTACATGTAAGTGCTTTGCATATTTTAAACCTTAAGAAGCACATTAATATTCTGTTGTATCATCTGACTGTGAACCTTCAGACACAAAAGCCAGTTTGGCAACAGAAGTATTTAGGTGCAGCTTAGTACACTCAGCTTCCCTGAGTGTGAATCCTCAAACTGAGTGAGCTGGATGAGCCAGTACAACTGGAAAAAAATACTGCCCTTTGCAGAGACAACACTGCTCTCACCCCTTCTAGGCTGAATACCAGAACCACTAAACTCTGCTGAGCATGTTGCTCTTTCCTTGCTCAAGAAAGATAGATGACATTTAACAGGGTTAAGTTTAAACCTGCATGTTGTCTTTGGTTATTCCAATGCCCACGTTTGGAATATGTGGGCATCTCTTTTCTTCTCCCCTTGCTATCACTCTTTCAGTCACCTTCAGAGAAATAGATCCTATAATCCATATGTATCCCTCCTGAATAAATTCTGGGACAGACACCACAGCTGATCTCCCAGTTACACTCAAACCAGCAGCTTCTGTGAATTAACAGAACTTAGTAAAAAGCATAATCACAGTTTATTTCATTAAAATACTAAAAATCTGTTATTAGAAAAATAATGATGGAGACCTGATATCTGATAAGAATGAAAGGTTTTATGGCACAGTAACTGACTTCCTTAAATAGAAATTCAACAGTTATTTAATCAAGACAGAAGACAGATTAAGCTTTCTGTATAGCAGTATTCTCTATAAAGGACTATAAAAGAAACACAATTTTCCCCCCAGTTATGTAACACTACCAAGATACCGTCCAAACATAATAAAGGTTACAAATAAACACTCCAAAGTCAGGAAAGTAAGGGCTGAGCCATGTCATAATATTAATCCAGACTTGAATCATTATTAGAGATGGGGATGGTCTCCAATCCCCCATTTCTAATTCCTCTTCTTACTGACCCAAGCCAATCAACAACAATCAGCCAATCTCAACCATCGAGACACAGGCAAACCTGTCCAGCTGCTGAACTCACAGATGCCAGGAGCCGCAGAGATTCACCACCACCAGATTACACTGTAATTAAGTGCAGCTAAGTAAATTATATTTCTGTAGTATTTTGTTCACAGACACTTGAGGAAGTCTGTTTCGAGGGTTCAGCTGCATCAGTTCCCAGTACATGGATTTGCCATCTCCAGGTTTAAGCAGTCACATGCTGCTGGCACGAGGGGAAACAGAACTGTCTTCAGGAGTTCTGTTAATATGATGCCCTGCTAAAAAAAGAAAAAAGCCTACTTCCAGAATTTCATACCCAGACTCAGATATTTAGGTCAGAAAAGACCTTCAAGATCACCGAGTCCAACTGCACACCCAGGATTGCCAAGCCCACTGCTGGTCCTTGCACATCCATCTGTAATTCTCCTTTCTATCCCAACCCAGCTGCTGGTGCAGACTGCATGGTCAGGAAAGATGGAAGAGGTGCCACACATTCCAACTGAGTCAGACAGCACTTACCACATGGAAGCTAACAGGGTGCTGCAAACTGTGGGAGTGCTCAAGCATCCTGCAAGATGCTGAGCTGTGACTAATAGCCTGCCTGCTCTCCAACAGCAGCTATTTCCTGCTTCTCCGAGGGAGCAGCTCCACACCAAAAATGAGCAAGCCTGAGTTAGCTGTTGCATGAGTATCTTTTTTAGAATTGCCTACTTCGCTTCCTGAAATATTTAATTTATGTATGGGTTTTAATTGCTGGCAGTTTTAAATATGATGCTGCATAAAAAGACAAACGACCAGCGAGATCGACACTCGTTTGGAAGTGTGGGATAACACATCCACAGGAGTTGGTGCAACTTGCAGCTGATTCTGTTCAACAAGGTTTAATGCATCTCAACTCCATTAAAACATAACCAGGAGGTCAGTGTGAAAACATCCAGCATAAAACACTGTGCTTTAGTGAATTACAGTTCGTGCTGTACCCAGGGCTGCAAAAAGACTTAGAAAAATCAGATTTTGTCACAAAAAAATACAGGAATGTAGAGATAGGTCAAAAGTAGGAAAAGTGTGACCAGAGGTATGGTAAAGAGCTGACTCATGCAGTAGTTCAGCTAAAAAGCCTTATAATGACTCTATATAAAAAGTCACTGACACATCCTCTGCCACTTTTAAGCCGCTCCTCCCTATGAGCAGTAACAGAACATCTTTTCAAAGTGGCACACAAAAGAGAGACTATCAGAAATTGAGGCATTTTGATGTTAACATGATCAAAGATATGTATACTTTTATTATGCAAAATAAAAGAATGGCCTATAACTTCAGGGAAGCTTTTATCACTATTCTATTCCATGCAGCCTCCTTTTAAACTTAACTGGAAATTTAGAAGATTATGTAAAGGTTTCCACAGATTAAGTCTTTCCTAGCACCAAGGCTATTTAGAGCAAAAAATCCCAAACCTATTCCACTTAAAACACATGATCACTTTGTAAAGTCACAGCCATAACAAGCAGCTTTGACAAATCCACAGCTTATCTCAAACAACAGAGCACAGAAACCATCCAGCAATTTTTAATGTGTTCTATCACTTTCAACACTTTCAAAACAAAACTAGATTAGCAGTGTAATGGAAGTACTTAATTCTCAGTGTGCTGGTATGTTTTCAAAGCCTACAGAGAGAAACATCCTCTCTCCATATTGAGAAGTCTAAACCTAACATTCCAAAGCAGTAAGAAAACTCAAAGAAACGGACTTAGATTAGACAGCTGCTCTTGAGTTTCAACAAAAACTACAAGTACACAGGCATGTCTCTTCTAAACAAAAGGAAAAACATGCCAATTACCTCTGAAGTATCAGAGTAGTGCTCACATTGAAATACACTGCCTCTACTAGCAACAAAAGTCTACTACCTGTTATCAAGAAATGAGAACAGAAATGATGGGACTAATCACATAACACTGTTGAGATCCTCATATTCAATTGCCTCACAGCAACATAAATTACTCTGGGTAGTCATATCTACATATAATTGGCAAAGATCACTCTATGTAAGGGGAAGAAGTTACTTTGCTGCTCCCAAGACAAGCAATTTGACTTAAAAAGGGACAAAAATAATCTACGGCTCATTCTTGCATGAAGAAAAGCAACAAGATGGGGAAATTCTTTACCAAAACTGGTTTAAAATTTTGAAAATACTATTCTGGAGACCAAAATGGCTCTACAAGATTAGTGTTTTAAAAGATGGCAAAAATTCCTACTTTACAATCTGCTGGCTTTAGGAAGCTTTGATAATGAATCGTGTTTTATCACACTACACATACCAACACTTTATGAAAATGAATTTCGAAATTTATTTCATAATTTCAAAAAGAAAATATGAAAACAATAATTCCATTCCCCTGAGCAGATCTAGTGAAAGCAAAGTGATCTACTTCCAAAAACCCTGAATATCATGCTATAAAATCTGCAACTTAAGCTTGCTTTATACACAGACCTCCTCTAATTATTGAGCAAATAAAGGCAGAACGTGATTCAGACCCCAAGTCCAACATCAGCGGTCTAATGCTAGGAGATGGAATAAAAACACCAGGGCATTCCAGAGGCTCTGGAAAGAGAGGGCTCATCTTCACATCTGGAGGAGCAGCACCCACCTTTAGAGCTAGAAAACAAACTGATATCAAACTTTATCTACAGACAGGCGTTTCCAAACCCGACGGAAGCTTTGGAGGAGCCGTCTGTGCGCTCAGCCCCGGCCGGGCCGGCCCAGCAAGGCTCCAGCTCCCACGGAATCCCTCACCTTCGATGTTCAGCTCGAAACAGACGTGGCAGAAGGAGAGCGTTTCCTTCTCGGTGCCCAGCTTGCAGACGCTGCAGATGTTGTCATCGTCCAAGTCGATGCTCACGAACTGCTCCTCGTTCATAGTGCCCTGCGGAGGGGGACACGGCACGGCGGGGTCACTGCGGGGCCACCCGGGGAGGGCCCGCAGCCGAGGGGAGGGCCCGCAGCGGGGCGGGAGCGTCCCGGCAAAGTTTCCCTTCAGAGAAACGGAGGCCAGGCCGCACGGACCGAGATTCCCCCTTCCCTCGCCCGAAGGCTGCCCCGTCCCGTCCTGATCCCCAGCAACTCCATCACCAGCTCCATCAGCGCTGCCCCTTCGCTCCCTCCACTCCTCCCTCCGCGCACCAGCGGCGCGGGCGCCCCTCCACCGCCCGTACCGCGATACCCCCGGCTCTGCCCTAACCCCTACCGCTAATCCTACCCCGGTCCCGTATCCCAGCCCAGATCCCGTATCCCAGCTCCGGCACCCAATGCCAGCCCCGATCCCCAATGCCAGCCCCGATCCCCAATGCCAGCCCCGATCCCCAATGCCAGCCCCGTCCCCTCTCACCGCCGCCCGCCCCGGCCGCGCTCCGCTTTGTCCGCCCTCCCGCGCCGCCGCCGCCGCTCTCGGCGCCGGGCACCGCCCGCCGCTTCGGGCCGGCACCACCGCCCGGCGGCACGGGGGGACACCGGGGGGCTCGGACCGCGCCCCGCCGCACCCGGGCGGCTGGAGTGGCCTCGGAGCTGGGCAGCGAAACGCGATGAGCCAGGAGCTCCCGTTCTCCCCGGGTCTCCGGGCGGGCAGGGCGGCGGAGAGAGGCCGCGCTCCCCCCGCAGCAGTTGGTCTGCGCCGCGCGGGCGGCGGGCGGGCGGGGCTCCTGTCGCGACTGGGGCTGCCCGGCGTGACTCACCCGGAGCGCGGCTGCACCACTGGCACTGATGCTGAGCGCGCTCCTGTCGCGACTGACTCACCCGGAGTGTGCCTGCACCGGTGGCACTGATGCTGAGCGCGCTCCTGTCGCGACTGACTCACCCGGAGCGCGGCTGCACCACTGGCACTGATGCTGAGCGCGCTCCTGTCGCGACTGACTCACCCGGAGTGTGCCTGCACCGGTGGCACTGATGCTGAGCGCGCTCCTGTCGCGACTGACTCACCCGGAGTGTGCCTGCACCGGTGGCACTGATGCTGAGCGCGCTCCTGT
Organism: Melospiza georgiana; assembly: GCF_028018845.1. NCBI lineage: Eukaryota > Metazoa > Chordata > Aves > Passeriformes > Passerellidae > Melospiza > Melospiza georgiana. The sequence goes on from NC_080431.1 coordinate 11,715,905, forward strand.
CGCGACTGACTCACCCGGAGTGTGCCTGCACCGGTGGCACTGATGCTGAGCGCGCTCCTGTCGCGACTGACTCACCCGGAGTGTGCATGCACCGGTGGCACTGATGCTGAGCGCGCTCCTGTCGCGACTGACTCACCCGGAGTGTGCATGCACCGGTGGAGCTGATGCTGAGCGCGCTCATGTCGCGACTGGCGTTGCCCGGCGTGACTCACCCGGAGCGCGCCTGCACCGGTGGTACTTGTGAAAAATGCCAATCACTTGTTTTTAAAATTTAAAAAGTTTAATAGTAATAAAGTGGTTATAAAAATAGTAATACAATTAGAGTAATAATAGTTTGGACAATTTGAATAAGGACAATATGAGACAATAGAGACAAAGAGTTACGGACGGTCCGGGTACCTCTTTCTGGGCAGCATGAGCCCGGAAAAGGACACACGTTAATAGAGGATTAACCCTTAAAAACAATAGCCTGTTGCATATCCATACAGCTCATACATGATGCATAAATTCCATTCAAACACAGGATTCTGTCTGGTCAGTGTCAACTTCTTCGTCCGAATCCTAACAGCGCCTTCGAGGTGGGAAGAAGTTTGTTTCTTCTGATAAGAAGGCAATAAATTCATTTTCTCTGAAAGATTTAGGTGTCCTGTGACTGCTATCTTGCTGTGAGTCTTTTCTTTAAAAAAAAGTATCTTACATAGCATAGTTTCTATTTTAACATTTTGTTATAATCTAAAACTATATTTAACACACTACTTAAGAGAATTAATACAACATTACTTTCTAAGCCAACACACATAATATTAATTTTAATATTCGCAAAAAGCCAATCATAAAATACATGCATTTTTCACACACTGATGCTGGGCGCGCCTGGCAGCCGGGGCGAGTAGGTTTTGTTAGAGGTGGGGGCTAAAAACAAGAAAGGTGCAGTGGTGGAATGTAGATTCCAATCAGGAAACGATATTAAAACCCAGCCAGGGCTCTGCTGGCTCTCCAAAGAAAGCCACAACTGAATCAGAGCTGGTCACAGAATCACAGATTCTGGGTATGTTTGGAAGGAACCAGAGGGTCACTGGTCCCAGCTCCCTGCCCAAGCAGGGTCATTCAGAGCACATGGTACAGGATTGCATCCAGATGCTTCTGGAATATCTCCAGTGAGGGAGGCTCCACACCCTCTCTGGGCTACCTGTTGTGGCATGTGTTCACTTGTGCAGTAAAGTTGTTCCTCAAGTTTAGGTGGAACTTCCTGTGCACCAGTTTGTGCCTGTTCCCTCTTTTTCTGTTGGTTGGCAACGCCGGGAAGAGGTCGATCCCTTCGTCTGGGGAATTTCCACAATTGACGGAAATTACGTACAGCACATTCCTACACGTCAAAGTGGGATTATTTATGGGAGAGCTAAGTGATCTTCCAGAGGCTCCTGTGTTGAAACACATCCCTGCAGTTTTGATTGTTTCTTTCATTGTGTTTTCTTGGGGTGTTTTATTTGATTTTATAAAAAAAAAAGACAAATGCACAGCATGCCATCCAGAGGGACCTGGACAAGCTCAAGAGGTGTCCCATGGGAATCTCATGAGGTTTAACAGACCAAGTCCAAGCTGCTGCACCTGGGTCAGGGCAGCCCCAGCACCAATCCAGGCTGGGGATGAGCAGCCCCAGAGCAGCCCTGGGAGAAGGCCCTGGGGGTGCTGTGGGTGAGAGGCTGGCCATGGCCTGGCCATTGGGAGCCCAGAGCCCCCCGTGTGCTGGGCTCACCCAGAGCCCGTGGGCAGCAGGGCAGGGAGGGGATTCTGCCCCTCTGCCCCCTGTGCTGAGAGCCCACCTGCAGGGCTGCATCCAGCTCTGGGCTCCCAGCACAGCAAGGACAGGGACCTGCTGCAGCCAGCCCAGAGCAGGCACCGAGGGCACCAGAGGGATGGAGCAGCTCTGCTGGGAGCAAAGGCTGGGAGAGCTGGGATTGTTCAGGTTGGAACGGAGAAGGCTTTGGGATGACCTAATTGCAGTTTTCCAAAGGGAGCCTACAATAAAGATGGAGAGAGACTCTTTACAAGGGTCTGGAGTGACAGGATAAGGGGGGATGGCTTCAAACTGACAGAGAGTAGGTTTAGATTAGAGATTAGGAAAAATACTGTGAGAGTGGTGTGACACTGAACAAGTTTCCTGGAGAAGCTGTGTCTGCCTCATCCCTGGAATGTTTAAGGCCAGTTTGGATTGGTGTTTGAGCAACCTGGTCTAGTGTGGCATGTCCCAGCATGGCTGGAACTACAATATCATTAAGGTCCCTTCCAAGCCAGGCCATTCTATGCTTCTATGATTTCCTGAAGGAAAAGAAATCCTGCACTGTGCTGGGGTTCCATCCTTTACTGCTCTTAGGCAGCAAGTTGACTTTAGATTTGCTTCTGCTGGAGGATGATGGAGCGTGTTTCATAACAGACCTCGCTGGAATCTTCCTCAAATTGCTTCTGCCACAAGCTGAGAACTCGATCTGGGGGAGGGGATGCATTTCGTTCTCTCCTTGTCATCTGCTTTTTTGATGAAGGGTAGCAAAGCAGCAGCACCTTGGCTTCATTGCAGAAGAAAAAAGAAGACAGAAAAAGGCACATCAGCTTGGGTTGGAAGATCATGAAACAGAAAGGAAGACTGGACAAGTGATGGTGGAGCTTTATACAATCTATAATTATTGAAGTATTTTCCCCTCTAGATTCTGATGTCTATTGAGTCTCAACAGCTCACTGCCACAGTGCAGCAGCAGCTGCTGTGAAATCCAAGGGCAAAAAAGTCATGAATCTTGTTAATAAATGACATGTGGGAGACCGTATGGCTCTCAGTAACTGAGCTGCTTTTCTTGTCAAATATTGCTCTAAAATATAGAGGTCATTGCAGTAAAAATAGTGAAGGAGAACTAATGTTTCAGGCTCAAATTTCTGAAAAAAGCTAGCAAACACCAAGATGAAGATTGTGAAATCGTAGCTGCTGCCCGTGGTGTGGTTTATATTTATTCATACGCATTTGTATTTCCTCCCTTGGTTTATCAGTGAATGTGATTCTAGCTAACAGTTTACTTACACCGGAAAATTATTTTAGTGGGAAACAAATCTGTTCTGTCTTTCTATGTTTCTTTTTCCCTACTGAGTTTGCATTTTCTTAACAGGGAGGCTTTGGTAGTGATAGTGTTCCACTTATTCCCACTGCTTCACCTTCCCCCAGCTGCTTGGTCGTGTTCCCACACTGTTTTCTTTTGGTGTTTCTGTGTTTGTGAGGTGACACAAGGGACTGGATTGCTGGTTTAAAGGAAGAGAGTTAATTCTGCCTCAGGCTGATTCACTCTGGTTCACAGTGCAGCCCTACAAGCGCTGGGGGAAGGCAGCTGAAGGGGTAATGCATGGATGACAATGAGTACTCTGGACACTGAATCATAAAATCATGGCTTGAGCTCCATCAGGGTCTTTCCTCCAAATACCAAAATTTTGGAAAGGAAAGCCTGTGGCAGTGTTTTATAAAACATACTGAGTTCCAGTTTTGTGAGAGAAGATTTAGGAGTTCTAAAGCTAAATGGCATTTTTACTGAAAAATAAGGGGTTAAACAGGAATCCAGAGGGAGGTGGGGCAAAATACTGCAGTGGAGATTCCCAGTGGAGACCACAAATAGTATTGACACTGCCCAAATGAAAGTATCTGTGTGGGTTTGCATATTAAAAGAAAAAAGTTTGTCAAAAATCTGAATGTTAAACTCAGACTAGATGACGTAGGTCTGCCTCCCTGAAAATTAAGAAGTAACATTGAAATCAGCCTGACTTCTTTGTCTGTCCTCTCTGCTTTCTCCCTTCTGCTCTCCCCTGGGCTTGGGGATATTTTTCCCCTCGGTAGGTCAGGCGACTGTGGCTTTTCCAGGGACTCTGGCAGATCTCCATGTTCCTCAGGCATTTCTGTCTGCAGTTAATAAACATGCATTTTCTCCAACTCATCTGTTTTGCCTTTTTTTTTTTCCTTCTTTTTGCGTTCTGATGAATTTTTTTTTCCTAGTTTCTTTTACTTGTTGCTGTCCATTTTTTTACAGATCTTTTGTTCTTGTGTTCTCTGACCTTTCCTAGTTTACTTTATCTTTCATCTCCGGAAGACAAGTATGGATAGGAATGATTTGCTGTACCCCTCACTCGTCTATTTTGTGATCTGTTATATCTCCTTATTCTCCCAGTCCTCTTTCAACTTTATTCAGTGTGCAACCTTTACTATAATGTCCTGTTTAAAGTCTTTATTGACTGGTCTTTGCCCCCTTAGTGTGTGGCATAAAACCTAATTGAAAAGGGGTAGCTCCACATTCCCTATCCCTTTTTCTTCCTTTGTATTGGATCTGGTGATCCCATGGCTGCTGCAAGGTGAAATGAGTCACTGAGGAGGTACAAAAGAGAAGAAAACAAAATTAAAGAGAAAAATCAAAGCCTTTTTTCACCAGCTCATTGAAATGTCTCTGTGTTCAGCTATATCAGTGCTGGATGTGGTGTAAGGGTTTTTGGGCTGGGCATGCAACTGACCTTTCAGCAGCTTGAAATTTCATCAGACTTGATGTAACCACCAGTTTGATCTCTTGCTCCTAGTCCTTCTGTTCCTTCATCCGCCCCCTTTGCTTCATCTCCCCTCCAGGCCCTGATCTCATGATCCTCTTTTTTGGCAGCAGTGCTGGCTGAAGTATTTATTCACTGCTTCTACCCATTTTCCACCCTGGAATTTTTGGGGTTTTTCAGGGATATGTGCTGAAAAGTAACCAGCATCTGTCAGATTCCTGTCCAGTTTCCTACATGACTGCCCAAACCCTCAAGAGAGTGATAGTAGAGTCAATTTAAGCCAATTCCCTGGGTAAAAAGACACCCAGAGAAAGAGCAGAGTCTTTCTTCTCCTGCCTTTTTCTGTTTTTACCTTCTTCCCCTTGTGACTGTTTTTCTCCTGTCCCTTTCCTCCACATCCCTCTGGTTCTGTCATATGAAACCAGACAGTTTCTCCACTTCTCTTTCTGCAAAACACCCCTGTCTGTGCTTTAGCACACCACCAGACTATATCTCTTATCTCTGTTTTTCTTCCCAAGCTCACTGAACTGCATGCCTTCATTAAGGTGTCCTCCTGTGCAGGTTTAGTTCTGTTCATTAATCAGTGGCAGAAGATACAAGGCTGTTCAGAATGTTAACTAAACTCAGCAAAGTGAAATTTCAAAAGCTTACCATAATATCACTGGTCTGATTCACAGATGTCATCTCAGCAAAGCAGTGAGAAAAGGACGGGTTATTACTCATTGGTTTTTGGCTTCATGGTTGGCCTCTGAAATTAAATACCAAACTAGTGTGGAATACTTTTTGGAAAGTCATGTCCTGTATTTTTTGAGGTTAGAAAAACAAATCTGCCTCTCATCTAATAGGCCACAAAATGAAGGAAGCTGAGCCAACCTAAAATTACACGAAAGTCACAGCAAACAAGGTTGGAGCAACAATTTGTGTCTTATAAAGAAAGGCTTGGAGCAGGTTGCTGGCTGCAATGGATCAGAAATGTGATAGATGAGTGTGTGTGTATTCAAACAAGTCATGAATGAGAGACAGAGGAGGGGAGTGACTGCTATGCCTTCACACTCTGGTAAAAGGCTTTCTAGTAACTAGTTTAGCCTGATTTTCTAGTCAGATGAACACACACAAGATTTCCTAATCCTAGCAAGATCTCATTGATTAATTGTAATAGCACTTAATTTCTAAGTGATGTTTATACATTCCTTTTTCATCCATAGATTTAGATATCCTTTACAATGCCTCTTGCTCCTTTAATGATCAACTGTGCTCTTTAAAGCTCTTTTGACTTTTTTTTTCCCCAAAATTAACGGGATGTATTGTCCACTGACGCAGCCTTGTTTTTGGCACAGCCTCATTTTCCTTCTTGATCATCACAACAATCTACAAAGTTGTGGATGTTTGCAAGTCACAGAAAGTGCTGTCCCAAGCTGAGCATACCCTCCTCCTGCCCAGATCTCAGCCCTCCAATTCCACCTGAATCTCCCTTGCCCTCTCAGTGTCATCTGACAATTCAAGTCATTCCATCACTTCCAAAATCAGGATTTCATATTGGCTTTTGTGTTTTGTCCATTGTGCTTTCTAATTCTTGGCTGTTTCTCTTAAAGCAGCTGGTTCTTGTTAATCAGCTTGTAATCAGGATCTGTAACACATCCCCTGAAGTCCTCCTGGCTGTGAGCTTCTCTCTAGGTCTCTTATCCATGAATTTGGCATTGGCACATATCTGTGGTGATTCACGGCTCTTCCCCTCTATTGCTGGCCTGTCTTTTCATGTCCAGTTAAATCAGTACCTTTGTGCCACCTCCTTGAGGGCAGCTACCACAGCTTATACTTGGCACAGTACATTCAGGTCCTGTTTTTTTGCTGTCATAAACCTCTCTTTCTCCATCTTTGTACTGTACGTCTCACTGCCCTTCTAGCCATCTAGGTCTTTAAATTGAATACAATGATGCCTTAAGTTCTAGCTTTCATATTTTCCAGATTCTGTAGTGCATTAGTATATAACTCTGAACTTCATATGAAGTGTTAGCAAGTTCTCTTCACAGTCTAGTTAGACAAAACAATCCTTTTCCAGCCTGACAACCAAGGCTACTGCTGCAGCTTCAGGCCCAAAAAATAGAAAAACCAGCAAATTGAGGAGAGCAATCTGGGAGGATGGGACTGTGGTAGACATCTTTTATGAAAAATCCTTTCCTTAGGATTTTTCCTCCTGAGAAGCTGACAGGCCTCAGGAACAAAATGTAAACATTGATTATCTGCTGCTATGGAATGCAACAGGTGCGTCTGTGATTGGCCCATGTTGGATGTTTCTAATTAATGGGCACTCACAGCCCAGCTGGCTTGGACAGAGAGTCTGAGCCACAAACCTTTGTCATCATTCTTTCTTTTTCTATTCTTAGCTAGCCTTCTGATGAAACCTTTTCTTCTATTCTTTTAGTATAGTTTTAATGTAATATATATCATAAAATAATAAATCAAGCCTTCTGAAACATGGAGTTAGATCCTCGTCTCTTCCCTCAACCTGAGACCCCTGTGAACACGGTGACATGGGCCTTCTTTATCTGAAGCTGCAATTGGACAATTAATCCCAATGTGTAAATGGACCAAAACTGACAAAATTGTGAAAACATGTGACCTGTCATCCATCTGGGGTATGGCTTGGGCCAGGCTCTTGTACTGCCCAAGGTGTATCCTTTAAAGGCCTTTTAATAAATACCTCCTTTATTCCTTTAACTCTGTCCAGCCTCTGTTCTACGCAGCCTCTCAAGATATCAGATCTTGCAGTCTCTGTGGAGCTATACCTGAACAATGTGCCTATAGCATTTTATTTCTTTCTGAAATGTCAATTAAGAGATTCAGCCCTGTTGACTGTCCCAGTGTCCCTGTCACCTCACACCTCTGCTGTTCCCAGCTCTTCTGTGTGTCTCCTGTGACTTCCACTGTGTTCTCCGAAAGCTCATTCTCAACTGCCCTGTGAGGATTACCTTCCTTGCTGACATCATGTCTGTGGCTCCCTTCTGGCTTTCTGGTTCATCAGCATGAAAGGCAAGCTCATTGTCCTCTTCAGAGTTTCTGAACAATTGACTCTGCAATGGCTCAGCATTATTGTCACACTGAGCACAGCTCTCTGTCAGTAACACTTGTCCTCACTGTCTCATTAGTTTTTTCTCACACAGCCACCTCTGGCCTCGTCCTTTGCTGGAAGTTCCTCACAAACTTCAAAGGAATTAGTTCGTGCTGTTGTCTCACCCAAGACTTATTTCTGCATCGTTGCCCAGAGCAGAATGTGTAAAATGCAGTCATTGTCCTCTGTACCCCCATTCTCTTCACCAGTTTTACTCCTCCTATTTTTGCAACCCACAAGTTCTAGTCTTCTTTTTATTACAAACACTAATGCAGCTCCTAACAAGCCTTGCAGCAACATAACTGTGGTCCTCTGAAAATCATCTGAGGTAGTCTGCTAGTCTCATTCTGTTTGAGTAAAACTTTTGTGAAAGTTTTGGCTAATTGGTAAATATTATGTGAGAAATTTTGAGAAGAGCCAAAGTGACTCCTTAAATGTGAGGGCCACTGAGTAGCACAGAAAGTCCTGATTTTTGATTAGGAGAATCTTTGTAATAATATGTTGTAACAACATCAATAGAGCATTATGAAACCTCCATACACACCTGCAGCATGATGAAAGTTCTGTGGTTTTTAATGGCTTTCCACATGTTGAAATGTCAACAAGAAAAGGACACAATAAGGGAGCTATCTGTCTGAGAGAGCAGAGAGAAGTGTATCACTGCCTAATATACATATTGAGGAGTGGCTTCTGAAGCATGCTGGTGTTTCGGTGTCTTGGCAAGTGCTCTATATTTTCCTAGAGAACTGGCAGCATCACCTGTGCTATTGGAATACTGAGTGTGCTGTCCTCATATTAATCTTCTGTAGAAGCAAATGCAAGGAAAACAGCATCCTAATATGACTGTCCCAACAATTTCTTTTTATCCTAAACTGTTCTTTAACAGGATGTCAGAAGGGGCTGATTCATTACATGGTTCCTTCCCCTTTTCATTTCCCAGAGTAAAATTTCAGTAAAAAAAGGAAAAATCAGATGCCAATGCAAAATTATACAAACTATGACAAACTAAAAACCTTTAGTGAAGGTTGTCAAAAATAAGTACCACCTTCTCTTTCAAAAATGTTGTTTGAATTATTTCTTCTCTATCCTCTGTATTTTGGGGATAATGATCCTCCAAGTGGTAGGATTCCTCTGTGATGGAAAGGCTTGCCTCAAGAAACACATACCTGCTTGAAGTGTGTGACTTTTTCACTACAAAGCCAACTCCAGTTATGCTGCAACACAATCATCCTCTTTGGAAACTCATTTAACCAGTGACACTGCTGCTACTTATGCCTCTTATTGCTGTCACTGTTGATCTATTTATACACACACACACATTTAAGGAAATGAGTCAGTAGGGCATCAGAGGGGATGCACTTGCAGAAGCAAGCAGCAATATGAATTTGCTCTTGTGTGGATGCTGAACCCACCATAATACTCTGGCCACTGATTTTCCCCGTTGCAAATGCTTTTCCTGTGTGTTTATGTGGAGAGAGTTTCTCTGTAAGCATGGATGTTTTGTGCAGGCTATTGGCTTAGCCCTGCCTTCCAGCCCTGGTGGGTGTATTTGGGTGTATTTGCACCAATTGTACATCCAGAAACTGCCCACATCAGCAAAAGGAAGAGTTAGTGCCATACCAGGGAGTTCAAAGAGACCATTACTAATCCAGCCTGGATGCCTAAGCACTGGAGAAAATGAAAAACGAGGCAGAATGTAGCCTGTCAATTTTAGAATCACCTGGGCATGACACACTGCAATATTTGCAATCACACGCTCAGCTGGGGCTGGCTGAGGCTGGAAGGGACCTCAGGAGATTGCCTCCTCCAACCCTCCTCAGCAGGTCAGCCAGAGCATCTTGCTTGTGTCTGCCTGGATTTTCAATGCCTTCAAGGTTGCAGACTGCTTGGCCTCAGGGCACCTTGTGCCAGTGTCCAACCACCCTAGCAGTCAAAAGGTTTCAGTGAAATTTCCCATATTTCACTCAGTATCCATTGCCTCTTGTCTTGTTCCTGGATACCACTATGAGCAGCCTGGCTCCCTCCTCTTCAATCCCTTCATGAGTTCCTTTTTACATACTGAAGACATCCATCCCTCTGAGCATTCTCTGCCCCAGGCTGGGCACTCTCAGCTCTCTGTGTCTCCCTGTGGGACAAATGCCTTCTGTGGTGGTGTTCACAGGGGTCCAAGGATGAGGGAAGAGACAAGGATCTGACTCCATGTTTCAGAAGGCTTGATTCATTATTTTATGATATATATTATATTAAAACTATACTAAAAGAATAGAAGAAAGGATTTCATCAGAAGGCTAGCTAAGATTAGAAAAAGAATGAAAAACAAAAGCTTGTGTCTTGGACAGAGAGTCTGAGCCAGCTGACTGGGATTGGCCATTAATTAAAAACAACCACATGAGACCAATCACAGATGCAGCTGTTGCATTCCACAGCAGCAGATAATCATTGTTTCCATTTTGTTCCTGAGGCCTCCTCAGCTTCTCAGGAGGAAAAATCCTAAGGAAAGGATTTTTCATAAAATGTGTCTGTGACAGCCTTCAGTCCCTGAGGACTCCCAGGCTGCCTGCAGTGACACTGCACCTCTCCCAGTGTCTGAGCCAGCCCTGCAGAGTGTGGGTATTCTCACCAGGGCTGAGGAAAGGGAAAGGATTACCCTCCTTGACCTGCTGGCAGCACTCTGCTTAATCCAGCTCAGGAGGCTGTTGGCCTTCTGTAAAGCAAGGGCACTTTTCTGGATTATGTCCCACCTGCCCACCAGAGACCTCAGCTCCTTTTCTGCAAAGCTGTTCCAGCCAGATGGTTCCAGCTTGCCCTGGTGCATGGGGTTATTCCTCCTGGAGTTCAGGACTGGGCACTTCTGTGTCAAACTTTGAACTCCAGCTCATTTCTCCAGCCTGTCAGGGAGCATTTGAAGGGCAGCTCACCCCTCCCAGTTTTGTGCCAATAGCACTGGCTGAAGACACACTGTCCCATCATCCGGACCGGTGAGGATGTTAAACAGTCTTGGCTCTTCATCAGCCCCTGGGCTGCACCTTTAGGGACTGGTTTCCAGCTGAACTAACAGCTGCTGATCACAACTTTTTGAGCCCAGTTGCATCAGTTTTCAGTCCACCTCATGTACTTTTATCTAGTCCATGTACCACCAGTTTCTCTGCAAGGATGTTATCAGAGACAGTGTTGAAAGCCTTGTTAAAGTCAAGATAACGAGGTACTGCTTGTACCTCATCCTCTCAAATACTTATTTTATGGAAGAAGGCTTTCAGGCCATGAGGCATGATTCTTCTTTCATAAATCCTTGCTGCTCCTAGTCACTTTCTTGTCATTCATGTGTTTGGAAATGATTTCTAGGATTATAGGTCTCATCCTCTCCCCAGATATCAAGGCAAGGCTGGCCAGCCTGTAGCTCTCCTTCATATACATTATGGCCCTTCTTGAGGATAGAGGTGATGTTTGCTTTGTTCCAGTCCTCAGAAACCCCTCCTGGCTGCCATGGCCTTTCAATGATGATGGAGTTTGGCCTCACAGTGACATTGTCCAGCTCCATCAGCAGTCACGGGTGGGTCCCATCAGGTATCAGGGCTTTGGGTATGGCCAGGTTGTTTATGTACTCCCTATCTGATTCTCCCCCAGTGAGGGTTAAGCCCTCTCTGACGGTGCTCACAGGGGTCTGAGGATGAGGGAAGAGACGAGGATCTGACTCCATGTTTCAGAAGGCTTGATTTATTATTTTATGATATATATTATATCAAAACTATACTAAAAGAATAGAAGGAAAGGTTTCATCAGAAGGCTAGCTAAGATTAGAAAAAGAAGGAATGACAACAAAGGTTTGTGGCTCGGACACAGAGTCTGAGCCAGCTGACTGTGATTGGCCATTACTTACAAACAACCAGATGAGACCAATCACAGATGCACCTGTTGCTTTCCACAGCAGCAGATAATCAGTTTCCATTTTGTTCCTGAGGCCTCCTCAGCTTCTCAGGAGGAAAAATCCTAAGGAAAGGATTTTTCATAAAAGATATCTGTGACAGCCCTCATTGCTCCAGACTTTCCCGTTAGGTCCCAGGTCTCATGGGCCTGTGATTTCTGCAGGCTGGTTTTTACTGGCAGTCACAGGCATTCCATACCATGGCCTTTTCCATGCCCTGTGTCACCAGATCCCTTGTTCTGTTAAGTAGTGAGCTCACATTTTTTCATGAAGAACCTCTTGTTGCCCTCCACATCCCTCACTAGACTCAACAACCTGTTGTTGGTTGGGTTTCCTGTCCCTATCCCTGGACATACCAGGTTCTTGACCATCTTGGTTCCATTTATCAGCCTCTGGAAAGTGCAGGTGGTGCTCCATGCAGCTGCCCAACACACATGTTGTCCCCAATAAACTTAATGAGAAGCAAAGGCTGTGTTTAGCTGGGTCTTTTTACTCAATTAACATTAAAATGACATGTCACTCTATGTGCTGGGCAGCCTTCATCTCCAGAGAGTGCCACTTAGTATTAGGCTCACTATTGACAGTGGCCTAGTTTCCATTGATGGAGTCATTAAAAGTTTTAGTCTGCAAAGTCAGGAAAAAGTGGTGGCTGATAGTCCTGATCTGAAATAAGGGAGGAAGAAAAAAAGCTCAAACCCAACCTGTTTTGTTAATCCATCCATGTACATGAAAACAGCACAGCAGGATTGGGGAGCTAATCCCATTTCAAATCAGATGCCTGCTGGTTCTATTTAATGAGCATTATGTCTGTTTCTTTTTTAACCCTAAAATATCTTAATTCATATAACAACATTCTGCTTGAAAAAAAAATATTTTTATCAATTCTGTTAAGGTATTTGCTTCTATAGCTGGACCAAAGATGGATTGCTAACTACCATCTTCACTGCCAAACCACACTCTGAACTTCATTCATATGAAAATACCCAGAAAATGGAATTGGCACAGGGGCTTGTGAGCATTAGTACTGATGATATTTCCTACAGATGTGTACATTTTGAGTAAACTGTGGTGTGTGGGAAAAGGTAAAGTTCTGGGAGATTGTCTTTGAGCTGAGATATTAAAAACAACTTTCTCTTCACATAGCTTTAGTACTCAATAAATATTTTATTCCCTCACACTCTACTCTTTCTCTGTGTATGTGCTCTGTCAAGATCTCCTCACCCGACATGCCCACTTTCATTAAATTTGCAAAAATATATTGTGACTTTTGTCTGACTACCAAATAAGCCTAAAATTGGAGAAAGATCTAAAATCTATTAACAGAGGTTAAGGAGGGGCATTTTTCATTCCCCTCTACCAAAGGCCATATCAGCAGAATGAGTGAGTGTGTCATGTGCCATTTAAATTCAGCACTGTTTATATCCCTTGATAGCAATGCTTGCCCAGAGTCCAAGATAATGAAGAAATAATGACCCAATTCTATTGATTGTCAATATTAGCTTGGTATTATTCTCATAGCTATATTGTGATATTAGGGGAAATAAAAGTACATTTATGTAAATTTTATTATTCAATGTAGACATCACCTATTATCCTAGTACTGTTTAGTCTCTCAACACCTACTATATTTATTTTTTGTCTGCTTCATAATTCTTGGGGAAAAAAAATCCTCATTCTTCAAAATATCTTTATCTTGGATGATGTCTAGAAATTTGTTAAAATAATATAGAACACGTTAAGAGGGGTAGAGACAATTAAAAATACATATAAATATACATATACATATATACGTATACATATACATATACATATACATATACATATACATATATATATACATATACATATAATGTCTGTGTAAAGGAATGCCTGTAGTAATAATTTGTTCAGTTCTCTTCAGCCTAGACATCTTCATCATCTTCTGTTGGCTTATTTGTTTACTTTTCAAGCCAGGGCAGCCTATTAATGTATACAAGCAGCTTAAAGATTTCCCTCAATAGCAAAATACTTGTAGCAGCATATTTACAAAATACCTGTTGTCATGAATAGGAGGCTTGTGACATTAAAAATCAGGTAAAAAGGCCAGTGCATTCAATCACTTCAGCATACAATTCTCAGCTGACCAATTTTTGTATTTTTCATGCATTTCAGACTTTGTATCTTGGGATCAGTGACTTGCATACGGGTATTTATCATCATCCCAGATCTTTGCTAATTTTCCATGTTGTTTGAATGATTCTTCCTTCTTCTGTGCAGCAGCTTAAAGGAAAAATGTATTTTCGGATGGAAGAAACAAAAGCTTAGCAATTCTTGCTTTTTGCTATGATACTTGTCATAACACTGAGAAAAGAACACAAGTTTGCAAATGATGGGCTGTCATGGTTATCAGAAGCCTTAGAAGTGGCTGGAACTAGAGGAGATTTCCACCTGTAAATGTATGTGAAAAAAGCCAATCACTTGTTTTTAAGATTTTAGAAGTTTAATAGTAATAAAATGGTTACAAAAATAGCAATATAAGTAGAGTAATAATAATTTGGACAATTTGAATTTAGGACAATATGAGACAATAGAAACAAAGAGTTACAGTCCAGGTACCTTTCTCTGGGCAGCACAAGCCCAAAAAAGGACACACGTTAACAGAGGATTAACCCTTAAAAGCAATAACTGTTGCATATTCATACACCTCATACATGATGCATAAATTGCATTTAAATCTGTCTGGTCAGTATCAGCTTCTTCTTCTTAATCCTAATGGTGTCTTCATGACTGAGTGAGGTGGGAAGAAGTTCGTTTCTCCTGATAATGGAGCAATAAATTCTCTTTCTCTGAAAGATTTAGGTGTCCTGTGGCTGCTATCTTGCTGTGAGTCCTTTCTTTAAAAAAAGTATCTTACATAGTATAGTTTCTATTTTAACATTTTGTTATTACCTAAAACTATATTTAACACACTACTTGAGATAATTAATACAGCATAAGTTTCTAACATAACACATATAATATTAATTTTAAATTTGCAAAAAGCCAATCATAAAATACTCCTTTTTCACATGTATAAAGTCCTGTTTCAGTACAGAGGAGCTGCACTCCATGGAGCAGAGCAGAGAGAGGACAGACACACTGCAGAGGCAGTGCTGACCTACTTGAGCAGGCTGTGCAGCAACCAGCATGCAGCTCTGGCTCTGTTTCAGCAAAACAGTGTGTGACCTCCCAAACTGGAATGTAATTTGAAACATTAAATGACTAGACATATCTTTTGGCCATGCACTTATTAACTTTTGACTTTATCTCCAGCCCACAAGGCCTCCTTTTACATCACAGTGATGCAATGCCTACTAATTGAAAGTCAATTTTCTGCCAGCCAAGGACACAGCCAAGGCTACAAAAAGCAGGCACAAATGCGTGCAGAGGCGAGATATTATCATTATTTCTTCCTCTGACTCCCTCATTTTACCTGCCATCTCTCTTTGCCAGTCTTTCTTTCTCCCATCTGCCCACACATAAAAAACCCTTAAAGCACATCTTCTTTGGGACAGAAAAAAAAGGAATGAAGTATTGTGGCCATAAGGAATGGTCTCACTATGAGAAACTTAGAAATTCATTCCTTAGGATGGTTCTTGGCAAAGTGAACTTATGAACAGGTGTGTTAAATAACACTGCTACTTGTTTGTTGGAGGAAAAGATAACAACTGTCTTGATGAAATCTTGAGCAAAGTCTGAATGAAACTTCTTTTCAGTGCAGGTTTGCTTAGATCCTGTTTATATTCAGAAGACATACAGGATTTAGAACTAACATTTCACAAGTCTGCCAAATGCTCCGTCAGCTTTTAATATTTTGGTTAGTGTTTTTAAAAAAACTGGTTCACTCATTCTCTGTCCTTCCTGATATATTTATCAAAGGCACATTTTTGTACCAGCTATAAAAATCCTAGCAGAGAAAGATTGTTGACCTAGAGGTTTTCTGGATCATAAGCATTTAGAAATCTCTTTCATAAGTAGAATTAAATTATTGCTGAGTGTAGGAGATGCCAAGGTAGCATGTTTCTCTTTTGAATTGCAGCAGGTTTTGTACATAACATGATCCTGAATGCAGCTGCCTCTGACTGCTCACATTGGGAAAAGCATCCAAGAGAAATTGATTTATCCAAAATCTGGAGGGAGCTGCCTGGCTGAATAGAGGCAGAAGCAACCAAAATTATTAGAACATGGTTGGAAGGACTAGTGAGATACAGCTGGAAGAAAGTGCAAATCACAGTCTGCTATTGGGAAGTGATTTCTCTCATGAGTATCCCAAATTTTGGTGCAATCATGTAGTTATAGAGCTCACTCACATAAAGCTTCATTAATTCAGCTAATTAATTTCAGTGGGTTTTGGCTCAAAGGGTAGTTGTCCATTCAGTTGTTGTCCCTCTCAGTTTTCCATAAGGTCTCTTACTTGGATGTATGGAAACTTCCTGTTTCTTGCTGCAAATCATTGGGATACTCAACCAGTGTGCTAATGTAGAAAGCTTGGCCAAATCCAGAAAGCTGAAAATTGTACAAGATACAATGAATAGTGATATCCAAAGCTGCTTTATGGCTTTAGCAGCCATATGGATATATTTTCTAAGTTAGGCCGAGCTCCAGAGCCTCTTCCACACCCAGTAGTGCCATTCTGGCATATCTTTACATTTAAGATATGTAAGATATGTTACATATACTAAATGTATGTAACATTTAATATGAGTGAGGCTTGAGGGTATTTTGTGTTTCATCACTTTCTCATCTCATAACTATGTTTTTCTCTTCGCTGTCTTTGGGTTAGTTACAGAGCACCTGATGCTGAATTTCAGCAAGTGAAGTGTTAACTAATCCAAAGGAGCCTGCCTGACTTGCATGCTGATGTAAATGGAGCTGTGCATTGTGTCATATTAGCCTCATTTGCTTCCCATATGCTTACTCTCATTTCCCCCTCAGAAGCTGCAACTTCACTTTTTGTCTTCATTTGTATGCCCAAAATGCAGCAAGCTTAATTACCAATTATAACCTTGCTCATTTAAAGGCTAAATCAACTGGAAACAATGCTAGAGAGTGTTTCCCTTGAGGAGAACTGAAGGCTTTGTGCTAATTTACTTCCCATATTTTGATTGGTATAAAGCACTGTGTAACTTACAAGTTAATCTCCCCAAATGATGTTAATTTTAAATTGAAACGACACGTGCCCACTCGTGGGATGACAGCTTCAGGAACCTGCCTTGTCCTCCTCTTTCAACTCTGACCTGCCCTGCAGAATTACCTCTCCCTGGGAAGCCCTCAGTGGAGCACCAGAGCACCCAGGTCTGCCTGCAGCTTTTTATTTATGGCCACCTTTTCCTGCTCTATTTTTTAACTGCCTGACTGGTGCCGTTTTCTTGACTTTTGGAAGTCCCTTGGGAGTTTCTTCTAAATGCAATTTCTTCCATTGTAGGAAATGAGAACTCCATAAGCTTCCAGGTAGGTTTCATGGGACCCACGGAAGGGGTAATAGCTGTTTGGGTTGATGTACTAGTGATTGCCACACAGCATCCCTCCAGTCAATGCTGCAAAACTCTCAGACACTCTTTAGCTCCTGAGTGAATTTACAGCTCCTAGTGACAATCTCCATTACTGCAATAAAGACCAGTGGAACTGGAAGAAAAGGAAACTAGATTTGGAAACCTGCCATGATTATTTATGGAATGATTGCATGCTGTAATTCATCAGCTACTTGGAGCGTGCCACTCTCTGTTTATGGCAGATGTAAGACAAGTTTTTTTAGCTGTTCTTTTTGTTTTGCAAAACAAAAACTATAAGGCATTGAAAATTGTGTGCTTTTAAAATAAAAATAACAGAAAATAAAGCAAGTATTTGGAACTGGTCATGGGCTCAGTGCATTTACATTGCCTGTTGCTCAAGTTTCAGCAGAACCTAAGACTGTAATTGTTGTGTGTCCCACACTTGTCAGCAATCCATGTTTTCCATACAGAACCACCTGTACCCTTCCCTTATCTTCTTTTGAAAATAAAACAGTTGCAACCCTGCTTCCATCCTGGGAAAAAAGGACACAAAGCATTCACAGCCCCCTCAATTTTTGTGGTTCACGCAGTTTTTTAGCTTCTGACTTAGTGGAAAAGTAGGCAAAGTCCTCTTTCATACACCTAGAATGACTAAACACAACCTCATAATAGGACTAAGATGTTACATTGTGTTTGACATTTGCTCTGGTTTGTCCCTCTTTGATTATGTGACCTAGAAGTGATTTATGGACTGCTGCTCTGACTGTGATGGATAAATAAAAAAGATTTTTGTCATTTTTCTAGGCAGAATTGTGATTTTTCCCTATGCATCTCTTTCCTATTAATTATATTGTCCTTTCTCTAAAAATATGAAGGTAAGCTTTTGTTCTGTTCAGCTTGTAGCAGGAAGGCCTGAAGGAATATGATTGTTCTGTTTTAGTACTCTGAGCGAATGAGTGGGATGGAAAAAGCTCTGAAGAATGGTGGGGATATAGAAACAAATGTGTATAAGCTGCCACAGTTCATCCTGAAACCTACCAAAGTGATCTAGTAATCAGGAGAAAATAAGGTTCTTGGAGCAGTGTGATGAGAAATCTAGACAGCTTTCATATGGGAGTTTCTAAACTTTAATAGTTTAATTAATATCTGTGAGAGCACCATGTTGGACTAAGGGGCTGAAATTTTCCACTCTTGTCTTAATTCTGAGGTCCTTTGTCCTTAATGTCATCATGGAAGGACAGGGACCTGCTGGAGCCAGGCCAGAGGAGGCACCAAGGTGATCAGAGAAATAAAGTAGATATTTATTAAAAGGCCTTCAAAGTACACACCTTGGGCAGCACAAGAGCCTGGCCAGGGCTCTGTCCAAGATGGATCCAAGCTGGAGGACTGGTCATGAGTGAGTTTTCACACTTTTGTAAGTTTTACATAATGGGGGTAATTGTCTTATTACACCTTCAGTTTATGAAATTCCATCCTCCTCAATTTTCTGTTTCCTGTTTTTGTGCCTGAAGCTGCAGCAGTGTCCTTGGCTCTCTCTCTTGGGAAAGGATTGTTTTGTTTAACTAAACTGTGAAGAGAACTTGCTAACACTTTACATGAAGTTCAGAGTCACATACTAAGCCAGTACAGACTCAGGAAAATATGAACGCTAAAATTAAGGCATCAGTAATAATAGTAGTAGTAGTAGTAGTAGTAATAATAATAATAATAATAATAATAATAATAATAATAATAATGACACAAAGACCTGCTGGAGCAGCTCTACCAGGAGGAAAGGCTGAGAGCACTGGGATTGTTCAGCCTGGAACAGAGAAGGCTTTGGGATGAGCTAACTGTGGCCTTCCAGAACCTGAAGGGAGCCCACAAGAGAAATGGAGAGAGACTATTTACAAGGGTCTGGAGTGACAGGACAAGGGGAAATGGCTTCAAAAACGACAGAATGTAGGTTTAGACTAGAGATTAGGAAGAAATTCTTCCCTCTGAGGGTGCTGAGGCCCTGGCACAGGTTTTCCAGATAACCTGTGAATGCCCCATCCCTGGAAGTGTTCAAGGCCAGGTTGGATGGGGCTCTGAACAACCTGGTCTGGTGGAAGGTATCCCTGCCTTTGGCAGGGGGCTGGAATGAGATGATCTTTAAGGTCCCTTCCAGCTCAGGCCATTCTATGATTCTGCGTCATGGTGTACACATATAAAGCACACAAATGCACATGAAGCTGCAGTGCAGGCAATTCATGTTTCCCTTTCACCAGTTTTTCACATTTCAGCTTCCCCTTTTTCACACCACCTGACATTTTTATTAAATTCCCCATTCCCGAGATGTATATGATGTTGTTTTTTCTTTTAGCTAAAGGGCAGGATTACAAATCTCAGTTAAGAGCAAGAGTGCACTACACTAAAAAACTGGCAGGCAAGAAAAAAAGATTTGGAACTGCTGAAGATACCTAGATGGGAATTTTCCTGCAAAGATCTAGATAGTGGCTTAAAATGTTGGTTTTGAGGGAATTTCCTCCCTGGCAGTTACCAAGGGAAGTTACTCTTGGGAAGACCTGGTGCTTTTGGAAGCTCTGCGGCAGAAATTCACATTTATGCTCCTCTTACATTACATTGGAGATGATGGTGTGGCTCAGTAATGATCTTCTGGTTTTATAATTTTTTAGCATATATCCATGCCATGAAAATTCTGCACACTGTGTTTCAATAAGCTTCAAAATAACAAATTACAGGGGTTTTGCAGCAACAGTGGCATTTCTGTCACCCGTACCCCACTCTGCAGTGGATGGATCATCTTAATGCCTGGTGATTCCTGTAAGCTTTTTTTCTTCATGGCACTCAGCACCTTGTGTGAGGATTAGATTCTGAGAGCACAGCAGGTGTGTCTCTAAGTTTAGCAGCTCTATTTATAGTGTTTTCCTGTAAGCACAACACTGCAATTGTCACTCACACTGTCTGCTTCCAGTTCTGCATGACACCAGGCTAGGGAGGTAATGAACATGCTTTTATGAACATGGCCTTCTTGGAGAAATGAAAATTAATTGCCTAAGTGCCATCATTTAGAGAAGCTGTAATTAAACAAAAAAAGCTTATTATGAAGGGGATTTAAAGTCAATGGTCATCAGGAAATTCTGAGCTGAATTTTAATACAGTAATTCATTTTATTTGGTAATTTCTACTTTACAGTGATAAATTTACACCAAATTACTGTGAAAATGATACATTGTAAATTTGTATATATACAAATTCATGTAGACATATTTTATGCACAACAGAGTGAACAAAAATAAGAGCACCGGAGAAGTGATTATTGCATTTCAAAATCAGTCATTACCTTCCCCTTAACTTAATTTGTAGCATAAGTTACAAGAGTACACAGACCAGTACAAATATTTATTTTGTTCTAAAAATATTCTGAAGTGCAGACTGTAATAAATAATTTTGGGGCAAAGAACTACAGCAAGAGACAACAACATTTAAATCTTATTTCAATTAATGTTTTATGCATGGGAAATGTTAACAGTGGTGTGGTTAGTGATAGCTGTTTGCTAAAGAAATTCTTGTAGACCCCTGGAAGCAGCTGTGTTGTTGTGCTTTAGTTCTGCAGCAGACACAGGTGATGGAGGAAAAGTCAGCAGAAATCAGCAGAGGTCAAAACAGGAAATCATCTGTGCACAGACCATGTCCTTGCTCTTTGAGGAACCTTTACAACACCCCAGCAGTGTGAAAAAACATCAGTAAAACCAGAAATAGGCTTTGTTTTTTGAAATAATTTGCTGCTTAAGGAGAGTGATAGTCCATGGGGTTTAAGTAAGGTGACATTTTGCAGACCTTCCTCACAGCAAAGGTGCAGAAATGTAATCTGCTGGTTTAGATAAAAAACAGATTTTGGAACACCCCTTTAGAAGAGGGAATTAAGATTGCAACTAATTTTACTGCAGCTAAATTAAAGAAAATGCAAGGCTCTGTGTTTTAAAACAGAAGCTCACTCCATTTTTCCCCCTGGTGGTGACATAACATTTACATTTCCACAGATAATGAACTAGATCTTTCAGTGAACCAGCCCCACAGGAGACTCATTCCCAAATCCTAAGTGTTATTTTTCTTTCCTTCTATTCCATGAAGAGCTTGAAGTAATGTCTTATGAGGATCTTCTTAATGCCTTACGAGGATCACCATTTCTTGAAAGCAAATGCACTTTTCATTGTCTTCTTTAAACAGAAAAGATCTTATTCTACCTGTCCTGACTTCTTTGCTGCAGTTGCCATTACTGCTTTTAATTGGTAATTCACCAGTTTCAGAGATGAGGTTTTTGAGTCCATAAAACTGCAGGGAGCTCGCTCTTAGTTTAAATGGATCTTCTGGGGATGCAGGACGACTCAACAGTGTTATTCACATCTCACAAAAGGCCATGGAAAGCCATGTCTATTACTTTTAAGCATTTTCACAGTCAACTGCTCCTTCCCATAGCTACGTTTATTTCTTATTAGTCCTTAAATACATTCCAGGTGGGAAATTAAATAAGTGGCAAGGAAACTCACAGCTTTTTTTCTGCCAGGGATCTCTCACAGAGCAATTCCCTTGCCCTCATCTCCCTGAAGTGTTTGTGCTACTGCCTTAGTCTTTGCAAAGGATTAGCATAAAAATCCATATAAAGGGCCAACACATCTGTCTCTGTCATGGAAATGGGATCAGTAGGATGCAGTTGCAATTCTCTCCAAATTCAAAGGTCTCTTCAAGGGCTGGTCTGTGACGGTGTTCACAGGGGTTCTTGGATGAGGGAAGAGACAAGAATCTGACTCCATGTTTCAGAAGGCTTGAGTTATTATTTTATGATATATATTACATTAAACTATACTAAAAGAATGGAAGGAACGGATTTCATCAGAAGGCTAGCTAAGAATAGAAAAGAAAGAATGATAACAAAGGTTTGTGGCTCAGACTCTCTGTCCAAGCCAGCTGGGCTGTGATTGACCAAAAATGACAAACATCCAACATGGGCCAATCCCAGATGCACCTGCTGCATTTCACAGCAGCAGATAATCAATGTTTACATTTTGTTCCTGAGGCCTGTCAGCTTCTCAGGAGGAAAAAATCCTAAGGAAAGGATTTTTCACAAAAGATGTCTGTGACACTGATCCTCTGGGGAAAGTTCTGTCCATGTCTTTTGCATGGTGGTTCCTCCCTTTGGAATACCCACCTGGCACTACCAAGGTGCTGGACCATGACATTGAGAGGGACCGTGTACAAGGGCCTGGAGTGACAGGATAAGGGGGACTGGCTTCAAACTGAAAGAGAGTAGGTTTAAATCAGATATTAGGAAAAAATTCTTTACTGCGAGGGTGGTGAGGCCCTGGCACAGGTTTCCCAGAGAAGCTGTGGCTGCCCCATCCCTGGAAATGTTCAAGGTACGGTTGGACAGGGCTCTGAGTACCCTGGGATAGTGGAAGGTGTTCCTGTCAGTGGCAGGGGATTGTTACCTGCTGATCTTTGAGGTCCCCTCCAAATCAGGCTATTTGATGATTCTGTCCATCAGAGGCAAGATCCCACTGCCTGCTGTGGAGCAGAAAGCAGCCAGTGGCTCAGCCACAGAATGGCTAAACACATCTCAGGCATTGGCATCCTGAGCTGGGTGTCTGGGTGTAAAAAAAGCCAGGCTCACTGGCCGTGGAAGTTATGGGCATTGGCACACTGGAAGAGGAAGGTCAGCTGCTGCTTCTGCTCCTTCCAGAGTCATCATGGCATGCTCTTGCATGTGCTGCAGTGTTTTGCTGTGTTTCCAAACACCTCTAGGGACTCCTGAGCCCCACAGCTTTTTCTGGGCTGCAGCAGCCTGCCTGCACTCCTAAAGCACTCCAGGGACAGCTCATGGCTTTTCCTTCTGCCTCTTCCCTGGTCATCCTGCATCCCTCTGCAATGAAGGATGTCATTCAGGCTGGGACATGACCCATTTGGTCCAGGTTATAAAGAAACATGTGAAAAATGGGATCATAGAATCACAGAATATCCTTAGTTGGAAGACACCCATAAAAATCACCAAAGTTCAGCTCCTGGCCCTGCACAGGACAACCCAAGAGTCCCACCATGTGCTGAGAGCATTTTCCAAAATCTTCTTGAATTCTGTCAGCTTTGATGCTGTGACCATTCCTCTGGGAGCCTGTTCCTGTGCCCAACCACCAAAAACCTTTTCCTAATATCCAACCTAAACCTCCCCTGACACAGCTTCAGGCCATTCCCTTGGGTCCTGTCACTGATCACCAGAGAGAAGAGATCAGTGTCTGTCCTTCCTCTTCCCATTGTAAGGAAGCTGCAAACCCCAGTGAGGTGTCCCCTCAATCTTCTCCCCTCCAGGCTGAACAAACCAAGAGACCTCAGCTGCTCCTTGTATAAATCTGGGAAGTTAGGCTGAGTGGGGGCCCAGTGAGTTCTGCATTTCCCATGGGAACTCTGCAATGTTGTGTGGCACCTCTGAGAAACCAGAGAGCAGCACCTGTAGGTGAAACAAAGGAACACTGCTGAATGGGAATCTGCAAACACTGAATGTAAGGAGAAGTGAAAAGGGCTGCAGTGACTTCTGGCTCTTTATGTATCATTTCTGTGCCTCTGAGACCTCTGTTAGACATTGTTTTCTCTTTTGTACTCATGTTGGCTTCCTATCTGACCCAACATTTTAAATGTTGGGGTTTATTTTTTTTTAATATTTTTTCTTTTTTTCTTTTTTTCTTTTTTTCTTTTTTTCTTTTTTTCTTTTTTTCTTTTTTTTTTTTTTTTCCCCACAGGAAGACACTTACAAATGAAAGATATATGGAACAAATGAAAGTACAGAACTATGGTAAAGAAAACAGACAGCTCACAAAGGAAATGAACTGCGTTGTTGTGATGCCCGATAAAGGATGATGTAGGACATGTTTTATGGTGTAAAAAGAAAGGATTGGTTTTGGTTTATTTCACATATTTTCTTTTTTAGAGTTTTTTTAAGAACAGCTCTTGTTTATCCTTAATTGATCAGTAACTAGTTGTTACTCTGTGATTGTTCACTCAAACCCTTGCTGCGTACGTGCTGGGAAAAGTTTTTTGTGAGAGATTGTTTTTATTTCTTTATCTAACAGTGTAAAAACAGTTTATGTAGGTGGTTAGTGTTTATCACAGTTTTAAAATTCTTTCTCAGGGAAACTAGGTTGTTTTCTACAGTCTTAGAACTCTTTCTCAGGAAAAACAAGTTGCTTTTTGCTGCTGCAGAACAGCTCCCACAAAGAGCTGTCAGCTTTCTCACGGTTTCTGTCTGCTCCAGCCAGGATTGTTTGTAGCCTTTTGGCCTTGCTGCTTCACTGCTGCAGACTGCTGCTTTTTCTCCACCTTACCTTGCTCTCTAACGACAAAGGTTTTCAGTTTTTACTGACCAAAGTTTTTACTGAGGTGTAGTAGCTTAGTAAAAACTGCAAGTAACTGGCCACAGGATTTGTACTGATTTGTGCTGATTTTGCAAGACTTCAGGAGGAAGACTTGCCAGACTTGCTTAGTTTAAACTTGTCTTGGCCAGCCTGGAGCTTAGCTTACATGTATTTTAGATGCAATAGCAACATTTCTAATGACCAGGTGGCTTTGCCCATGCTTTTTGTCCTTGTTTGTCTTTCTATGGTATAACTGCAATTTCATCTACATAGTAGAACCGTAGGAAATCCTGAGTTGGAAGGGACCCATCAGGATCACAAGTCCAACTCCTGGCCCTGTGCAGGACAGCCCAAGAATCCCACCATGTGCCTGAGAGCATTTTCCAAAGCTCAAACATATTTTAATTTACACTATCAACTATGTGGATTTAATTTTATGTAATCCCTTGTTGGTTTTTTTCCCTTAAGATCAAGGACTTTTCAATATAACAGAGTAATTGACTTGTATCCTTTGATTTCAATGACTTCATACTCATTCCATAATATTTGTTTAGGATTCATTTCTAAAGAAGACTAATGATGGGGGGGAGGACATTTCTTTGGTAAATCTGAAAGTACTTTTCAGCAAGGATGCTTAAGAAAAGAATATCTTTTGAAGTGGCGATGAATGCCCCAATTACTATAATTTTGGTAATTACTTTTTTCCTCTTTTGAAATTGAAGTATATTAATTGCAACTTCTCCTCACCAAAACAGTGGGAAGAGAAAAAATTCATTCTGAGGATAAACCCTCCTCATACAGCCACAGCACGACCCCATAGCCCAAAAGTCTGAGGGCAGGATTTTTCTCTGGTATTGGAAATACCACTAGAAGTGTTTGCAACCTTATTCCTGTGCAGAAATGCAAGTCACTTAGGGGGACATTTGGGTTTTAGTGCTGGTTAGAAGCCTTCTGCAGGGCTGTAGGAGTGGTCCTTAATTCCCCACAAGGATAATGAGCCCTATCTATCTGATGAGCTCACAGCAGCAGGCTTAGCCCCAGAGTCCCTTGGCAGAGGGAGATACTAAATTGATTTCTGTACTTATGGCAAATAGTCTTGTTTGATTCCAATGGGGATAATTTTTCATTCAAGCAAAGATCTTGGCTTGAATGCCAATGTTCCTTCAGAGGCACCTGATGAGTAAAAGCATGATGGTCATGCACAGCTTAGTTTGTTTATTGCTGATCACCTCACAGAAGATACGTGAATCTGGCCTGACTTGTGCTCATGCAAGGATGTCACCATTGCAAAAATGATTCAGATGGAAGCAGAGATTGATCCAAAATATACACAGAATTATTTTGTACTGTGCAGTACTTTTGGAGCATGCCACTCTTGGGGCTGAGCACTGCTCACTTGCTGTAGGCATAACTCAATTACATCCTGGCCATTCAGGTACATTATTTCTGCTCTGTGAGTTACCTTGCAGCAAATTTCAGTTAATTGTAATCTGCAGAGAAATGCAAGACCTCTGCAGAAAGGATTAACTATTATGTACCTGATAGCAAAAACAAAGTGCCTTTTCTCCAGTATCAGATCTCATAAGAGAGGATATGTCACAGCATACAGGAATGTGATAAAACTGTGTTCTAGGGGAAGACCTGTCTGTGCCCTGCTTAAAAAAGAATGATAAATGTCTTTTTAGATCCATTCTGAATCTCCTGGTAAAAAATGCACTATTGCTAATAATATATTCATCAATATTTATAAGGAGCAGCAATATATTTGACTGGGAGAACCTAAAGATCTGGATTTTTGGCTTTCTCTTCCCTAGCCACATAAGTTCATCTAATAAAACCTGGATTCTTCTTTGTGTCATCATCATCATCATCGTCATTATTATTATTATTATTACTATTACTATTATTATTACCACCTTAATTTTAGCTTTCATATTTTCCAGATTTTTTCCATATTTTCCTGATTCTGTACTGCCTTAGTGTGTGTCTCTGAACTTCATATAAATTTTTAGCAAGTTCTCTTCACAGTTTAGTTAGACAAAACAATCCTTTCCCAAGAGAGAGAGCCAAGGACACTTCTGCAGCTTCAGGCACAAAAAGGGTAAACAACAGGAAATTGAGGAGAGCAAACTGAGGATGGAATTTCATAACCTGAAGCTGTAATAGGACAATTAATACTTGTATGTAAAACTTACAAAAGTGTGAAAACTCACTCATGAACAGTCGTCCAGCTTGGGTCCATCTTGGGCAGAGCCCTGGCCAGGCTCTTGGTGTATTCTTTGAAGGCCTGTTAATAAATATCTCTTTTATTCCTTTAACTCTGTCCAGCCTCTGTTCCAGGTCAGCCTCTGTTCCAGGTCAGCCTCTCCAGGCATCAGCTCCATTATGATTTCAAGCAAGTTAAAGCTAGAAACATAAAGGTTCATCTGACTGCACTGTATGTGGTTGTACTGCATATAACCATGAGGGCACCTGGTCTCGCCCAGAAAAATCTCAGTCCAGAGCTGGAATTTTAGGATTCCTAGGGTACATGGGAAGAATTAGACACTCAGGGTGGTATCAATGCATGCAGAGCAGGAAAGAGACACAGAAAACACTGAAAAAATTAGCAGTTCTGCACTTCTCTTGGCCTTAAATAATTTATTCTGTGTTTCATAGGTCTAATTCTTCTTCTTCCAGCTCTCTCCAGGGTCTCTGCTTTGCTAAGAAGAGACTATTATATAAAGTGTGTGTAGGGAGGCCGATAAAATTAAGTTTACTTTGTCAACTAGCCCAACAGCACATCACTAGCTCACATTTAGTCTGGCATGCTTATTTCCGCAATACTGCCAAACCTCTGGCAGTGTTATCATTTAACCAGATGATCTTAAGGGTATTATCCATCCTCTAGGACTCTACAATATTAGGATTTTTTAATTTAAAAGATGCTGCTCTGTTAACAGGTGTGAAAACAAAAAGCATAGCTTTTCCCTATCAACGACACAGGAGATCTTGAACCTTTCTGAGACAGGAACACAGCTAAATTATATATTTTGTTTGGCTGGGGGCTTGGGGGGCTGTTTTGTTTTTAACTTGTTTTTCATAACTCACTGTGACAGTGTTCACAGGGGTCTGAGGATGAGGGAAGAGATGAGGATCTGACTCCATGCTTCAGAAAGTTTGATTTATTATTTTATGATATATATTACATTAAAACTATACTTAAAGAATAGAAGAAAGGATTTCATCAGAAGGCCAGCTAAGAATAGAAAAGGAAATAATGACAACAAAGGTTTGTGGTTTGGACTCTCTGTCCGAGCCAGCTGACTGTGATTGGCCATTAATTACAAATATCCAACATGGGCCAATCTCAGATGCACCTGTTGCATTCCACAGCATCAGATAACCATTGTTTCCATTTTGTTCCTGAGGCCTCTCAGCTTCTCAGGAGGAAAAATCCTAAGGAAAGGATTTTTCATAAAAGATGTCTGTGACAACTCACTTATTGTATACAGATTATATAATGCACAGGAAAGCAGGGAATGCTTCCCACCATCCGATATGTTCTGTGTGTCAATTTTCCCTGTGAAAAAGCGCCTTCCCGGATGTTTTTCCCGGGGTTTGTCCCGGCGGCGGCGGCAGGCTCAGCCCGCAGGAGGGCAGCAGGACACCGCGCTCGGCAGCAGGAGCCTCCCGCTCCCGAGCATCCCAAAATCTCCGCAATTCCCAGACCCTTTTATGCAGCCTGCTGGGGGCTTAGAGCTTTTGTGTCCGGATCTTTCAGCCCCAGCATTGTGATAGTCCTGGGAGGTGATGGGCTGGGTGGATGTGGGTTGATTTAGGCTGTGAAAAACGCCAATCACTTGTTTTTAACATTGTAGAAGTTTAATGGTAATAAAATGGTTATAAAAATAGTAATATAATTAGAGTAATGATAATTTGGACAATTCGAATTAGGACAATATGAGACAATGAAAACAAAGAGTTATGGACTGTCTGGGTACCTTTCTCTGGGCAGCATAAGCCCGAAAAAGGACACACGTTAACAGAGGATTAACCCTTAAAAACAACAGCCTGTTGCATATTCATACACTTCATACATGATGCATAAATTCCATTCAAATGCAGGATTCTGTCTGGTCAGTGTCAGCTTCTTCCTCCTAATTCTAACGGTGTCTTCGATCCTGAGAAACAATCAAAGTTTGTTTCTTCTGATAAGAAAACAATAAATTCTTTCTTTTTCTCTGAAAGATTGAGGTGTCCTGTGGCTGCTATCTGGTGCGAGTACCTCATTCCTTTCTTTAAAAAAATATCCCACTTACATAGTTCCTATTTTAACTACAAAAGTTACATTTTAACTACAAAACTACATTTACCATACTATTAAAATGTTAATACAGCACTACTAATCAATACAACAACATTTGCATAGTAAATACCTGCATAGAGCCATATAATATGCACTTTTCACATGGGCCAATGCACTTTTCACATAGGCCGATTTTGGCATGTTTGGATATGATCTTTTTTGTGAAAAGTGCATTATATAGGGCTCTATGCAGATATTTACTATGTGTATTATGTTGTATGTATTAGTATTAACATTTTAATAGTATGGTAAATGTAGTTTTGTTGTTAAAATGTAACTTTTGTAGTTAAAATAGGAACTATGTAAGTGGGATATTTTTTGAAAGAAAGGAATGTATGAAGTACTCGAACCAGATAGCAGCCACAGGACATCTAAATCTAAAAGAAGTCCAAAAGAAAGAGAATTTATTGCTCCATTATCAGAAGAAATGAACTTCTTCCCTTCCCTCCTTCCCTCCTCGCTCAGCCATGAAGACGCCGTCGGGATTCAGAGGAAGAAGTTGACACTGAGCAGACAGAATCCTTTGTTTGAATGCAATTTATGCATCATGTATGAGATGTATGAATATGCAACAGGCTATTGTTTTTAAGGGTTAATTCTCTGTTAACATGTGTCCTTTTTTGGGCTTTTTTTGCCCAGAAAGAGGTACCTGGACCATCCATAACTCTTTGTTTCTATTGTCTCATATTGTCCTAATCCAAATTGTCCAAATTACTATTATGCTAATTATATTACTATTTTTATAATCATTTTATTACTATTAAACTTTTAAAATTTTAAAAACAAGTGATTGGCGTTTTCCACATTTTTATGCATAAAGCCAACATTTCTGCAAAATCTGCTGTTTAGGTGGCTTTAAAAGGACTTTGTGGGAAAACTCTTCCCATGTATCTCTAATATTGTTGCAATTAAAAAATTAACAAATTCAAAAGGATGTTCAACCTTGTGCTTCAGCAAGCAAACTGATACTGAATCAGCAGAAATTGTGATGATAGACATAGGAGACAATGATATAAAGTTGTGAGAACTGAGTGAGAAATGACCTACAGGTGATCCTTCCTCTTCTCCAGAATGCCTGATTCTGATGACTGTCAGACCAGATAGATGTCAGACCTGATTTAGTGGGGCAAATTCAGCATTCCTGTTCCCAGGCCCATTTTATAATCTGATTTAAGATGTTGCTGTAGTTTACAGAAGTGAAACAGTCCATAGGAACCAGGCTGAGTAACCCTAAAATTTCTAGACAGTGTTGCACCTGTGCCAGTTAAAGGAAGGTGTTCCCCAAAATATGGGGTGCATTCCAGGCTGCTGAGGTTGTTTCTGCCTGGACAGGAGTGACCATACAGAGGGTGGCTCTGGGCTTTTCTTTCCTCTGTTCACATTAATTTCCTCCATTTTGAGCTACCAGGTCATCCTTGCTGGAGCTGTGGTTTATTTTCCAGCAGTAGAATGCTGTGCTTTGAGACAAAATAACTCCTCCTCCTCTTTTTTTATTTTTATTTTTTTTTAATGCACATGCACTGGACAATATTTTGTGTTATTACCACATTTAATATGTTTACCAGGAAAAGAAATCCTGAGTTTTTCCAGCAAGTACATTGAACACAGTGTTCCTGGCTGCTCTCCACCCCCTCCGTGTCTGAAGCTGAAAATCAGCTACAGACCCTGAGTGTAGCCCTTCAGGTGAACATTTCAGAAGTATTAACACATCAAACTAAAAAACAAACAAAAAAAGCTTGACTTGCACAATATTTCCAAATAGGAATTAAGTCCCTAAATGCTTTTCAGGCTGTAGCTTTTAAGGTGTATCTGTGCCGAGTTTAAGAGCCGTGCACAGATCATCAAACTGGTAATGATCAAGCTAATTTTGAAACAGGAAGCGATCTAACTGAGTTCATTAGACTAAATTCTTGCCCTAATGGATGCAATTAAAGAGCTCACGAGCCAGGCTAATACGTCTGCCTGGCATTGTGTGGGGCACAGCCTGTGGAGTTGCTTTTGGAGGCAGGGGCCATCTCAGAGTTCTGAGAGATTTTGTGTCTGTTCTCCATTGCACCATGTAGATGGATCCTTCATGACCCAAGCTGGAGAATCCTGATTTTAGCATTGTTGCTTTACAGATCAACTCCCATGTGTGATAAAAACCTCAGCCTTTACAGCACTGTTGTCTTTCCTTCCTTATAAAACAGCATTTCTGGGTAGGTAACTGGAAATCACCTAAAAACTGAACTTTTAAAATGAGTATTTTTTTGTGCTTTGGTGAGCAGACAACATGAACAAGAATGAAAATAGGAGGAAACATGAAAAAAGGAAGCAATATGTAAGGAAGAGACATTTCACAGATGGCACTGGGGCAAAGTTATCATTATAGTGAGTTGTGATTAGGAGTCTTGTTATATGCAATAGTATTTGAGAGAGACAATCACAGATTATAAATGTTGCTGAGCTGCTGTGTAGTCTTCAGTTTTTTTCACCTATTCTCTGCTTTATTTTAAATATCAAAACACAATTGATGCAAAATTTTGAATCTTTTATGATCAGAAAAGCAAGATCTTAAAATTCAATTAATGTATGAGATGATGCAAGTCTGAGAAACTACATATAGAGCTCTCTAAACCTGTTTGTGCTGTTGAATAAAAGGATATCGCTCCTGAAGTGAATAGTAGGTAGGTCCATGAAATTCAGGGGCTGCTGATTAGCACTGTAAATGATTCTGGGGAAGGAAATGCCAAAAAATATTCCAGCAGGCCTGTGTGTGTCAGGTTTGTGTCAGGTTCTGAGGGGTGGCTCAGCAGCAAGAAGAAAGGAGCTGCAAATGAAGCCTGAAGCCCTCTGTGCCCAGCCAGCTGCCAGGGCTGGGGCTGTGCTGAGGTGCTAATTGAGTGTGAGCCTCCTGCCTGACATCCTGGCACCAGAAAGGGGCAGAAATACCACACACATGTATTTTGGTTTTCATTCAACCATCCTATTATTTTATGAGTTACGAGGGAGCGTCGACATTTTTAATCTAAGGGAAAAATCCTCTCACATCTGCTAGGCATTTGTCATAGGAACGAGAAAAGACAAATCTTTTCTTAGCAGTAGCATGAAATCGCTTCTCCAGATTCCCTCCAGCTTTAAAAATAGCTTTGTGCTACAAACACCGTCACATCAGACTTGGCATCAGCAAAATTCTATAAGAAAGGAAGGAAGATTTGGTCAAAAAAGGGTCACTTTTACCCCAAAGCACAGTTTCCTTCATGTTCTTTCTACTTTTAGTTAGCAGAAAATAGGGAGAGGATAATCTTTTTCTATGAGATAAAGTTAAATAAAGAGACTTCAGCCTACTCAGAACTGTAAAAATAACAGCAGGATATTTAAAAAATGAAAATCCTTTTAATAGTCAATATTCATTGAGTGAACACATGTGATACCTTTAAATATGTTCATTTTGCTCATGCTAGATTATAGAAACAGTTATCCTTCAGAAAAGTGCACAGATATTTCAAAAGATTCAGTTGTTAGCTATTTAAATGATTCTCCAAAAACATACACCCCATGAATAAACACTACCACTGTGAGACACAATGAGTAACCTCCTACATGGTAGTTTTTGTTCAGGACCAATGTACCTATAAATAATAATATAAATACCTATAAATAAGTACCTATAAATAAATAAACTATTCACATTTTCACCTCAAATTGAATAAATACAATTTTTGGCAAATATTTGTGAGTACTGTGCTCTTACTGCAGCAGAATTGTTTTTATCATCACATTGCAGCATGGTTTTCACAATGTAATTGAGGATTCAGATATATGCTCTGTCTGATAACATTTTGGGATTTTGGGTTAGGCTTCCAAATAACAGAAGCATAGAATTAGAGAACTGCCCAGATTGGAAGGAGCCCTAAAATTTCCTCTGGTCCAAGCTTTCATGGGAAGGAGATCATTAATGGGAGTATCTAGCACCCTGTCCAGTCACATCTTGGAAACCTGCAGGAATGGGGACTCTGCCATGTTTTTGGGGAGGTTGTCCCAGTGTTCTCACTGAATTAAAAATTCTGATATCATCTTCACTCCTTTGAACCCTCTCAGTCTGTCCCTGTCTTTATCAAATTGTGGGGATGGGAAGCGGACACAGGTGTGGCCTGACAAGTGTCACAGGCATCTTTTCACTAAAAATCCTTTTTAGGATTTTTTTCCTTTCTGAGAAGCTGAGAGGCCTCAGAAACAAAATGTAAACAATGGTTATCTGCTGCTGTGGAATGCATCAGGTGTGTCTGTGATTGGGCCATCTTGAATGTTTTAAATTAATGGCCAACCACAGCCCAGATAACTTGGACTCTCTGTCCGAGCCACAGACCTTTGTTATTCATTCTTTTATATTCTTAGCTAGCCTTAAGAGGAAACCTTTCCTTCTATTCTTTTTAGTATAGTTATAATGTAATATATATATCATAAAATAATAAATCAAGCCTTCTGAACATGGAGTCAACATTCTCATCTCTTCCTCATCCAAGACCCCTGTGAACACTGTCACAGACAAGTGCTGGGTGTGGTGGGATGATCCCACCTCTGTCTCTGCTGGCCCTGTCCCTGCAGATGCAGCCTGGGGTGTGTTTCACCTCTGCTGCTGCAGGGCTGAATCACCTGCAGCTTGTTGTCCAGCAGCACCCAGGTCCCTTTCAGCAAGGCTGCTCCCCAGGCACAGATGCTAATGTGGAATCCACTCATACCAGTGGGCCACGCTCGTTCTCCCAGACAGACCATTAAAGCCACAAAAACTCATTTTTCTGTCACTTCCATTTTTAGAGGCACATTGATAAACAGCAATCATTCAGCCAGCCCTTGCCAACTCATGTTAATTACATTTAAGATTAAGTATCATGAACTATTCCTTTATTTTAATTATAACTTTAATGGAAAAGTTTTACTGGTGATTTTATTGCCTTTATTATTTACTTTAAGTCACTCACTTCCATATACATTGCAGCTGTTTCATTTATTAATTTCCCCTTTCTCCCTTATTTTATTTTTTTTTTCAGTTTTGGTTGTCAGCTTTAATTGCTCACTGTTATAATGAAAATCAGTAAGTACCACAAAAAGATTTTGGGGTGTGATGCTCGCTGTTACAACATCTGACTGTCCTGATGTCCTCAAAAAAATTCCTGTCTCTGAGACAAAATTTGATTGACCTTTAAAAGGCCTGTTGAGGATTGACCTGTCCTGAGTGGGAATGCTCAGATAAGTGAACCTTTCTCCTCCCCTCAACCTAGCTGTCCAACTCTGGATGAACAGACAGGGCTCCTGCTGCAATTTTCTTCCTTTGGAATGTGCTCTTAAATTTTTACTCATTTGATGTCAACCTTCCTTTGGAAGGAATAAAATTTTGGAGGTATATCATACTTACTTCAAAATTCTGAGCTCTTCTTGAGATCTGACTTTGTTTTGCTTTGGTCATTTCTTTAACTAAAGAGTAGAAAAGGCATAATAAGGATAATTAATCCAAACTTTTATCAATATACACTATTAATTTTAAATTGTATGTGAATTGACTTAAGCAGGTTTGTAAGTCATAAATTATCTGACTTTCAAGAGTAGAAAAGTGTAAGTCTGGACTGTAGAGAAGTACAATCCATAATGCTCTAAGTAATCTGCAAGGAAAATGCTGTTATTTTATTTACAATTACAATATCAAAGGCATTTTTTCAGCCTATTTCTTATTGCAACAATTTTATGTATATACATACACTTCAGTCTAAAAATACTTCTGTTGGAGTGGATATCAGAAAAGGAGGCAGTTTCTTGCTGAAAAATAAGAATCATCTAACAGTTTCATTTCATCACATGTGCCTGGAGATAAACACATTATTTTCATGTTCTTTTAATGATATTGAATAGATAAAAATTATAACCAGGTGAGAATTATTGTCTTGCTTCCATCTGGAAAGCATGAAATATGATTTAATTTAAGAAACTTACTGATGGTACTTTTATTCTTTACTTCCTTCCCACCATTATGGATATATATTGACTTTTACAATGCAACGTGGTATGAAGCTTGGATTTGAATTTACAGCCATAGCGTACAAATTTCCTACAATGAAAATGAAGAAAATATTTAGGAATCCATTAAAAGTATGCCATTTGTATGGCACAAAATGAGAAGCAGTGTTCTTGGCATCCAGGTTTTCCATCAATAATTTTATGTAAGAACATTGACAGGCAATGTGATGTCTTCTGGTTTTGAGCTGAAGCATGTGCTGACTAAAGCCATTTAATTGCCTTTATGGCTTTGCCTGACCAGTGAAACAAAAGGGACCTAAAAAGATTTTTTTTTTGCATGTTTTACAAATGCTGTGATGGGCTGGAGCAGCAGGGAGAACATCACTAGGACCCTGTTCCAGAGGTGGCAGAGAGCCCCAGTTTTCCCTCCTGGAAAAATGGCATTTAAACTATCAGAGACTGCTGGATCCTTCTCTCTAGAGGACTCTTTTATTCCTAGTGTAAATATTAAGTGAGCACTACAGTAATTTTATGGATCTCACACTCTTCAATTAGGTTAACCATGAGAGAGCAAATAATAGTATAAATATTGGAGATGGGAATGTCAGCTTGGTATTGACATAAATTTAAAACGAAATTAGGACTGTTCAACTCAGATGTACTACATTGAAGTAATTGTATAACTGCAAATTAATGGGCTTGAGAAGGCAAGAGTTATGCTAACAGAGGCCCCTCAACCACAGTAAAATGATGTTTTCTCATCCTGAAGTGTCTGGAATAACGTAGAGCTGTGTTTTTGCATGATGCTAATAAAATCTGTCTGCCATAGGACGAAACAAAAGGGCAAATAAAAGGTGCAAAGCCTAATGGGTTAATGTCGGGAGGCTGTGGCAGACAGAGAGATCCAAATCAGGCATTCCTGGTGCTTTGTGTTGGAAATAAGCCCTTGGGGTGTGTATTTCCCAAATATCCCTCCCTCTCTCTGGGAGAGTGCCAGCTGGCAAAGGCTGAGCAGGGAGCACAGATAGGGAGCAGTCTGGATAATCGCAGGCCAGAGCTTCAACCTGGGACTGTACTAGTACAGACATAGCCTAAGGGCCTGATTAGCCCAAAATAAATCTCTCTGGTGTGTTGAATTTGCTAGGTGAAGTAGGCCAGATGACTTTAGGAAATGCTGTGATATCACAGAAATGCAAGTGATGTCTCGGGTGTCTTCAGATCTCCTTCTGTGTATTCAGCTGTTCATTAATTTTTCTGCTTTTTATTAGTAAGTTTTAGTTTGCATCCTCAGGGGTGCAGCAAAATATGCATGCAGTAGGTGCTCTTGTGTCTTAACTGTGTGTTGTGGTGGAAAAGGGAATTGATAATGCAAATGGATTTTCCAGTCTTGAGCCTCTAAACACCTACATTGCCTGATCCAGAGCAGGCCTTTGAAAACTCACCCTAATTTAGTTTTCTTGCCATTTGGCTATTGCCTTTGAGCATGACAGAACTTCTCTTCTGTATTCAGTCAGGTCTGTGACAATTTCTTAGAAATCTGGGAACTCTGATGCTGCTTCTTTTCTTGGGAGATGGTGTGAAGGAGCAATTTGAGAAAGCGTCACGAAAGAGGTATATTTGAAACAAACTAATTCTGGTAAAAGAAAGGATTAGAGAAAATGATCTCAATGATTTTCAGGCTGATGATTACATGAAACTACCCTGTTCTGTCTCAGCCATTCTTGCTTCAATTTTTATGGGAATGGAGGCAACAAAGGAAAGAATGCAAATTGCAAGAACCAATTTTTCTGAATACTTTAAGAGCAAAGAGAAATGTCTGCAGTAATGCTTATTGCAGAGAGGAAGGGAAAAGAAAACTAAAAAGCATGCCTATAAAAGCGTGGAAGAATGGTCCACATTTAGTGGTGAATGTATTGAATTGGTATCACAGTCTAATTTTCACTCCCTTGAAAGTAATTAACCTGTAAACTCATTGTGCTTATAGAAACAAGAAGAGCTAAGGCTTAAACATATCCCATTCTTAGAGCCTTTTATTTAATTTTCATTCCCACCTTTTGATTTTATCTACACAGAACTTAAAAGCTCATCTGCAAAGCATTTAAGAGCCTCTATTGTGGAAGCTTAAGTAGACTTTCAGTGGCTCTGTGCTGAGAGTAAATTAATTTGCTATTGTACCAGGCCCAGAGATGTGTCGAAGTTCTTGAAGCTGAGGAAACAAACTGCTTGCAAGTAAAATCAAATGGAAAACCCATCCACGCCCAGTTTCTATTGGTAAGAGAAGCCCTTGGCTGTGAGAAAACCCAGCCCCTGCTATCTAAACATCATTAATCATTTTTAGTGGGTCTGCCTCTGTGATAACTTGAGTCACATTCATCTGTGTGTCCCTTAGTACAACTCATGACATCCAGGAGTGTTGGAACTTGCAGGTGATGGATCTGGAAGGCACTGACTGGTGTGCCCAGGCCTCTGCAAGCACTGAGTGGATGGAAGGATCATGAATAACCCTGTTTTTGCTCAGACAGTAATGCTGAAAAGGAAAAATCCTATTTGCTTTGACTGAGCATTGGAGTCAGTGTCTCTGACTCTATTAATTTTATTCAAAAAGTAAAAATTGATTTAGTAGGACTATCATATTGATTATGGACAAGAAGGTTTTATTCTTCATCATTTCATGAAAAAGAAATCTCTCCAAGCAGCCATCCCAACTCCTTCATTGCTAGGATTCAATTTTATGTCCTAACAGCATTTTCCTGTTCTAATGAAGGTATATTGCTTCTGTTGTCTTGCTCTAAGAGACAGAGAGCTGCAGTTTTCAAACAAATCCAGCTGGGTCTGGGTCTCAGAAAGTTTTTGACTTTGCAAGAATTTAGTCACTGAAGCTGACTGAGCATAAGACCATAAATCTAAATGCATGGAATGAAATTCAGACACCCTAAAAGCACACAATAATCTGACACCTTCTAATAATGTGACTTTTCTACTTGATCAAGTCAGAATGTTGCCATGAATCCTCCTACATAATGGTTATTTTGCATTTAATACATATAATGTTTTTTTACATTTCTTTTATGTTTCCTATAAACGAAAAAAGGTCTGTATATTTTATAAATTAGATATGAAGCCTTCAGTCTCATGTTCCTTTTTCATGTCCATCTCTCAACAGATCCTTTCAATGAAGCTCTTGTTATTTTATGTTCTTCAAGTGCTCATTTGCTCTATCTTTTGTTTTCCCTCCACCTATATAAAGACCAAGAAAAAAGGGAATTACTGCTAAGCAGCATAATTAAAGTTTCGTTGTCTGTAAATTTTGCTCCTTGACTTTTGGGTACAGTTGAATATTATGTATATTTTTGATGATGCTTGCTGTGACTGAACACATGTAACAAATCTGCCAAAAACGATACATTTATGCACAAGAAAATTCTTTGTTCTGGCATTACAAGGCACTGGAACTGACACCAAAGCCATGAAACATGGCAAGAGAGAACAAACCACTTTTAAGCTAATTTGACCGTCATAACAAACTTCAGCTACATTTTTAGGATCGTATGATGTGCAGCATTCAGCTGAAGGGCATAAATGCCAGAGGCAGCTTAGGGCCTTGTCCCAGACGCCTTCCAGTGCAAAGGTACAATATTTGTGTTCCCTGGGCCCCTGTGTCATCCTCCTTGTAGGAGCACCATTAATATAAGTGGGTAAATATATAACTTGCACATCACCAGGGACCACAGCCAGATGGGGTCTTAGCTGAACAAACTCTCCTTCTCCTATGACTCAAAATAAACAGCAAAGGCTACTTAGGGCTCTCAGATGGGATTCATCAACCCTACTTTAGCTTGTCCAGAAGTTAAACACCTGGTTGTAGATAGTTTTTCAGCCTGTTCAGGGCTGAAATGAATCACTGCCAGGAGGTACATGCACCTCCGGCAGGTGGTTCATCCCTTGCCAAGGTAAGGATGGGATACAGATGTGATGAAGTGCTGCTGAGAGGTTCCTGACTTTCCACAGGCTCTCAAGGGAGCCCAGAGAACTCATGTTCTCTCATTTTCAGTGCACCTTTAGATGTCTGAAGTCAGTGAGATGAATCTCTGCCAAAGTGGCTTAAGAAAAGCACAGTGATGATATTAAATTGCACAGGGTAGTTCTTTTCCTATGAAACCCAGAGGTAACAAGAAAATGTGATGTTCACCAAGGTTTGTCTTTTGCAATGACACTGGGCTCTGCAGGGAGCTGTTAAGCACCTCCAGTCTCAGGGTTTCCAGGATCATCAAACCCAAATGAGCCAGAAATAAGCCAGCCTCAGAATCAAAATGGTTCATCTATGCAGTGCTCACAGTGGGCAGCGGGGTTAACTTAAGAAAATCTCTATGATTATTGAAATGAGGAGAGAAATCTCTGTCTATTCCAGCCCCATTTATTAATAATTCACAATCCTTTAAAGCACTTTTATTCTACTTTTGTCTACTCTTCCATGCTTAAGCAGAATGTAAAAGCATCTTCTTATAAAGAAAATTTGCTGAAATTAGACTAAGGGTATGATTTCCTACAGTTCATCAGAGTCAGGAAATGTGGAGTTAAGGCTGAAATGACATAGTTGATGCACTGTGTTCTGCTCAGGTACTGGGGCTCTCTTGGGGGTGGTTCCCTGATTGACCACAATGGCTGTAAAGAGAGAGAAATAGTGAAAATGAACAATCAGTTACATACAAGCAGCGCTCATTTGACTTTCAGATACCTGTTTTCTGTCCTCTTACTGTTACTCTCATTTGGAAACCTTGAGTATTATTTTGACATGCTGTAAATTTTGGTACATATCCTTGAAATAAAATAAAAGTGTCATCTACATTGTCAGAGAATTCCCAAGCTCAGTCTACATGGAAGTTCAGATCAATCTGAACAAATATTAATAATGCACCAAACCAAGATTTATGGA
The DNA here is from genome assembly GCF_028018845.1 of Melospiza georgiana. Lineage (NCBI taxonomy): Eukaryota > Metazoa > Chordata > Aves > Passeriformes > Passerellidae > Melospiza > Melospiza georgiana. The sequence goes on from NC_080431.1 coordinate 11,755,663, forward strand.
ACCCATGAAGCTGAAATGACCTGCTGTGTTCTCCTGTGGTCTGTGGTGTCAAGCAGAGGTTAGACTTGTCCAGCATTCTGCTGTCAAACGTGCAGTCCTGCAGTATAATACAGAAGGGGATGGTTTTGTCATTGGAACAGAGCCAAAATCTCTGTTTCTTCACCAATACAGAGAGGACTTGGTGCTATAGTCTAGCTGAGGTGTTAGGGCATAGGTTGGACTCAATCTTTGAGGTCTCTTCCAACCTCCTTATTCTGTGTTTCTGTGATTCGGTGGCTGAGATTGAATTCCTGTGAATGACAATGGTTAATTCTTGTGACATTTTGATGAAAAAGCTGGTTGATATTTAAAAAAAATATTATTTTCATTTTGGAAAATGGTGTTTTATCTTGATTTGTTAATCATCTTTTGATAAATGTGTCTTTTGAGGGGCACCCCATAACTGTTTGACTCAGCATATTTTCTCTAAATATTTTCATTTAGTTTTGAATTTTTTTTTATGAAACTTATAAAACAGTTTGTCATTATTAAAATGGTCCTGTCATAATAGCTGGAATGGCTGCTATCATATATCTCCTCCTTTTTCTTCATTATGTGGTGTACTTTCTTTTCACTGTAGCTCCTGGATTTCATGGCATTCTAGCATGGACTCATCTACACTTCTTGTGACAAAGCAACCCATCCTGGTGGTGGGTGAACCTTCTGAGCAGCTGACACCAGCTGACAACCTGTCTTGTGTTTCCAGCAAACATAATCTGAGCAAGCCTCTTCAAAACTGCAGCATTTTATGGCCTTAATAATTTAATCACACCCTTTAAGCTTAAATGGATCTGGAGTTGATAAATCTGAAAGAACAAATTGCACCACTGTTTCTGAAAGGACAACAGGGAACAAGTATGAGACAAATCCAATCAATTCAGTTGGTAGATTCACTTCCATATTGACAGGCCAAAACACACTCAGGCTGTCTGCTGACACCTACAGAGGGATGTTTGTGTGCCCTTTGCATCCTGCTCCTCAGGCTGGGTGTTCTGCAGTGACCTGAGAGCATCCATCACATCCCAGAGAACTCCGCATCATTCCCCTCTACACCAATCTGCTGCACCCCTTGCTAACAGAACGACTTACAATTCAAACCAAAAAATAACTTGAACCATGAGCACAAACTGTCTGAATGTTGGCTCTTTAAGTGTAAAATCCTCATTTTTTATGTATTTAGACCAAAGATGGTGGGGAGAAATTCTCTTTACAACAATGTTTTTTATCTTGCATTTCCCTGTAGAGGCTTTTTACCAGTACAATCCATTTACAATCTCTGCATGCTGGTGCTTGCCAACTGGCAGGTGCTTGGAAACTTTCCCTGTGCTCTCATTTGAAATGAAAGGGACACACCCATGAGACATCCATGTCCAACTGGCTGCTGTGGGATGCAGGCTGACAGTGCTCCTTGTTTCCATTCCACCCCTCTGTAACACCAACCTGAATTTTGCTGATCACACCCGGGGGTGGCAGAAAATCCTGTTAGCCAGGTGCTTTGGGAGAACTGCAGCCTTCAGCTCCTCATCCTCCTCCTTCCTCCCAGGATTCACACATGGCCCTGGCCATGGACACTGCAGCTGCACACTGGATCTGGCTCTGTGAGTTTTCTCCTAAACATATCAGCCTCTCTAAAAACAATGAAAAAAGGCCAATGTTTGCCATCTCTTGGAAATCATTACTATTTTAACTGTTGCTTCTCTAATTGTAAATAAAGTGAGGTGAATGGGTGACTTCTGGGATATATTATTCCTCAATGTATATTAATTTTCTCGTTCTTTGTTGACCCACCCAGAAGCCTTTTAGAGAGCAAAAGTATGATGTATATTAAAGAGAAAAAACCACCCAAACTGACACAGACACTGTTTTGGTGTCTGTGGCAAAAAAAAATAATATTCTTTAGCTTTTTCATAGCTTTACGAAACACGCCTTTGTTTCACTGGAGAGTTTTAGTTTCAGGAGACTTATCCATTTATTCAAATATTCACTATCCAAGGGCGCCCTTTAATGTTTTTTGTTTTTTGTATTTTATTTCCAATCTGATCTTAAGATCTGAGTCATAAAGATTATGTAAAAGGTAGGAATGACAAAATTGATTAATGTCAAAGTCCAGTTATAAAAGGATGAACTTCCATGAGAGGAACAAGATACACATTATTTTGTGGATTTCTCCAGTTTATTTGATTTGGATATCTGATAGCAATAAATTCACTTTTGTTATTTTTTTTCCATGCAAGCAGATGAGAAATGTTACAATAATCCTTCCTCTAGTATATCCAGGCTCCTGTTCACAAGCAACACTGAAAGCAGGATTTCAGAAGCTACAGCCATGGAAGATTCATTCTGTCACGCCAGTGCTGAAGGATTTTTCCTGAGTCTAATTGTAATTAATTAACTTCTTACAGACGAGAGTCTGAAGTCCTGTGACTAGATGTTTTCTATTTTTTTTTTAATGTAAGCTTCTAACCTTAATAATTATTATCAACAGCTTGACCAAAGTGAACCTCAAAATATAAGTAGCAATAACCAATCTTATGCCTTTGTGACCACACTTCTGATTTTTGGTTGCTAAAGATGAGCAAGAAGGGAAGGTAACTGAAGGCCAACTATAATATCATCTAATCAAAACTAATCTCACAGACCTGGCACAGTCTGGATTTGGGCCAGAACACAAGAAATAAAGAGCTTTACTGGCAGTGATAGATGACCTCAGCTGTCAGTGGGCAGAGGGCAGACATTTCCTCTCATCATTTTTGATTTCTTGAAACATTTCTTTCTGAAGGCCATTAGATAATGCCATTTCACCTGGGAGGAGTGGCAGGGCCTCTGACCACAGCAGAAAATGGATGAAAACCTATTGAGAATGTAAAATTTAAGAAGTAGTGAAAGGCAACCAAGTCCACATTATTGGCTTTTTGTTATCAGAGTCTCAGAAAGGGATCTTTTTTCATTATTTGGATGAGAACTGTCCAGGCATGAACTGAAATCCATCACCATGACTGAGATAATTCTGATTGAGTCAAGAGAAAGATTCAGAAGAGTTTTTAAAAATGCTGAAATTAGGTTTTTTCTATATTCACAGTTGGTACTAAGGCCTCCATAGCACTGTATATGAGTAATGCTTCCTCTCATCTTCAATTGTTTCAGAAATTCAACACCATTCTGAAACGGTTTAGATGAAATTATTTATTGATTTATTTAGTTAATTAATTTTGTGTGGTCTAGAGCTGTGAAAAATCTATACATAAGAAATCCCCAGTACTGCATGAAGCTCTGACTGATGTGGAAGGTTTTAGTGTTTCTTCTTAATGCCTGAAGTTGTGCTGCTTCCCACCAATTGAACATACAAAACCTGTCAGAATTCAATGAGCTCTCTGTGATGTGACAGGCTCCTGTCACAAGAGCACAGCCTACAAAAAGAGTGAGAATTCACCTTTTCAGGATGCAAAAATCTGAACTTCTTCTGGACTGAACTTCTTCAGGGCCATAAGCATTCTCATAATCTCCAGCAAAAATGCAACTTGCAACTTCCTTTCTTTGGAGGATATAAGAAACTGACAAAGATGTGACCAGAAATAATTCCATCACTGAATATCACGCTGAAAATACAGACATAAAGAAGAATCTTGTGGTTTTCATCACCAGCTTTTAACTTCCCAATATTTAACCAATGTTCTAGATAGACATTTGCTTCTCTCACAGTGCCTCATTCCTTCCTTTTAAACTAAGTGCTAGAAAGATGAGATGAGATTTTTATTTTTTTTTTAACCCAGAGTTAAAAGAATTGCAGAGTATTTGAATTGAACTGCAAAATGTTAGCTGAGCTATAAAAGCAATTAATTTATTTGCCATGATGGCTGAACAAATCTTTGATGAAGCCTATGAAGTGACATCTAAGGTGAATTTGGACCATTTCCACTTTTTTTTGGATGCAAAATAATGTGTGCTTTCAAATCTGACGAGGAGTTAATAGCAGATACTTAAGGTCTTGGCAGTGGATTGGTATTGTTTTCTTACTAAGAGGTTTTGTGCAGGGTTGATCTCATTCAGGAAGGCTTTTCCCAGCTCTTAGAAACAACAGAAATCCATGGACCTATAAAGAATAAAATTTATCATTATTGTATTAAGGATGTGTTAAAGTGCAGGGCCAATTAAATATGTTTGAACAGGGGAAACTGCAGCTTGAAAGAGCAGTTTGCTGTTTTGGACTTCAGATGATGGAGATGTATATATATATAATATGGGTTATATATGTATATATATATAATATGGGTTATTTATATATATATATATATATATATATATATAATATATGGGTTATATATGTATATATATATATATGTGGTTATACATATATATAGATATGGTTTACATACATGTAACCCAACCAAAAGAAAAAAAAAAAACAGACAAAAAAAACCAAAGGGAAAAAAGGAAAAGAGCCTGAAACTGGCTGCAAATATACATTTTTTATTAGACCTCTTACAACTTTCAGGCTTTTTGTCCAAGGATATTTACTTTGGATATGCCTTTATTGCAGGTTTAGTATGAAGTTTAGTATGAATTTTGACATGCTGCTGATTGACAACTGGAACTGAGAAATAGTCTTCAAATAATTCTAAAAGTCACTGCAATATTTCAATTCAGGAAAAATTCCTATCTGGCTGAAAACAGGAATTGATGTTACTTACAATATTGAAATTACTTTTTTTTACTTTTTTCTTAATTTCTTTTTTTTTTCTTCCTATTTTTCCTTAGCTGTACTGCATCAATGCAACACAGGATGTTCTATTAATTTTCCGAGATGTTTTGCTGGTGATGTAAAGTTTATTTTAGGTTGGTATGAAAAAATATTAATAATTTCAGTGGAATATTCTGAACATAAGGTGAATATCTCATGTGGAATGCTGTGCTTTAGTGAGATGACGTTCTTAATTAATTTCAATTTTTAACTGTTTATAAAGAATTAAATTTTTTGCCATACTTTTACTTTTTTGATCAGTGCTAGGCATATTTTTAGTCTTCTTCTCATGTATTGAAAATAAATATTACATGGAAAAAATTACAGTATAACACATTTTTGAAAATGGAAATGATAAGCATTAAAATTTTATCAGAGCTGTAACAAATGGTAGTGGTGCCCCATAGCCAGTGGTTGGATGGGTAAGGCAAGAAGCATAATCAAAACTGAAGTGCATTTAATCTCTGCTGCTGATCACTGCACAGCTTTAGCCTGTTTTCATCAAACTAATTGATGGCAAATGGAGCAGATGCATGATGAGATTATATCCCCCATTTATGGCACAGTTATAAGAAAATATGACTCTTTTTTTATTTTTCATTACAAGTATTGGAAATTTAGAAAATGCACTGGGTTGGAATTGAAGCAATCTCTCCTGCTTGTCTAATGTATTGCAGATTTTTCTTATTATTAGTCTAAGCACTTAATTCATCATGACCCATTTCAGAAAAAAAAATTTAAAATACTTTTGTTTGATGTATTTTATAATTAAATTCTTGGCATTGACACTTCTTATGTTTGTTTCCAGGCTATGATTACACATTTAGCATATCTGAGTTACTATAACTAGAGCAGAAACAGCAGATCCAGAATATGGCTCACACTGCAATAGGAAAGGGAAATTATGCAAAGAAGAACTATACACAGATGTGATAACGTCCACTACATTCATTCCTTCATTATAATATGATGAAATTGTGACAACACCTTTAGCATTTTACATTTCTCATGAAAAGAAGTTATTTTCAGGCAACGCCCCCAGAGTTTTTGAGCCTTTAAAGGGAAATGTATCTGCAGCATGTCCATGGCAACCAGCTCCAAACAAAACACTGAAAGGGACAAAATTTTACTTCTGTTAACAGCAGGGGATGGATTTGTGAACAACTATAGCCTCAGGGGAGATGGGGAATGTTAGCGCAGGAATACCTGAGATGAAAACTTGTGAGGGATCAGCAGCCTGCAGAGGGAAATACTTGAATGGGAACAGACAGAGCAATTCCAGAAGAAGGAGTTCCCATCAGGAATGATCCAGTCTGGGGAGGAAGGAGACATGGCCAAGCATAAGAAACTGGCCAGAGAGTAATTTTTGGGTGAGGATGAAGGAGAAATGGGAGTAGGGGAGCAGTACTGCTGGGAGCTTGGGCAGGGAGCTGAGATGAGCAAGAATGTGCTGTGACACAGTGGGGAAAGGAACACAGGCTGAACTGGCTGAGCTAAACCTGCCTGAAATTATGGTTTGGACCATGAGCAGGGCAGGAAGACAGGCTACAGGGAAAAAAATAGAGCATTAAGGGCTAGAAAGGGAAGCCAAACAGCTTTTTGAAGCACAGAGGTAGGTAAGGGCAGAATTAGGAGAGTGGTGACCTGAAAGGAAAAAATTAAGAAATTATTTCAAGTTCAGGGAGGCAGAAACTTGGTAAAGCAGGTCTGTTAACCACAAAACCAGATTTATCAGAAAATGAAATATGTGCTCTTCTTTCATATGACATATATCCTTCACTTTTCTTTAAGCTAACTTTATTTTAGCACATTCCCCAGCTGACAACAGGCAGAGATACAGAAATATGAAATTCCCATATCTCAGCAGCTTTCAGATCCTAGGGACTATCAGTAAAACCCACTGCTGAAGTAAATATTTACTCACAGGATGAATAGCTGACTGAGTCTTACTCTACTGTGTAAGTGGCATAAATCTGAGCATGAGAAGGTTCCAGTACTGCTTAATACCCAGGTATTAAAATTCTGCTCAAAAGTGGAATTTGTTTTAAATTTGCCATTAATAACAAGCTGCTGCTCTCACACACGCGCACATATTCTACACTGCAGAGAAATTTGAATCTTGCAAATTCATCTCCAAAACCATATGTAAACTTCAGCACTGAGATTGCCCACAACATATGAAAAGCCTCCAGAAGGTGACTACTATACTGAGGCAAAAATACTTGGCATACCCCTGTTCAATTTTCAACTGAAATGGCTAAAACTATTAATCAAAAAAAAAAAACAAAAAACAACAACTTCACAGCTTATTGATTGAGGTGTATTAATAGCCACTTGCCTGAAAGAAAGAAAAAGTCCAGATTGAAAATATAGCATATTGCAGTTTTAATAAGGTTACACTCACTAATGATTTCACATTTTTCCCCTTCTCCATGGAACCTGTCAGCTTCTGCTCTCAAAGCCCTTATCCTTTCACACATTGTTATCTTTATAAAGGGGATAAGACAATATATAAAATCCACTTTAGCAAAGGTCTCCCTTCATCCAGCATTACTGCTGAGATCCTTACACTGGCAGCAGTTTACCAAAGCACAGGCAAAAATCAATTTTAATTAGTATTTTTGGCTTTAATGAAAAGTGATTACAGAACTGGCATTTTAGTTAATACTGTTGAGATTTATAGTGGGCTGATGCTAATTAATTTTCTGTGGAATTGCTGTGGGCAATGAATAACTGCAATAAAATGACAGACTTGCTGATAGCAAAACTATATCAGCACTTCAGAGCTTCTTAACAAAAGGGAGCTTAATGGGTTGCAGGTATAATTTACATTACTTCTCATAAACTGCACATTATTGCTTCTTTGTAAAGTGTTATGAAGAGCCAATTTTATGTATTTTATAATGAGAGCAATGTCTTTTCTGACAATTTGGTGTCAGCATATGCAAGTCTTCTGTAGAGTGTGATAATAGTTTAAGAACCTCTGGATAGGAAAGATTTTATCAAGTCAGAAAATTAATCTTCCCTTTAATGCTTTGCTGTTATATATTGTTGTTATTCTGCCATTAATTTTTGTGTTTTTCTCTGTAGAAAGATACAATTAAATAAGGTGATTGCCTTTAGACTGAGAGCAGTGTCAGAAGGACTGCAATTTATTGTGGGCTTGAACAGTGCCTAGCTCCAGAGGGATCTGTTTCCACTTCAAGCCTCCAGGTGCTATCCTAAAGCCCATGGCTTTGGCAGTGTTGGACTTCAGCTAATTCTTTTCCAAACCACAGCAGAACCATCACACCCTCTCCAACTTCAGAGCAGTCATTATTTGTGACATGTACCCCCAGTCAGGAAACAGCTCTTCAGACACCCTGCACCAAATTCCAGCTGCCCAGAGGAGCTCATGTGCAAACCCAGAAATCCAGCTTGTTTTCCTGGAGCTGGAGCAGTGGAGGCAATGCTGTGGGATGAGCAGATGCTGATGGAGCTCTTGTGTGACTGAGTCCCAAAGGGGCTGGGCCATGGTGGGTTGGCAAGGTGAGCAATGGGGAATGCATCTGCTTGTAGGTGCAGGGAAAAATAATTGCTCAGGGAGGAAGGAATGGTTTCTACTCCAGACTCTATGGAGATATTATGATGCCAGCATCGGTCCCTGGTGAAGGAAATGCTGCCAAAAGCATTAAGAAAGTAATGAGCTCCTCAAATAGTGAAAGCAGGTGGGAACCCTTTTGTTTTCCTGGTAAAAAACACAGGCAAATCTCTCTTTTAGGTTTATACTAGCATTAAGCATGAGGGATGGAAACTTTCATAATTCCAAACAAAATCCAAATTTCTCATTTGAACTTTTGGCTCTAGTGTCCAAGACCTTATAAAATGCACCAAAAAAGAAAAGTTTCAGAGGGAAATCATGGGAATTGCTACCAAATTGAGATAATTAGTGTCCCACCTTCAAAGACAGGTTTAGCTGGCAATGCCTGTCCCAGACACCATTTAACCCTTCTAAGACATATGAAGGAATATAATGATACTGCATCATGTACTGCTCACCACAAACTGTTTCAGACAGGAACAACTGGACATTTTTCACATCTAACAGAACTAGAAAAAATAGTTCCATCTTGTCTAAGGTAGGTAGCTGTTTATTAATGGTAATTAAAGTTTTAATAAAACAAGATAGGATTTAACTATGATACTTATAAGGACATCCAAAACACATTTCTTTATTCTTTGTTGTAAGTATCAGAAAAAAAGAAAACAATACCAGCAAAAATGTTGTCTAAAGCTATAAGGTGTAGCTTTATATATTGCAATACATGTGATGGTAAAATCTTGGAGACCATAAGGATACTAAATATTGACTTCTAATAGAATTAGAAAGGTACCTAAACATATTGGAAAATCTTTCTGCAAGCCCTAGATTTGAAGCAGAAGCAGATGAGATATGCCTTATATGCAGTTTTTTACAGTGATGACTGGTTTTATTCTGGTGTAATAAGGAAATGACATTTATGTGATTACTCTGCACGTGCAGGCAGATGTGTGTCTATTACTGCTCTCCTTTTAAATATCTTCAGAATCTCCTGTCCAATTTTGATCAAATATGACAGACAAGGAGATATTAAGCTATTAAGTTCCTACAAGTGGCTGAATAGGGGCAAGAGAGGCTCCTTGTCTACAATCAGTAACCCTGCTGAGGAAAGGGCTGAAGCATGAGCTCACCCTTCAACAGGCACCACAGCATCATAGTGGAGAGACTTTGAGATAAAAACCCTTCAGGCATCATTAGTTTTAATGCTCACAGACTGACTTGGTTCTCCCCTCCTCCCTGCCTGCCCAAAGACGTGAAAATTGGCTGTGGGCTGTTTTCTGCTTTGTTTAAATAATATCCATTTGCAGGCCAGATGACACATTAGGCGCTACATTAGTCTCCATGACTGCCACTGTAATCTTGAGGGCCAGATTGGTGCTCGCTCAGGATGGATGCACAAATGGAGAAAGGTTATGTGTGCCACTCTTCCTGTGCGTCCCTTGCTACAGAGAAGTGGCAAAACAGCTTTTATTTGGTCATGCAAAGCTGCTCATTGTGCATACTCATGGCAAAAAAAAACCCAAGGAAGAGGCTAAATCCAAGACCCCAGCCATAATGACTGACATTCAGATCATTCATATTATTAAGCTGCTGTGAAATGAGAGTTTTATCTTTCATCTAAACAATGCTATCAATGCATTTGCTTTCAGCAGTAGAGAATCCTGCAGTAGCACAAAATGCAAATGGTCTAAAGGTTGTGATGGTACTTGTGATGTAGAGATACTCAGTTGCTGCAGACAACTTTTATGAAAAATCCTTTCCTTGGGATTTTTCCTCCTGATAAGCTGAGACGCCTCAGGAACAAAATGTAAACATTGATTATCTGCTGCTGTGGAATACAACAGGTGGGTCTGTGATTGGCCCATGTTGGATATTTGTAATTAATGGCCAATCACAGCCCAGCTGGCTCAGACTCTCTGTGTGAGCCACAAACCTTTGTTATCATTCTTTGCTATTCTATTCTTAGCTAACCTTCTGAGGAAACCTTTTCTTCTATTCTTTTAGTATAGTTTTAATGTAATATCTATAATAAAATAATAAATCAAGCTTTCTGAAACATGGAGTCAGATCCTTGTCTCTTCCCCAATCCAAGAACCCCTGTGAACACCATCACACTCAGTCACCTTTTTCACAGGAAAAAAACATTCACCAGTGTATTAGTGGGCTCTAGTTAAGAGGTATAGTCTCTAAGAAAGGTGTGAAAACTGGAATCTTCCTTAGAGACTGAGTAACAAGCAACTCAAAGTATTCAAATTGTCACATAAACCTGAAAATTAATGACTCAGCCCCTGGTAACATTGTCACTTGAAGCTGAATGTTAGATTTGATTAACATCTACTACACCACTAACAAGATTTCTAGGTACTGAAGCTACTTTCATATGGTAGCAAATATAACAAAAATGGTGTGCTTAATGGTTTAGATTGAAATCCATTACCCCATGCATTATTCCAGAAACTGCAGCCTGTCAGTCTCACACTGACCTGGTAAAGTTAGGGAGGAAATTATTTTGGGATTATTGAAAAACACCTGGAAGACAGCGCAGCTATTGGTCATAGCTGGCACAGCTTCATGAGGGGAATGTCCTGCTTATCAAATCTGATTTCCTTTTGTGGCACGGTAACCCACCAGCTGACCAAGGGAAGAGAGTTAATGTACAGATCTTTCTGGATTTCAGTGAAGTTTTGATCCTGTCTCTCAGGATCCTTCTGGGTGAAATGGCCATCCCAGAGCTGGACAAACAGCATGGGATGGGTTCACAAAGCTCACAAAGGGTTACAGTGAACTGGGGGGACATCAGGCTGGTGACCTGTCACCAGTGGGGTTCCATCCTCAGCCCTGTGCTCTTCAACATCATCATGCATGACCTGGAAGGGATACTGAGCAAGCTCACAGATGATACAAAACTGTGAGGAGCTGTCGACTCCATCCAAGGCAGAGAGGCCCTGAAAAAAGATCCAGACAAATTGGAGAGAAGGGCAATCCCCAGCATTTGAAGTTCAACAAATGAAAGTGCCAGGCTCTGCATCTGGGACAGGGCAATCCTGGTTCTGTGTACAATCTGGGGAATGAGTGGCTGGAGAACAGCACCATGGAAGGGGAACTGGGGCCTTTCCTGGCCTGTGGAAAGTTGAATGTGAGCCAGCAGTGCCCTGGCAGCCAGGAGGGCCCGGTGTGGCCTGGGGACATCAGGGACAGTATCAGGCACAGCCAGACAAGAGAGGGGTTTTTCCTGCTCTACTCTGGGCTGGGCCAGAGTGCTGATGAAAGATATTAAATTATTAGAGAGTGTCAAAGGAGGGTCACAGGATGGTGAGGGGCCTTGAGGGGAAGCTGTATGAGGAGCAGCTGAGGGCACTTAGTCTGTTCAGCCTGGAGGAGATGGAGAGGAGACCTCTTCAGCTACAACTTCCTCGTGAGGGGAAGAGGAGGGACAGGCACTGGTCTGGTCTCTGTTGGCCAGTGGTAGGACTGAGGGAATGGCTTGAAATTGTGTCAGGGAGGTTCAGGTTGGATATCAGGAAAAGTTTCTTCACCCTGAGGGTGGTTGGGCACTGGAACAGGCTCCCCAGGGATGTGGCCACAGCTCAAAACTGAGAGTGTCCAATAAGTATTTGGAAAACACCTCAGGTACATGACAGCATTCTTGTCTTGTGCATTGAGTTGGACTTAATGATCTTTGTAAGTCTCTTCCAACTCAACATATTCTATAACTTTGTAATCTAGAGTTCCAGACATGTATCACACAGGAAACCATTTAGGTTTTCAAAATCTATTTATTCTCTGGTAGGTATTGGTCCTCTAGCAAGCACACTGTTCTTGTTTTGGCTAGGATAAGGTTCATTTTCTTCATATGGCTGGTGTGGGGCAGTGTTTTTGATTTGTGCTGGAACAATGTTGATAACACAAGGATATTTTCATTATCCCTGAGCAGTGCTTGCACAGCACAGAGTCATTTTCTGCCTCTCACGCCACCCCAGCAGCAAGGATTTGTGACAGCTGACCCCAGCTGACCAGAGGGATATTCCACATCCTATGGTGTCGTGCTTAGCATATAAATATGGGGGAAGAAGGAACTGGTTTACTCAGGATGGAGCCCTGCTCTCCTGGAGATGGCTGAACACCTGCCAATTCATGGGAAGTGGTGAAGGAATTCCTTGTTTTGTTTTGCATTTTTTAAATCCAAAAATGACGAATGTTCGACTTCTTTTGGGCAGTTTTCCACTGGGTCAGCAAACAGTTTAATGTGCCTAACATCCCCAAGAAATCAGATTGTGTGGAGCAGGTCTCAATCAAACCCTAAGTAATCACTGGGATGGAATTCACAGCAAAACCATCCTCTCCACACCCCTGTGGAAGAGGCTGGAGAGGAAAATAACTGCTGGGTGCTCACCTCATACAAAGCTGTTGAGGTTTGTTGCTTTTTATTGAAGCAGTTGCTTTACAGCAGACTCCATCTGAGGAGACTTTAAATTTGACTCCTTAAAGATGCTGATTTTAAACATGGCTTTGTTTTTGGCCCATACAAGAGGTTGTTCCCCCTGCAACAAATCCACAATTTAAAAAGACAACTCTGACAAGACATGCTTCTCTGTGGTTTTCTAGTCGCTCTTTAGCCATCCTCCTCCTGTGGTGGCATTTTCCTGGCTCTGAAAAATAACATTATGCTCCAGTATATTTCCTGCCTGAGAAAATGCCACCTCACTTGCCAGTTTTGCTGCCCTCCAGCTGGCCATGTTTCTCCATGCCTGTCACTGTCTACTGCTGTGCAGGAACGGCCGGATTTGAAGAGGAGGGAGAAACATTTGGCATTAGCTTCCACTCCAGCTCCCCATTTTCCTGATGAACAGGTCTGTGAGAGCAGCCTTTTGCTCCCCTCTAATGTGCAGCATGCAAAGGACCACAAGACTCAGGAGACAGAGATGGAGAAAAGCCTTAGCAATGGGATTTCATTGAGCACCTGCCCAAACTGAAGATGATGAGCATTGAATCACCTTTTTCTGGGCTTTTGTGAGTTGGAGCCTTGGCCTGGTGAGTTCTTTCTCACTTCTCTATGATTTCACAACCCTTAGTATCTTCCCTGAAGTCCTGAGTGAGCGTTTTTATAGAAACTAAATGGTGGCTCTGGAGTTGAACCCTGGAGTTGTACAAAGAGGAAAACCCCTTCACTCTCTACTTTGCATTCAGCACCACTATTTCTCATGCACAATCCTTTGTTTATAGCCCTTCAGCTAATTCTTGACCCACATGATTCTGTTCCTATCTAAGGCAATTAAAATAATTCTTAGAACAGGGTATCATGACACACTGATTAAATGCTTCTCTTCAGCTGAAAAAGCCACACTTTGCCTTTCCTGCTAATTTCATCATTCTGGCAAAGAAAGCAATCAAGATTTCCTGGCAAGACTGAAGCTTTACAGATTGACATGAATGTTTCCAGCAGTCCTGTTATCCTGTTACATATAGGGCCAACCTGAATCCAACATAAATGTTTTGCATGGATGTCTTGTGGCTGTGCAAAACACACTGGAGTGCCTCAGGAGGGGAACCAACCCTCAAGTGGAAATGCTCACTTCTGAGTGGCAGCAGATGGTGGGTTTCACCACGTGCCATCTGCACAAGCTGGATGAATGCAAGGAGGATAAAAAGGTTGAACCTAGTCCTGCAGCCATGCTTTGTTTCAGAGGAAGGACCAGCAGTGCCCATGACTCTTGCAGGTGTCAGAAACTTCTGTTCAGTGAGAGTGGCAACGTCTCCACTGGAAGAGACCAAGAATGACCACCAATTCACTAACTACAGGGTGAAATGAAATGTCCTCTCTCTTCAGGAACCTGTCAGGAACCCAACATCATTAATGAAATGTGTAAAAACATCACTACACCAATTATTTTCCACCTCTCCTTGGCCCACAGCAGATGACCAGGTCCTGCCTGAGGAGGTGCAAGTCTGAAGCAGTGGCCTGGCTGGTACCAGACCCAAATGTTCTCCCTCCCCAGGCTGCCACCATGAAATGCTGATGTTGGGTGCCAGCAGCATTTAGGAACACACAGCTTGGTGCAGTGCCACCAGAATATTTGGCCTCCGTGCTGGTCTTATGCACTGAGGTTGTGTTGCTGCTGAATCTTCATGCTGCCATCAAAGCTATATCACTGTCCATGCATGAATCTAAATTTATCCAAATGTTTTATGTATTTCCTACAATCCTGCCCCACATATGTCAGTTCTGTCCTGCAAACTTCAGTTCACTGACCTCCACGTGCACCAATTCAATTTTTTAATTGATCTATTAATCACATCAGGTCATGGAAGTGAATTTCACCTAAACCCAAAGCACAACCAACATGTTGGGACACGCCAAGCAAAGTATTAATTGTGTGGTCAGCTTCTAAATCTGTACATTACCCAGTCTCAGCTATTTATCTGATTCCAGCATCTGGAAGCAAATATTATTTACATTAATGACCTAACTTGTCTTTACATATATTATTAATTCATAGTAAGAAAACAGTAGATCATGAACAGATCTCAAATAACTTTGAAATGCAAAAAAAAGAAAAAAAAGAAAAAAAAAGTAAGGGCCATATTTATAAGTCATCCAAAATGAAGCAGTTGTTTATAAATCTTCCAAATTTGGTATTTACATTATATTACTGTACAAAACATGACCCAGGCTCGAACTATGCAAAATACCCAAGGAGAGCTCCCTTAAATTTTTATTTATAAACTTAAAAGGAGAGAAAACCAAATTCCTAGCTTTGAAGATCCTCAAGCTTTGGTGTATTTCCAATGGAGATTTAAATTTTGCAGCATCATACAAAATTAAATGAGAAAGTAGGCAGCTAGTGACCTGCTCTGTTTCATCTATTTAACTTAATATTCACCTCAGAAAGAAAGTTTAATTAGTTTATATATATATATTTATAGCAGTGAGCATGGCAGAATCCCTTGTATTTCCATGACATGTGAAAGTAATTTCATTAATTAAAAATTAATGTCATGTTTTAAAGTGCATTTCTACCCTCAGCAGGACTAAATGGCCATTGTTCAATTTTTGGTTGTAAAACTGGTCTTATAGAGGAAAGGAGATTTTTCAGTGCAAATGTCCCTTTCTGCTCACAATAGTGCAATGAAACTGCCTAAAAACAATTATTCATGGACTTCTGGCAGAAGAAACAATTGTGGACATAAAAGTGAGGGGAATTTATTAATCCTAACCCCAACATTCTAAACTGATAGAGGGTGTGTCGCAGACATCTTTTATGAAAAATCCTTTCCTTAGGATTTTTCCTCCTGAGAAGCTGACAGGCCTCAGGAACAAAATGGGAACATTGATTATCTGCTGCTGTGGAATGCAACAGGTGCATCTGTGATTGGCCCAGTTTGGATGTTTGTAATTAATGGCCAATCACAGTCAGCTGGCTCAGAGAGCTGAGCCACAAACCTTTGTCATCATTCTTTGCTGTTCTATTCTTAGCTAGCCTTCTGATGAAGTCCTTTCTTTTATTCTTTTAGTATAGTTTTAATGTAATATATATCATAAAATAATAAATCAAGCCTTTTGAAACATGGAGTCAGACCCTCATCTCTTCCCTCATCCAAGAACCCCTGTGAACACTGTCACAGCACAGTGTGTTTGACATCAGGAAATGCTGACTTTTAAGCAATACCAGGCAAATGTTGGAGACCGAACACCAAATTAGCTCACTTGGACAGCACAGATCCTGGTGGAGCAGTTCACATGACGAAGCAGCAGAGCGCTCTGTCTTCTCTACAGCAAAGCTAAAGTCTAAAAATCTAACAGCTCCATCCACCACCTCTGGATGTGCATGGATGGGCATTCAGCCACTGTGCTGCTTTTCTCCTGCTTGGCTCAGGACCAGGGCTCTCGGGTGCCTCCAGACTGCTGCTTTTCCCAAGCAGATCCACAAAGCTGCTCAATTTCCCTGTGCTTTATGCAGGCTTTAAATATGCAGATCTGTAGCTCCCCTCTGTGAGATTTTTCTAGCCCTTCCAAAGAAAATATTTTTCCCTCCTCACTTTCTCTTTGTCCCACGTGGTCTGTACTCCTGTTTTATCACTTACTGGCCCTCTGGAGATAAGAGATAAGGAGAGATGACAGATATTTTTGCTTAGATCTTTTCCTCCCCTGCTCACTCCCTCTTGCCTCTCCTTTCTTCCATGTACAAGGTGAGAGTCTGGACCTGCTGAAATTCATTGTACCCTGAAGTTCATTGAACTTGGAATTTTACAGTCATGGAAATCAACACAGCCAAGGTGTCTCATGGTAAAAACCCGCCTGCGATGCACCTACTGTTATTAGCTATTTCTGAAAAACATTCCTTTTATTACAAAATCCCTGCACAACAAGAACATGAATTACATAAAAATGGGAAAACCTGAAATGCAAATTAACCTTCAATATATCAGCCATCACTAAAGACTGAAAATTTAACATAGTCTATTGGCAAAATTAAATTTTAGCTGCAGTGTGTTCATCGCGATTTCAAATTTCCTCTGCCTGCACCACACCTGTTTGAATGTATTTCTAATCCTGTTAGAAATGTCTCTAAAATGTTAGGAGATAGTCTCCAGAACCAGCTAAATAGTACATATTTAAATAGTAAATTGTGTGGTAAATAGAAAGGGCAATCTACAATAAGGACAAGATAACTTTCAGCACACCTTCCTTCACTGAAAATGGAAAACCACTTAGATGCATCAGCACCAGGGTCACATATTTGGAAATTTGTACAAGGCACTAAGATAAAGAAGCCATTTATGGACTCTGTTTGTTCTAAGTGAACTGTGGGAAGCCACTGCTACCTGTGCAAATGCTTATCACTGATGTGAATGTGAATCATCCTATCTGAAATGCCAGATCTCTCCATACAAGAATTGGGGTTCCCAGAGAGCTGCTCAGAATAATCCAGGGTTGCACTGAAATAATTAATGAGCCAAAACCTCCCTTAGTTTCCAATTTCTTTGCTTTGAACCCAGCAAAATTCTTAGGGTCTGATTTTGCCTGTGTAAATCTGACAAGATTTTTAGCAAGTTTTTGATGGCTTTGTATTTTCGTATTCAGCTGCTTGATTTAAGTTTTTGAAATCTGTCTAAATTGTTGGAGTGATAATGGGTTAGGATAAGAAATTATTTATTTAAAATAGAGGAAATAAACATGTTTGAAAGTATGGATGTCTGCAGGGTGTTTGTTTGGTTTGTTTATTTGTTGCTTAGTCTCTGAGTTTTAGAGGTTTTTATTCCATTGAAAAAGTCATGGTGCAATAGACTGGATGTTTTATGAACATATCAAAATCTTAAGCACTGGCAGCAATTCCATTTATTGAGCAAAGCATAAAGATGTATTCAATTGTCTACTGCCATAGTTCTCTGGGAGCTGAGAAATAGGAGCAATATGTAATTAATCTTTTGTGCTGCAGTTTAAAATGGGCTATGCAATTTAATTTTTCTTTTCTTTTTCTCTCTTTTTTTTTTTTCTTTAAAATGTAAATTTTTACATCACCTAAATTAATGTAAAGCCTGTTTACGAGTTTTATCAGCTGGAGGGATTATTGACATTTCATTATTGCAGGACTTAAAACCTGCAAAATGCTTTATCATTCTGTTTCAGTAAATCAAAGCAAGTTATTTCTGGAAACACCTCTTTGTGGAGCAAAGGAGGAGAGAACAAGAGAATCTCTCTGCTTCTACCTCTGGATTTTCCATCCTGATCTCCTGTCAGTGCTAACTCAGCTGGACAGGTGGCTGCAGTGCTATGTCAAACATTCCCTTTCCCCTGGCATTTCTGGTCCTTGCTGGCTGGAAAATTGAGGGAGCTGCAACAGGATGACCATGCCAAGAGATTGGGAACTGATGGGTGTACAGCTAAATCTGATTGCCAGCAAACCCACATGAAATCAGCAAAGGCAGAGACTGAGCAGCTCTTTTACGCAGTGCTGTGGCAGCTATGCAGGGAGCTGTGCTTGGACTAAAAGGACTTAATGGGAGTTAAATGGAACGTTCTGGGGGTTAAATGGGACTTTCTGGGAGTTAAATGAGATTTTCTGGGGGTTAAATGGCACAGTGGAGGAGATGAACACTGCTCACCCAATTGTATCCCCTGCATACTTGGACATAAATCCTACAGATTGCAGCTGAAAGCTCCTTTTCAGAACTTAGCATCTCCATGTTGGGGAGAGGATTAAATCAAAGTGCAATCACATTAGAATTATTGTTTAGTTATTTTAGTTTTTCAACAAATTTATGGAGGATGGGTAAAATTTGAGTCAATATCCACTATGATAAAGCAAAGAAATCCCTCAGAAGGAGATATACAATTAAGAATAATATCTGAGCCAAGAGTATCTGGAATGTATGAATAAATACAGTTGATATTCTATCCCATCTCCATTGCCTGGCCTCTTAATCCATAACCCCATATTTTTATTGATTTTATAGGAGAGAATTTGTTCTGTAGTAAAGGGTAACAATATAAGCTGTTGCTGCACAGAATTACCAGAAAACAGGTGAGTAGCAACCCAGTTGGATTTCTCAGCAACAGACCAGCCAAAGCCGTCTGGAAAAGGTCAGAAGAGCACAAAACACCACCCTGAGTCAAAGAAAATCTGGCACTAAGGATTGTGACTTGGGGGTGAAAAGCTGCTGTGGGAATAGGAGGCTGTGAATGAGTGGGAAGTTCATCCTGGAGCAAAACCAGCCAGGAGAATATTCACAGGAGATGTTGTCTCTGCAGAGAAGGATGAGGATCTGATGCTGGGGAGCATCAGATGCTAGGTGTGTGTGTATACAACTGTGTACTAGGACAGAGGAAGTGAACAAGAAGCCAATACAGACTTATGGATAAAAAAGGGATGAAATTTTAGGGTATTGAGCTGTCATAGACATATTTTATGAAAAATCCTTTCCTTAGGATTTTTCCTCCTGAGAAGCTGACAGGCCTCAGGAACAAAATGTAAACAATGATTACCTGCTGCTGTGGAATGCAACAGGTGCATCTGTGATTGGTCTCATGGAGTTGTTCCTAATTAATGGCCAATCACAGTCAGCTGTCTGGACAGAGATCTAAGCCACAAGCCTTTGTTATTCATTCCTTCTTTTTCTATTCTTAGCTAGCCTTCTGATGAAATCCTTTCTTCTATTCTTTTAGTATAATTTTAATGTAATATATATAATAAAATAATAAATCAAGCCTTCTGAAACATGGAGTCAGATCCTCATCTCTTCCCTTGTCCTAAGACCCCTGTGAACACTGTCACACTGAGCACATAGACAGATGTTTCCAATCGTAGTGGTTGTATACTCTTGTGTTTCTTTGTGCCTGTACAAGGCACTGTCTCCTCCCAGAAATGCCACTCAAGAGGCTAAGATGAGGTAGGAATGGCACAACTGAGGTGAAGAGGGAGTGGGACACCAGGTACAATTAATGGTCCTCAATTCCCTCTCTGTCCAGCTGGATACAACAGCAGTGGGATGCGGCTGAGTGCAGGCCCATGGGGATGACAATGACAAAGCTAAATTGATCATACAGGCAAATACCAGGGTATTTATGAGAACTATCTTACACACAGATCTTACAGTGATTTAATTATTGCTCCAGCTTCAGGGACCAGTCGCTCAGAAGGGAACACTGCTGCTGCAGAATGCAGTAATTTCCCTAACAGGCTATCATTTGTCCTTTTAATGTTGTCTGAGAAGCTCATCTTTAGTCAACATTTGAGTAGGAAAACAGCTGTGGTAACTGTGGGGTTTATATTGGCAAGCAGTCACTTCTTAATGCTGATGGGGGTAGAGGTTAAAATTGAAACATCTATTCCAATTCCAGCCATCTATTAGGGGACAGAATTTATTGCTCCTATATACTGTGAAATTTGGCTTGGCAGAAATCACAAAAAAAAAAAGTCAAGAACTGCTGTAAAGAGGTGCCAACTCTCCTATAAGGAGAGAAGTATCATTTGTGGGGGGAAAAAAACCCTACCAGAAGATATAGTAAAAATGATGGAAAAGTTACTTAAACTGACAGTTATAAAACAGCTCCCTTCTACCTGAAACTGTCCATACCAGAAATGGCATACTAGGAAAAAAATCCCCAGAAAATTACATTTTAGTAGAAAGTATCAAAACAAATGGCAAAGGAAGAGTTGCTTTCATATGTGCTTCTCATTATGTCTCTGCTATGAAAAAAAGCCAAAAACCATTTAATTTTCATAATTGCTCATGCAGAGCAGAGAGAGAGAGGCACTTTTAGGAAGAAGGAGAAGGAGCATCCTACATTCCCAGGGTACCAGTGGGGTGCATGCTGATGACCTTTAAGGAGGAGGAGGCGTCCAGAATCTGCTCCATGCTTCTCTTCCCCAAATGTGGGTCTGCTCCTGTAAAAGCCTTACAAGAACAAAAAGCCTCAAGTCAGGAACAGGTCAGCAGAGCCATCTCGACACCACTCTCACAAAACCCTATTGTCCTCTTTAAATCATTGTACACCTTCTTATCCACAGGATCCTAAAGGCAAGTCAGACAGGAGCACTGAAACTAAAGCAATCTTTCTCATCACTAATTTTATCTCCATTTCTGAATGTCACCATTTACATAATTTTTATTTTGGTGAGTGCTTCACAACCTTTAACAAACTTAATTCTACTCATATGAGCAAAGGCGCTCCTATTAGTCTCATTTTTTTTTTTTTTTAGATGAGACAATTGAGACTGAGGAGGAAATTGATTGTTAATTTTAGTTTTCAGTATGACATACATAACCTGACTTTTCAGGAAACTTGGCACTGCTAAGCCCTTTGTGTATAGGTCTGAATAACATCCTGAGGTAGGCCCAGGGTTAGAAATGTAGTTGCACACTGCTGTCAGCATGACATGGTCCATTAACATTTAAGACCTGTATCCCACTAATTTCTCTGTAAGTTGATATTAAAATTATTTATCCCACCAACTACAGTTGCAAAAGTTAGTGATCAGCACTTTGCAAAGCTTCTATGCACACTGCAAGCTGACCAGCTGGAAAATGAGAAGGTCTGAACTGGTCAGGGCTTGTAAAAATGCTCCTTGGAGTAATGCACTGAACATCATGCAGAAACATTTAGGAGGATATTGTTCATTCCCTTCCTGAAGTCTGCTCTGTTTATTACACTCCTTTCAACAGATGCAGAAAGATTGTCCAGCGTTTTGCAGACATAACTGCATATCACTTTGTTACTCAGGAGATCTATTCTGCACAATTCAAAGGGGAAATTACCTATGGAAAAAGGAGGTTCTGTCTGAGCTATGGGAACATATAAACAATGAGTGGATTAAGGTTGCCTGAGCAAACTTAATTGTAGCATTCTCTCACTTGCATCCTTGATTCTCCAGCTGCTTTCAAACCTTGGCTGAGATAATTTCTTTTTTTGTTTTTCCTTTAATCCCTTCATTCCCTTGGGGTGCTCAGTAAGGGAGGATTATGCCGACACCAACCATGTCTTTGTATAAGCTTATTTATGATCAGCAGCAAGTGGCCTCCATCACACCAACACCCCCCTGCACTGTGCCACATCAGTGAAATGGTGTGCTGGTGTTGGATCATGGATGAGGGCACCTTGGCTGTCACAGCCATCATTTCTGTCTTCTTTTAATACTCACACATCCCACATGTCAGCTAACTGGGAAAAAGTTGGTGCCCAGTGACTTTGCTTACATCTCATGTGGAATTTGTGCTGGTGTGGGAAGTCCTGCCCTTTTGGGGACAGCAAACAGCAGCGGCCTTTAAAATGCAAAAGGTTTCCTTGTGTGTAATGACCTGCCTCTCAGGGCAGCTGAACTTCCTGGTAATTAATCCCTTGAGGTGATTAGAGTGAAACAACACAGATTGACCAGTGTCAACGAGGCAGGTTTGTTTTAAAACTATTTGATTGCAATGGAAAGGAGGTAGTGGCTGTTTTGGTTCTTTTCTAGAAAAGTATGAAAATACCATGAAGAAAATAAGAAAAAAAAAGAAAGAAGAAAAGGATAGATAGATAGATAGATAGATAGATAGATAGATAGATAGATAGATAGATAGATAGATAGATGGATAGATAGAGGAGGAGAGAAGGATATAATCAACCATGGGTAAAGAGACAAGATTTGATCATTGCAATTTTGATGTCTGTGGTTGGACTAATGTTCACAGTTTTGATTTGTTGGGGGTGGAAACACTGAACAAAAGAATGCATCAGGTTGTAAATATCAAAATTATTGTGGGAGTGTCTAGATGCCTGCTCAGGAAGGAGATCCTTTGGGTCTTGCACAACGCTAGATGTTGTACAAGATGTGCAAGATGTACAAAATTATTCATGTGCAGTCAGCTGGTGGAGAGTTCCCAAAAAATTGGGGGGTTTTTGGGGTCCTTGGTGGTCCACAGTCCGCTCTAGAGATATGACTGCCACTGGACTCTGTTTCTCTGCAGCTGTCTTATGGGGAAAGGGGGAAGCTGGCCTCAAAAAGGCATTTCCCCCACTCTGTAGGATTTGTTTCTTATCAGACATTCCCCTTGATTGGTTTGAAACATGTTATTTAAAACATCATGTTCCTGATTGTTCTGAATGCAATCCAACCCAGGGAAAGCTTGATAAGGGTAAGGATGCCACACTTAGGAAATTTCTTTCCCAGAATCCAGGGTAGGGCACAAACTAGCCTATAGTTGAGAATTTTTTTCCTCCCACCCTCTCACAAGCCCCAGTATCTATCACACTGACCAGAAAATTCAGAGGGAAAACAACAACAGTGACAACAAAATCTGTGATGTGCTAAAAAAGATACACATGTAAAACTGTGATTTTGTGAAGAATAATAGAATATGCTCCATACAATGAATTGCTAGAGATCTCAATTGCAGATTTCATTTTGTGAAAAGACACGTGCCTCTTAAAATATATCCTTGTTAGAAAGAGAGAGATGGATACCAAAGCTCTAGAAGAGACAAAATACATTTATCATAGAAACTCACCTGACAGAGAGGAGAAGAGCAATATTTGCAGACGAATTTGATCAGGTGGAGGAGTGAATAATACTTGGAGTTCTTTGGATTGAAAATAAGCAGGCATTGGTAAATTGTTTGAAAGGATTCCTATTTTTGACTGGAGTGCATTTTTAACTGGTAACTTTTTAAAATAGATGCAAGTAAGCAGCTTGTGAAGACATGCTGTTGTTTCATTTTGGTCAGATTCTGTGGCTTCAGTTAATCTGACAGAGATGTGCTCAAGAGAGCTGCTGCTAAATTCAGTACAGGAAGGAAAAGGTGTTCATTCTATAAAGAAACTATGAAGGTTTGACCAACCACTAAACAAAATCTTTAAATGCAAACTTTTTGTTTTATTTTTAAGTTTTTGGCTTCTATTAAAGAAAGATAACAACAAGCTGCAATGGGTGAAACAAAATCCAGGCTCATTAGAAATGTTCAGAAGCCTTCATGCTAGTGTAAAAAAATCCCTCAAAACCTGAACAGGACTATTTTTATTCCTAAATCACAGCTGATCTCACCCTGTGAAAATGTTACAAATCTTGCATATATGGAGAAGTATCTTGGCCTGAGAATTTCCAGATGTTTTCCTGGTCTTCATCAGTTACTTCCAAAACCCAGAAATGACTTGTTTACTGGGTTGCAGCACTCTGTTTGTCTGTACTGTGCACATCTCTAGAACAGGTTTCTGGGGAATTTCAGCATTTCTTTTGTGAAGCAGAGGACTGGCAGGTAATTTCTGGCCCCTGCTCTGTCTGTGTCAAGAAAAGAAGCATAGACACTTCTGGTGCTGCACAGATTTGAGCTCTCCACAACTCACACAGCCCTTGGATTTATTAGCTCTTGCTATCAGTGGAGCAATTCCTATTGAATTCCCACTGGGTTGAGTCCCAGTGGCCAATAACTTTAGGAGAAACTTTCTTGTGATTGCTTTTCTCTTCCCTGTCACTGGCACTGAGTGTATTTGGGGTTGTTTTCCGAAGAGTGCAAGGAATTGGCATCTGTAAAGAACTGTGAGGAACTTTTCCTGCATATTTGTGGAGGACAGCAGCTGTGTCAGAGCAGGGAGCACCACTGAAATGTGGTTGATTTGATTGTTGCTAGAACTGGAAGAATTTTTAGGAAGAGGAATTATATTGCAGC
Source organism: Melospiza georgiana (assembly GCF_028018845.1). Classification (NCBI taxonomy): domain Eukaryota; kingdom Metazoa; phylum Chordata; class Aves; order Passeriformes; family Passerellidae; genus Melospiza; species Melospiza georgiana. Next base: position 11,780,160 of record NC_080431.1, read on the forward strand.
ATTTTTCTAACACTGTATTGGAAAAGGGAATGGGATTACGACCAAGAAAGAAATTCTGAGCAAACCTGTTGTGATGCTGTGGGGACTTTAACCAACAGGGCAATTAGTGATTAAAGGTGATATTTAGCCAAAAGGTTTATTTTCTTCTTAGTGGCCCCTAGAAAGAGGCACTGGAACTGACTCAGCCTAAATTTTTCCTACTCTGTGTTTGAGGTTTGGTAATAGGTTTTGGTAGGGCTAGAGTTTAGCAACAGATTGTGCTGTTTCTACTGTAATTTCTTTTTCTAAATGAGCACAGAAGAAAGTTCAGTAAAAAAAAATCTAGTTAAAAGGAAATGACGAACCATAACAAAAGTTAAGTCATTGTTGCGTTGACTTTAAAAAGTGAAGAAGGTGGAGATTTCTCTGCACTAGAATCAGATCACCAAGGCAGTAAAATGAGGAATTAGGAACAGGATAGATAAGAGTTGAAGAGACTATTAAAAGATAACATAGTCTAGAAACTGATAGAGTAGAACAATGACTACTCAACATATATTTCACACTCCTAAAACAAACTAGGAAAACGTGCAAGAAACTTTCATGGATGCACCCAGTATTAAACTAGTCAATGAAATAAAATTCCAAAAAAAATTAATCTGATCAAAACCACTTTGCACTCCAGGAACAAAAGTTCTAAATATAGTCTTTAGGCTATGAATGAGAGAATTTTGGAGACTTCAAGAAAACAAGTGTGTACCCACAATGTGCAGTCATTAGTCATTCATATATGGATGTACACATGTTCCTATCCACATATAAACGTGTGTCATTTTTTTGCAGCATTCAAAAATATTAATTTGTACAAAGACTTTATTAAGAAAACATAATTCCCTCAATTTTATTATGTGCCCTGCAATACAGAACATTTTTCTTGAACTCCAGGTTATGGGGTCAAATATTGCATAAAATAACAGCATAAAAGGAAGAAAAAAGATTGTAACCCTCTTGGCTATAAGTGAAAAGTTCAAAGCATGAAAGGAATGCAGAATAAAAGCTCAGAATGTCAAAATGATCCTCCTTAAATGCAAATATCTCATCACTTCAGTTCTAATATGATTATTTTTGCAGGGCTTGCCCTACTTTTTTTTTTAACTTTAGGATTAGTTATAGCACAATGTGTTCACCCTTAGAGCCATTTTGATGACCTGAAATGCAAATGAGATTAAAGCACTTTTGTGTTTGCCTCTCTGTGACCCACTGAGGGCTCAACAGAGAGGTGACTGTTTCAGTTCTGCTGTAGACACTTGTTGGGTTTACAGATTCTTGTTTTTCCTGAAGAACAGGGAATGGGAAAAGGATGATGCTCAATCCAGAGCAGGCTGAGCCATCTTTCCAGCTGGGGGGCTTTGGGAAACATCAGTGTTTCCAGGCACAGTGTGTGTTGTCACAGCTATAACCACAGACAATCTATACCTACCACACCCAGCATATTCCCATTAGGTGCCAACAAAAATGCCACCATTAAAATAAAATTTGTGTATTTTACCCTTCCAGGTTATGACATTTATTTGTGAATGGGTTCAAGGAAGGCTTTTGAGATATCCCTGATGATAAGAACATTTGGGGCACCAGCACTGTAGGCCATGCCCAAGGTCACGAGTTTTCCTCATGAGCTGTAAACCTCAACATGGAATCAGAGAATCACAGAATATCCCGAGTTGAAAGGGATCCACAAGGATCTTTGAAATCCAGCTCTTGGCCCTCCCTAGAGCAACCCCAAGAATCACACCATGTCTGGAACTTATGAGAGTAATTTTTTTTAATATTATTTTTTTTTATTTTTTTAAGACAGCATTTTGCTTATGCTTATTAAAACATAGCCCAGTCTGAGATACCAATTTTCAGAATGAACAAACCCCCTATTAGCATAAATTAATGACACATATTTTAATCAATTTCTCTCTGATGTATTGACTAGGACTAGCCTGCTGATTCATCCTGCTATACCAGAATTATCATGAATTTTGATGGTGTATCTCTTGTGGAAATGGTCCACATTTCGTGGTTTTTTTGTGCAATGCAAAAAAATACCTACCAGGATTGGAAAATTTCAAACCAATTCTAACGGTAATGCTAAAACATTAGCTATGAAATATAGGAAAAAACAAGGAATAAGTAAAGTCTTGAAGAAGAGAAGGAAATCTTAAAACCAATTGAAATGTGAAGGAATCCTGCAAATATGAAATCTGCTTAACTGCATATTTCATTTGGAATGCCATTAAGGTGAAATGCACACTACTTACAGAAAGCCCTGTTACTTTCCTTGCTGCTGCACTGGGGAGGGGGCAAGGAGTGAGTTGAGAGAGCTCTTAAACAGAGTATCTTAATGGATCAGGGTCTAATTGCTAAGCCCCTGGGCTAAGCCATCGTTTTTGAAGCTGACACCTCCAGATGCTGAATAAGCAAAGCTTTCCAGCAGGCACAAAGCCTGGAAAAGGAGATTTAAAAACCCTATGAAGTTTCTTTGAGGCATCCTTCAGGGAATATGGAGATCAAGGATCTTGACTCCCATCCCCAAAGAGAAGAGTCTGTCCATTACAGGCTGTATCTGTAACATATCTTAGATGGTGCAAATCATCAGACTACCCTCCCTGTCTTTGTGGTGAATCACTGCTTGAGTACTGGGCATTTACTTTCTGTCCAAGAGTGTACTTCATCCTTAAACCTGTCTCCTTAACATAGGAAATTATTTCAGGCTTGCTATTCAACAAAACAGCTTAGAGCTTCCTTTGCTGTAATGCATATTTTTATTAAAAATATGGATATCAATTGCATGCTAAAGAGAGAGCAAGGCTTTGACAGGTGCTGTGGGTCAGTTGTGTCTGGAGCTCATGGAAGAGAAGGTCTTGGGATCTCTGCTGGTCAGAGTGACCCCAAGATGTGTTAGAAAGTCTCTTTTCCCAGCCTGATGGTCAAAGGAGTCAGAGCTCTTAATTTCTTGGTCTCAAGGTTGTTTATTGTTCCTTATCTATAAAATTCTTTCTCCTGTCCAGCCGAGGTCCACTCAGCAAGATAGACAGAGCCACTCTGGCTGCCCCCAGGGCAGTGTTATCTTTTCATACTAAAAACTACGTGTACAATATTTACAATTACTTTCCAATACCTATCACCTATGTTAGACAGTGAGCTTCTACTCTAAACCAATCTCCAAGTGCCACCATCACAGCAGAAGATGGAGGCCAAGAAGAAGAAGGAGAAAGGATGGACCCCCCCAAATTCTTCCATCTTGTCCCTGAACCCCCATTCTAAAAACCCCAAAAATCTATTTATTCACCTCATCATAAATTCAATATCATTCTACTTAAACTTTTGTGGCTTGTAATTCTTTATATAGGGTTGGTAATTGTTTTTTCCAAGGGCTAAATCAAAAGCACAGGAGTCTTGGTCTCTGTGCCAAGGTCTCTGAGCCCCCTGGACAGGGACTCAAGCCATGCAGGACAGCCAGAGGAATTTCCTGGGTTCTGACAAGAAGGGATGTGCCCTGGTTTGTTGGAGTAGGTGTAGAGCTGTAATATTCTACTACTTCTAGTAAACCCCCCTGGCAAAGCAGTGTGGGCTTTAGGGCTCACGTCCCAGCTCATCACAATACCCGTTCTACAGGACAAGGGCTCTGAGCATGTGCTGGACACAACTCACTTGAGTTTGGTAAAATCAGCTGGAGTTCGGTAAAATCCTAACCACAGCCGGTTCTCCAGGCATGGCTGATGTTATTTTCCATATCCTCCTTCTCCCACTCTCCCAGTCTCCCCTCTCTGCCTGCTGAGCTCTGCACAGGCCTTACAGAGATAAGGTCAAGCTGAGAGAGAGGAACTCGCCTGAATTACACAGGGCATGTTGCACATATGTGCACATACATGAGCACGTGCATTTCCAGATATGAGCTTGAAAATCATAGAATCACAGAATGATTTGGATTGGAAGGGATCTTGATTTTTTTTAAAGGAAAAAGCAACACCACCTCCCCATTACTCTCAACTATCAACATCTGAATGCAATAGGTACACTAGAAATCAGCTCTAGACAAGACAGTTCTATTGTAGAGTTCCACCTCTCCAAACATGCTATGATGCTTGGCTTTTTGTTACAAATTCATTTTATTAGAGTTTACAGCCTTATCAGAGTGGCAATCAAAGAATGAAGACAGGTGTTACTATTCCTCCAGTGTATTCTTATGGTAAATAATTTATTAATCAAGAATTAATTTTCATTAGCAACTCTTGGGCATCATGGACATTACTTATTAAAAATGTAAATATTAACAGTGGTAAGCTATTCTGTACTGTTAAAATATTAAGACTTTTTTCCTATGAAAACACTACAGCACTAAACTCTGTATGGATTTTGTAATGTTAAATATAAAAGACAAAAAACGAGACAGCCTTGTTTTCCCATAGTTATATTAAAACCTTTCAGTAAATCTTGAAAAGCAAGCCAAAGCTTCTGTGAATTTAATACACTGCCTTTGCAAGTGCTTTAATTTGGGATCAATTCTGCACTGTTACAGAGCACTACCAAAAAGGGAATCAGTAAGAGCAGAGGAAGGAACCAGAACAGTTTCTCTAAAACATTGATAAGGCAGGAATGAGCAGTGAGAACTTTAAGCCACTGGCTGAGGTATCAAAAGTAATAATTTCTTGCTTTCATCATAGAAATAAACAAAAACACTTCAACATCTTCTCAAGCTCCCTGGGTATTTTAAAAATATTTTGGATTTACCCAGAGTGTTTTAACTGCTCTTCTCATGCTTTCCCTTCTATTTTGCTCTATAAACCAAAATAAAATTCTCTTCCAGGAAGAAGGCAAGCCTCCTGCCAGCACTCACTCACTCATCTATTTAAAATTTTGACAAGCTCAATGTAAATGGGCCCCATATATTACAAAGTTATCTGACATCATTCCTTCAAAGGTCTGTTAAGGTGATCTAGCTCAAAATAATTATGCGTTTTTCAGTATATGCTGATTCTGACTGTGCCAAACATCACAATCAAATAGAAAACCATAACAGGCTTAAATACAGCATTAAACTCAATTCCCAGAAAGAGGGATCCAGAAGTCCTTTTGTTTTTTCAGTCTCAATAAATGAGACATGTTTTTCCTGTTGATGGTCATTGTTAGGTGCTTTGTAAAAATCCCATCTGCTTCCACAGAGGAAAACACCCACTCAAAATGGTTTATGTAATAATAAAGCCTCATTTTTATGGAAAAGGCTGTCAGTTACTGCATGACGTTTTGTGGCAGACAACTTTTATGAAAAATCCTTTCCTTAGGATTTTTCCTCCTGAGAAGCTGACAGGCCTCAGGAACAAAATGGAAACATCGATTATCTGCTGCTGGGGAATGCAACAGGTGAATCTGTGATTGGCCCATGTGGAATGTTTGTAATTAATGGCCAATCACAGCCCAGCTGGCTCAGACAGAGTCCAAGCCACAAACCTTTGTTATCATTCTTTGCTGTTCTATTCTTAGCCCAGCCTTCTGAGGAAATCCTTTCTTCTATTCTTTTAGTATAGTTTAAATGTAATATATATCATAAAATAATAAATCAAGCCTTCTGAAACGTGGAGTCAGATCCTCATCTCTTCCCTCAACCTGAGACCCCTGTGAGCACCATCAAAATGTTTGGGTTCAGAAGACCCGTATTTCAGATGTTCAAATGAGAAACTTCCAGCTATAACAAAAATCTGGGTTCTTTGTGAATACCAGATGCTATAGACTAAAGAAATACTGGGGATTCATTGGTGTAATATTTTTTTTGTGCACCTGAGCTGCAAGGGCCTGTTCATTGCTCTCCCACTGGTGTGCTTGGTGGGCTTAAAGAGATCACTTAGCCACAGAGAGGTTGTGTGTGTCTATGCCATACCTTTATTTCTGCAGTTGTATTGTGAAGTTACTATGACTGCTGCCTTTGTAAGGCATTTTGACATCTAATGATACAGAAAGAGGTGACTTAGTTAGGTTCCTGTCACAGACATCTTTTCATGTAAAATCCTTTCCTTAAGATTTTTTTTTTTCCTCCTGAGAAGCTGAGAGGCCTCAGGGACAAAAATGTAAACAATAATTATCTGCTGCTGTGGATTGCAACAGGTGCATATCTGTGATTGGTCTAATGTGGTTGTTTGTAATTAATGGCCATTCACAGTCAGCTGTCTGGACTGTCCGAGACACAAACCTTTGTTATCATTCTTTTTCTATTCTTAGCTAGCCTTCTGATGAAATCCTTTCTTCTATTCTTTTATTATAGTTTTAATGTAATATATATCATAAAATAATAAATCAGACCTTCTGAAACATGGAGTCAAATCCTCATCTCTTCCCTCATCTGAAAACCCCTGTGAACACTGTCACAGGTTCCCAAGTTCCTAGTGTTGTTCTGTACCTTCAAAATGCTGTGGGTTGAAGACTGGTGTGGATCACAGAAGCAGCAGAGGAAGCTTCTGGGCAAGGATGCAAGAACGCAGTCCCCAGCAGTTGCTTTCTATAACAGAATTACAGACACAAGCACAGAGAGTTTATCTTGTTCCTATTGCCATCCACACAGCAGCATGTGGAAAGAATACTTGTGTTTTTATATCTGCAGATAATGCCTTGACCATTTGCTCCAGCCTTTCATTGGAAGCACTATACATCAGGGACTTATCTCCAGCCCTGTTTTGTCTTAAGAAGCATTAAGGGGAGGTGATGAGGAGCAGAGAGGTTTCTGATGGGCCACTGGGGAATGGAGTTACTGAGTGAAAATGTCAAGGTAAAAATTCTTGGCACCGCAATCAAGACAGGCTCCCAGGACCTTTTAAAATATGTCTTTACATCTACTTACAGTCTGGCTGAAACCAGATTTACAGTCTATTTTTGCAGCTGCCAGTCTCCACTTAGAAAAGCTTTAGTGCTGGATGTGGATAGTGCACTTCAAAAGGTAGGCAGAAACCTTTGAAGTGCACACAGGCTGATGTGAAGGGCTGCTCTAAAGTATAGGTTTCCTCTACACAGCAGAGGTATTTAGAAATGTTAGGATCCCAAAGGTGCTCAGGATATCACCTGTCTAGGTGAACAAAGCATTAGATTTTACATCTAAGTGTGTTTATATATTTAGAAAGAACATTTTCCATGTTTACCTTGTTTCTGTGTGTGCATAGGTGAGGGAAAGAAGCCACCTTTTTATAGTGTGATGTTTTTCCATTTAAGAATTTGTTAACAATATCTTTGAACTTATGGGAACACTCTTGGAAAATATCTGCAATATATGCCTATTCAGGAGGGATATATAGGCATATATATCCCTCCTGAATAGGCATAACCCAGTTGTGGCTAACAAAACACATCTTTTAACATTATAATTTTGAAAATGTGCAAAATATGGCATTTCACTGTCTTGTTTTGAATAACTTTTTAGCAAGTTTATAGTATTTATCAAAACACACATGTTGAACAGGTTTCAATGGAGTAGGTTATTGTGTAAAATTTTTAGGTTTAATAAGAACACTGAAAAGGCTGAATGAATCTTCTTCAAACTACCTATTGACAAACCCCACATCTTGTATTTATAGAGGTGCTTTTTCTCCACTTAGATCAAATAACTATCACAAAAATAAATTCAGGTGCAAGCAAATCCCCTTACCTATAACGATTTATGGTTAAACTTTATTTCAGGAGTAATTATCTAGAGATATATGAAGGCAGCTAACTGAATAGATTTAAGCACTGTTGATACAGTAGAACAGTTCTGCACTGCTGGATATTGTATTTTTACTAAAAATGAGAATTTGAAATAAGAAGTGAAAAGTAACAGTAACAGCATTAAAAAAAAATATGTATCTTTACTTGCATTTTTCATTGTTTTGCCAGAGCTTTAGCAATGTGTTTAATACACAAATTTGAGAAAAAAAGGCAAAAAAGGTGATTTTACTGGAGGCTTGCAGAAGGTTTGTTGCAAAAAGATGACATTTGGATAAATACTCTTTGAAGCAATTTCCCCCACCTTAGCTACAGCAGTGTAATTTATCAGGTGATTTATTAAATCTGCTGAAGTACACACAACTGCCTGTTTAAATTTTGTTTTGATGTAAGGCTGCTGTTAATTGTTGTATTAGCCTATAGCTACCTTGCAAAATCTTTTAGTGTGAGAATGTCACTTTTAGTAATAACTGGAAAACAATATTTAAGTGTGCTTATAATGCTAGAAAAGAAGTTTTTTATTTTTCCACCAAAGCATGGCATTCAAAAGGAAAAACACTTTGGCCCTTAAAATAACCTCATATATTGTTAAAGAGGGACTACAAGTATCCTTCTACTGACTTTATTCCCTGGATTAAGAGGAAATTAGCATACATGTAGAAAACAAACAAAATTTAGGTTGATTTGATTTTAGAAAGTAAGCAAATATATTGAGGGCTTTTTTTTTTTCCTTACAGCCAACCACTTTTTACTTCCAATATAACAAGATAAAGGGAAAGGAAATGTAAAGGAGCTCACAGACATGGAACAAGATCCCCCAAAGAAGGAGGACAGTCTTGCAGCAGTTTGCTGGGTATGTGAAGCTGGAGTGGCTGGCAGCTGCTGGTGTTCTGCCCCATTTCAGGAATCCTTGAGCAGTTGCTGCAGCATTTTGTGCACTCCCTCCCCTGCCATCAGCGCAGGGGCTGGTGGCCAGGGCCACTTTACTGCTGGCTGGTGTCCAGCTGCCAAAGCAGCTGGCCCCTGGAGGCTGCTGGCAATCAGTGAAAATCCAATCAGCCCTGTGCTGTGAACTGGTGCTGGAGTGAACTGATGCTGGGAAAGCACAGAGCTGCTTTATTGCTCCTTCCTAGCCAGAAATGTACATCAGCATTTTCAGATGGCTGCTTTCTGGCTCAAAAGCTGTTTCAGTCTGCTTTAGTGCTTTAGGAATTTCACATTTAAACATGTACATTTAGTCTTACTAAAATGAAACTGGAGAGATTAAAAACCTGCAATACAAATCAGGCAACTTCATTCCAATAAAATTGTTCTGAATCAAAATTTAACCTAAGGATGTACAAAGGCAGCAATATTTACATGGCAGGATGAAACACCTTCTGGAACAAGTTTTGTAGGTGCAAGCAAAGGAGAACATAGCTGTGCATACAAGTTCTAATGCTGGTCAAGTTTGGTTTCTTTTTCACATGAACAGCAATAGAATGGATATGGGGTGCTTGTGTCAGAGCACACAAACAGGATTTTGTCTCATAAAGCCAATTCTGATCTGACTTTTACCTGGAAAGTCTGTCAGAGTCCAGCTGAATGGCAGAGCTGATCACAGCCTGGCTGATAGGGAGGAATTCCAGACTTGTCTCACTGTCTCCCAGGGCAGATGAGAGATTCCCTTTTCCTCTGGTGTGTTTTTTTTTCCCTGCCAAACTTGAAAGATAGAGAAAGAGAAAAAGAGTATTTTGTATCAGTCTTCCTCCATCCATTCCTATTTTACTGAGCCCTGCTGCTCACTCTGCTTTGTGGCAGCTTTTGTTGGTTCCCTGCCCTATCTCTGTAAATCTAAAAGTCAACACTTCCAGAGAAAATGCTGCTTAATAACTTCAAAGAGTTATTGCTTCTGCCTTTGTCTGTGCATGGTACAGCAGAGTAAAGAATAAAGAACCAACACAATGTGACCTGACCCCCATATTTGTATTGAAGACTATAAAGAGATGCTTGTCCAAGAAAATGCAGTTTCTTTGGCAAGCATGCTGATGCCAGGAATAATTTGGATATTAAAATCCCCAGAGGGACAGGGCACTTTCTAAGGAACAGGTTTCAGATGGTGAGAACCTGGTTCTTTGCCTCATGCATGAGGTGGGAGTACAAATTCACTGTGAATTGATTTAGTGATCTGTCAGCAAATATAACTAGAGCAACACCAGTTTCACTGCTCCTCCACAACTTGTTTCACTTTCCATCTTCTGAGTTTCCCAAGCATTGCTTCCCTGGTCCTTGCTGCTATGAGATTAATCTTCAGTATCCCAAATTCTTCCTCTCCAGTTAAAGTTTCTTGGTTGAGGTAAGCAGGTATCCCACACATGCTGCTCTATGTTTGAGGATTGATTGGTATGATGAAGTATTGCAATGTGAAACAGTAATTTCTTTTTAACTGGTGAAGCTGAAAGGGAATTGCAGGTACTTCCTCCCGATTGCATTCCTCTAGAAACAGCCTGTCTTTGTGAGGTGGGTTAGACTTCTCTAGAAAGGCAAAAAAAAGCCCTTATAACCAAGATGCTATGCACAGAACTTGCACAGGCCACTGGATCCAAATGGGGAGCTCTAGTTAGGGTAATCACAAAGCAGTCCTGTGCATGTTGCCTGGGCAGATCCAGTGCCTGGAGATTCTGACTTCTGCTGGGTCACTCAGGGGGACCTCATCAGTGTCTGTCAGTGCCTGCAGGGAGGGGTCAGAGCAGGGACCAGGCTCTGCTCAGTGCTGCTCAGTAATGGGACAAGGGGCAATGGGAAGGAATTGATGCCCAGGAAGTTCCACCTGAGCATGAGGAAGAAATTCTTCAGTGTGCAGTGACCAAACACTGGGACAGATCCCCCAGAGAGGGTGTGCAGTCTCCTTCACTGGAGATGTTCCAGAACCATCTGGATGCCATCCTGCGCCGTGTGCTGTGGGATGACCCTGCTTGAGCAGGGGGATGGGGCCCAGATGATCCACTGTGGTTCCTTCCAAACTGACCCATTCAGGGGCTCTGTGATCATCATAGCAGCTCACTGTGGAATCTTTGGTTTGTGCACAGGCCCCAGCTGTTCAATTTTATGCTGTGTTTGAAAACAATAAAGGGCTCAGTTCTGTCCTCTAAAAACTCCCATTACATGTGTGATGGCTCAGTGGCCTTCCACAAGCTTTCCCCAGCTTCTTCTCCATCCACCAGTAACCAAATTCCTGAATGTATTCCATTCATCCAGCATCCTTCAATACTGCCCATGCTGCCCTAGCAACCAGTGCCACCTTCTCTGATCTGAGCCACAATTCTCTCATTTTGACCATTTGCTGCTGGTTTAGAAGTTGGCCTTTGTGCAAGCATGGATGACAGCTTTGCCACTTGCAGCTTGTTTTACACATACTGGCATGGTGCACCTCATTGCAGTGAAGCAAATGTCATTGTCACAGAACTCAACAGCTTTTTTTCCCTTTGAGAAACTGCTGTTCTTGTTAACATGATCTTAACTAGTGGAATCAAAACACTAAAAGCAGAAACAGGGCCTTGGTAGTTCTGCAGATGTGGGGAAATTCTTCCTGTCTCAGCATTTAGCACAGGCCAAAGAGAAGAACAGCATTTGGATGGGATTCCTAATCAGTTACCTGAACAATCCAGTAGCTTTAATACATTTCTACTTTTCAGCATCACATCTACCTCACAGATGTACCACATTGAGAATCTTCCAACAGTTAAATGGGAGACAGGAGAAAAAGAGAGAGAGAGAGAACCCTCAGTCTCATCTTACCCCTGCCCAGAAAATTCAATACAAACATTACATTTGGAGTGCCTTGCCTTGACTGCTGATGGATTGCTGAATTCACTACTGGCATCTCTACCTAAACACATGCAGGGAATACTCTGGCCTCAATTCTGAAGGCTTACCCAACTGTGCATCCATAAAATTGGAACAGCAGCAGTAATTTGGCTTCCTCTGGCTTTTTCAGTTTCTTTCTGGGTAGACCCCAACTGCCTTTTAGAGAGATTTGCTGCTGCTAATTTGTTTTAACAGACCATCTGTCTCATTTTGTATTCTAGAACATTCTTCCCTGTTACTTGTCATGCTTCCAGCAGAGTGAGAAGTTAGTTGGACTGCATGCTGCAGAGAGTTACCAGGCTGCTGTTCTCTTGCTAGTGAAGCAGAAAAGGCCACCCTGTTTGTGCTCCCTTTCCCTGGGTGGGAAATCCTCTTCTTCTCTCAGCAGGGAAGGCTCTTGGCACCTTCATGGCTTTGCCATCAATTCTCTTACACTGAAGGCTTCATAAACCCCTCTATAAAGCCTTAGGACCAGACTGGAAATAGCAAAGGTAGGCAAAAGGGGCCAGGAGCTTTTTTAGCTCCCCAGGGAGAGTGTAGCTCTTTCTGTTGCCATGCCCAGTTTAGCTGGACCACATCAAGAACAATTGGTTTGCTGCACATCTCTCAGAATTATAGAATCATAGCATGGTCTGGGTTGGACCTTACAGGCCATCTGGTTCTGTCTTCCTGCCATGGGCAGGGACACCTTCCCCTGGACCTAATTGCTCAGAGCTCCATCCAACCTGGCCATGAACACTTCCAGAGATGGGGCAGCCACAGCTTCTGTGTGAAACCTGTGCCAGGGCCCCACCACCCTCCCAGCAAAGAATTTCTTTGTAATATCTGATCTAAACCTACTCTCTGTCAGTTTGAAGCCATTCCCCCTTGTCCTGTCACTCCGGGCCCTTGTAAAGGGTCTCTCTCCATCTTTCCTGTGGGCTCCCTTGAGGTACTGGAAGGCCACAATTAGGTTACCACAAAACTTTTTCCTTTCCAGGATGATCATTGAATACTGGGTGTGACGGTGTTCACAGGGGTCTTATGTTGAAGGAAGAGACGAGGATCTGACTCCATGTTTCAGAAGGCTGGATTTATTATTTTATGATATATATTACATTAAAACTATACTAAAATAATAGAAGAAAAAGTTCTCATCAGAAGGCTAGCTAAGAATAGAATAGGAAGGAATGATCACAAAGGCAGCTGTCCCAGACTCTCTGTCTGAGCCAGCTGGACTGTGATTGGTTATTAATTACAAACATCCAACATGGGCCAATCACAGATGCACCTGTTGCATTCCACAGCAGCAGATAATCAATGTTTCCATTTTGTTCCTGAGGCCTGTCAGCTTCTCAGGAGGAAAAAATCCTAAGGAAAGGATTTTTCATAAAAAGATATCTGCGACAACTGGGCATAGCAGGGATAAAACAAAATACTCTCTGAAGTGTGAAGTACAGATAGAGAGATTTTAAACAAGGCTCTATGCTGCCCCTTCAAGCCACAGGCATCATCAAAACAGAAGATAGGCAGAAAATAATTTTATTTGTCTACATATCTGGTCCTGACACCCAGATGTTCAACTGTTTTCAGCTAAAGTGGATAGGAAAGCTGCTTATTATATTAACCCTGTGGATTTTGCACCCCATGTCTAAAAATTGAAACACACAAGACTTGATAGAAGTGCAAGAACAAAAGAACAAAAGAAAAAAAGAACTTACTACTGATATAGGATTATATGGCATATTTTTCTGCGAGTTCATCACAGAAATCTGGAAATACTAATAATTCCTGTTTGCTTTCAGACACCTAGGTTGTTGCTGTTTCCCTGAATGGTTTGTACAACCACTGGAGAGAAGCATTTAAGGAATCCGCCTTAGAACAAGCTGAAGCACACCCTGGAAGAGTGTATTTTCTGTAATTGGAGTCTAAATCTAAATCTGTTGTAGATATCTCTGCTGCAGTGTTCTCATTTGACCGGACAAGTCTCCCCTTAAACTGTTGGAAGAGTTCAGGACTAATCACTTAGGAAGCCATTAGGGTTTGGCAAGAAAAGGAAGGCACACTGATGCTAATGGCAGTGATTAGTGCTCTAATTCACCGGGCAACAGGATTATCCCATCTGTGATATCCACTTGTGAGCACCATCACCAGGTCACCCCTCTCTGACACTGGCCCTGATTTCTGCACTCCAAACTCACAGAATCATGGAATCATGGAATGGCCTGGGTTGGAAAGAATCTCAAAGATTTCTTGTTCCAACCCTTCTGCTGTAGACAGAGACAACTTCTTCTAGACCAGGCTGCTCAGAGCCCAATCCAGCCTTGTTCTGAACGCTTCCTGGGATAAGGCATCCACAGCTTCTCCAGGCAGCCTTTTCCAGTGCCTCACCACTCTCACAGAAAAGATTTTTCCTCCTAACATCTAATCTAAACCTACTCTCAGTCAGTCTGAATCCATTCCCTCTTGTCCTGTCACTATTTGCACTTACTGAGGAAATTCTGAGCCCACCTCATGTCCAGAGCCTCATGAGGCTTTGGAAAACCACAATAAACAGGACACAAGACAACTACCAATAAAGGAGGTAGTTGATGAGTCCTGAAGAGGACTCTAGAAATGAGTCCTGAAGAGGACTGTAGAAAAGCCTAAAACCAGCAAATGTCAGACCTGTGTGCATCATACAAACAAAGATGCCAAAACAAGAACTACAGCTCATTGCTTTGCAAATGTTTGCAGACAGTGCCGGATGCACAGACAGCAACTGAGGGAGTCTTTGCAGGAGCAATGGAAAGTGTTTCTGATGGGCAGTTTAGCCTGGAGAAAAGGAGTCCTTGGAACACTTTTTCACTCTCTACAACTCCCTGAAAAGAGGATGTAGCCTCAAGCTGCACAAGGAGAGGTTCAAGTTGGACATGAGAAGGAATTTCTTCATGGAAAGGATTGTTAAACTCTGGAACTGTCAGGGAAATGGGGGAGTTATCACCCCTGGGGGTGTTCAAGACTTGGCTTGGCATTTAGTGCTATGGCGGTGGTTGGTTGAATTTTGGATTTGATGATCTTGGAGGCTTTTCCAACCTAAGTAATTTTGTGACCCTGTGATAATATTAATATTAAAATTTAAAAAACTGAAGCATTCACTGATTTATGCTGAGCACAGAAAAAGGCATATGGTGCCAGAAGTGATGCTTACAAATAATTTATTTTTATTGCAGGGTTGGGAGATAAAACAAATGTTGTGCTGTTTCTCTGAAATACAGGCAATGGGACAAATATCCTGGAGAGGCATTAAATAAGAACCATTGTGAGAGAAGCTGAACATTACCAGGTTCAAGTGTATCTGTCTGCTCTTTGTGATCAGCAGATGCACTTCTGGAAGGACAGTTTATACTTTTCAGAGCACAGGTGAATTTTCAAAGGACTAATACCAGAGAGACCATAATCCTACTACAAGTTCATAACTTATGCCTTTATAAATCTTCTTCTGCTTACTTTTACTTTTTCTAAGAAAGATGACATCAGAAGAGAATAGTTCCTAATGCTGGGTTTGGGCCATATAAGCTCCAAACCACAATTTAATTTATCCTATATTTCTACACTCCTTGCAGGGGAAAAATTACTGGGGATTTAGCTTGTTCCATTTTTGCTGCCTAAATTATTGCCAAGGCTCTGAAATCAGAGCACAGGTCAAGTTATGTTTTTTTCAATCTCTTTGGAAAGCACCTTTTCAAGGAACTACCATTTAGGCTTTTTTATTTCACAGAGAAACTTAACAACTTGATAACATGGATTGAACATGATGAATACAGAAAAAATCTGCTTTCCTGTCTGGAAAATGTAGTGAAAACATAACAACTGGTAGCTTTGAGAATGTTAGTGATACTGAGATGCCAGTTCTAAAACTATCAGACCCATAACTGAATAAATAGGTTTAAATACTGTGTAGTGGAAATTAGATGCCACAGGAGAGAAATGAAGCCAGCAAGTTATTTCTCTGTGATGTGGCTAGCCAAAGTACCTTAAAAGCATTGATGTGTAAAACTGTTCAGTGTTCAGGGTTTTAAGTCTCAATAGACAGCTTGAGGGTTTAACTGTGCTCAAGTTCTGTTAGCAGAAAGCACAGAATTAAACTGGCTGAAAACAATTCAAAAGGCAGCTTGGAGTCAATGCTTCAACAAAATAGGGTTAACACTGAGGATTGGTGGCTTGTGTTTCAGTGGGTGTGAGCAGAAGCAAAATGCCATTTGCCCAAGGAAAGGAGGTGGTTTTGGCCTTTGTCCATTTTTATAAAAACTGTATAACTTCATCTGTGACTGGCCAGCCTCAGCTGAGACTTCCCATAAACTGATTAATGTCCTGGTCTAGAGGCACCTGGCAGACTTATCATCCACTGAAAACCCAGAGATAATTTTTTCTTTGGCTACAAATGGATGCAAATTGAATGTTAAACTGGAAGAGTCACTGGGGACTTGCAGAGTGAAAAAATAGATAAGAGAAACTAAAATAAAAGTGTCTGACAGGATTTTTCATTTCTAAGAGAGAACAGTACTTCATGACGGGCAGCAAAGGAACAGATGTGTTTTAATAGGTTGCCTCATGGTTGCAAGACATTAATCTCTTGGCTTGACACACTAGTGAGGAGCTGGCAGCATTTCTTGTGAAGTTAAGAAAGAAGAAGCAAAAGCAGCATTGAATCAAAGTGGAGACAAGAACTGGGACAGACAGAGACAATGAAGAGCTCTCCATTGCTGATGGTCTGCTCAGAGCTCTGGGCACTGTAGGGGCAACCAGCACACACCCCATAAACTGCCTGAGCACCACAGGCAGCTTTCGGATGGCATTACATGAATATGAGCCAGCAATGTGCCCTGGTGGCCAAGAAGGCCAGAGGCATCCTAGTCTGCATTAGGAATTGTGTGGCCAGCAGGAGCAGGGAGGTCGTTCTGCCCCTGCACTGGGCACTGGTGAGGGCACACCTTGAGTGCTGTGTCCAGCTCTGGCCCCTCAGTTTGGGAAGGACATCGAGATGCTGGAACTGTCCAGAGGAGGCAACGAGGCTGGAGAGGGGCTGGGAACACAAACCCTGTGAAGAATTATTGAGGGAGCTGGGGGTGTTTAGTCTGGAGAAAAGGAGGCTCAGAGGTGACCTTATCACTCTCTACAACTTCCTGAAGGGAGGTTGCAGACAGGTGGGGTTGGTCTCTTCCACCAGGCAGCACTGACAGAACCAGAGGACACAGTCTCAAGCTACATCAGGGAAGGTATACGTTGGATAATAGGAAAAATTTTTTCACCAAAAGAATAATAAAGTACTGGAATGCTCTTCCCAGGGAGGTGGTAGAATCACCATCTCTGGATGTGTTTAAAAAAAAAGACTGGATGTGGCACTTGTTGCTATAGTCTAGTTGAGGTGTTAGGGCATAGGTTGGACTCAGTGATCTTAGAGGTCTCTTCCAGCCTCATGATTCTGTGATTCTGTGATTCTGTGGTTCTGTGATTCTGTGATTCTGTGAAGCATGACTGACTTTGGGCTTGGAAAAACAGGACAAGTATCCAGTCTGCAGGGAATAAGCTTCTCCTGTGGAAAATGTGGGCCAGTAAAGCTAAAGCTCTTTGGCTGAATGCTGGGTTTAGGATGCAGAGCTGAGCTCAGAGAGATCCACACTCCTTTAGTATGGGACAACCTGGGACAGAATAAACCCAGACACATCTGCCCACAGCTGCAGCCACAGGTGACTGCCTCTGACCCTGCTCATTGTTAGGTTCCTAGGACTTTTTTCAACATGGCTAAAATGTAACTAAAATAACAGCAACAAAATGCATTTAGAAGACAGCCAAACATAAAACAAAAACCTCTCTTAGTAGTAAATGATCATAGATTGGTTTGGAATTTAAAGGTCATTTACTTCCAATTACCCATCCACTTCCCATCTACCCATTACAAAATATTTGTTTTCATAGGTTTTTTACTTTCTTCCTAGTTAAATGTGGCCAAAGAGACATAATTGCCAATATAGAGATACGTATTTTATTAAGGTGTTATGAGTTTAAATTTTACCACTTTTTATCAAATTTATAACCACATAGATATAGCTCACATTTTATTTACAGAAACATATTGATTTTGCTGGTTCCTAAAAGGCACTTGGAAGACATGGTGATGGAGCAGGAGCTGCTTTTTTCTTTCAGATGAATTAGCATGAATTTCATGGGCTGTGTAAAATGGATGCATTTACAAAACTCAGCATATTCCTGTGGCTTCTCATGCAGCAGCGCCCAGGCCACTTAGCACTAGAGACACACTTGCTGGAAATGCTTATGAAGAAGTGAACCATCAAGCACAGGTTTTTGGCAGGCTCTGCCACAGTCTAACTGAATTAATTCTGCTGATTATACCCCCTGCAGTATTTATTGATGGAATACAAGGGGAGAGAGCTGCTGCACGTATCCCTCCTCCTCTCACTGCAATTAGTGCCCAGGTTTAGCCATTGCCACGGGTCAGACAGCTCTGCAGAGGTGGGGATTCATTTGCTTAATTGTTCTTCCTTGTTTTCTCCAGCCTTGCCTCTATTCTGTGCAAAAACTGGCTGAATTATTCTTGTGAAATACCAAGAATTTTATATCCCTTTTTCCATTGTTGTTTACCAGCTTGTCCGACCAGATTGGTTCACACAAATCAATTGCATCTTTCGTTTGTTCAGTGAATACAAATATCCATGACCTCTATGATCATCTTGTGATTGATCATTAAAATTGCACTATAACATTTTGGATGCTTGGCTACCCGACTTTGATAACTTTCTGAAGAAAATAATAAAAAATGAGATTTTACAAGTTAATTACTCAACTTGAGAGCTGCTAAATATTTTTAAACATTGATCACAACAAAACTTTTGGCATTTGGGCATTTTCAGAAGTTTCTGATATTCTCATTTTTTTTTTTTTTGAATGAAATTAAAAATTCCAATGAGAATTTTTTCTTCATTAAAAAAAAAAAAAAAAAAGAGGAAAAGAAACCCCCAGTGCTAAAAATTCTGATTCAGAAGGGAAACTCTGATGCTTCATGGAAATTTTGGTTCATTCCGTGGCCTGTTCTATGAAGTGATCACCTTAAACTGTATCTGTTTTCATGCACTGTGAAAAGGCCTTGAACATCAGCACAGCAAATAGTAAGACTCCAATATTTGTTAGGAAATAAGAGATAGAAGAGGGAGGCCAGCACAAAAAAAGAAAATGGCAATGTTGGGAAAACAAACAGGAACAGTTAAAGCAGAATTTTCTAAAATAAGTTCAGTATTTACATTTTAACGTTTCCTAAACTGTCAATATTTTATTATTACTTTCTATTTTTGAGCAACCCTGAGAGTGATATTAGCTGCATATTTTGCTTTCACAATCCTGTGGATCCTGGCATTTGGCCAATGAGGTGGTTTAATTTTAATAGAGCTTATTGATTACAAGTCAGACCTGAGAACAAAAGAGAAGCTCTAAATCAGCTTGGATACGTATAAATTTCTTGAAATAGAGGCTGAGAGACTAATGTGCTGCCACACCTGTGTGTTTCTTCATTTGCATGGACAATCTCCAAGCACACCCACAGCCTTGTCAGGGTATCAGGGAATTTCTCATCCCACCTGGCTGCTGCTTCAACTTGTGTTGGCACCTGGCAACTGCACAAGCATAGCTATGGACACAGAATTATGGAATCACAGAGTCATGGGATGGGCCTGGGTTGGAAGGGACCTTAAAGATCACTGAGTGTGGCTGGAGCAGCGGAGAGCAGACAGGGACACCCTGCCTGTGCTCCCTTTCCCTGGGTGGGAAATCCTCCTCTCCTCTCAGCAGGGAAGGCTCTCTGCACCTTCACGGCTTTGCCAACAATTCTCTTACATTGAAGACTTTGCAAACTCCTCTTGTAAAGCCTTAGGTCCAGACTGGAAATAGCAAAGGTAGGCAAAAGGGGCCAAGGAGTTTTTCTCCCCCTTCCCCAGTAGTAGGAGATTGTAGCTCTTGCAGCTGTCATGCCCAGTGTGCAGGACCACATCAAGAACAATAGATTTGCTGCAGATCTCTTAGAATTATAGAATCATAGCATGGTCTGGGTTGGAAGGGACCTTACAGGCCATCTGGTTCTGTCCTCCTGCCATGGGCTGGAACACCTGCCACTGGACCAGGTTGCTCAGAGCTCCATCCAACCTGGCCATGAACACTTCCAGGGATGGGGCAGCCACAGCTTCTGTGTGAAACCTGTGCCAGGGCCCCACCACCCTCCCAGCAAAGAATTTCTTTGTAATATCTGATCTAAACCTACTCTCTGTGAGTTTGAAGCCATTCCCCCTTGTCCTGTCACTCCAGACCCTTGTAAACAGTCTCTCTCCATCTTTCCTGTGGGCTCCCTTGAGGCACTGGAAGGCCACAATCAGGTCACCATGAAGCTTTCTCTTTCCTAGCCTAAACAATCCCAATTCTCTCAGCCTTTCCTCATAGGACAGGTCCTCCAGCCCTTTCTTAATCTTGGTGGCTTGTAATTTTAATACAATATTTAAATAATATTTATGACCTATAGTTTACTTAATAGTTATTTCAAAGCTTTACTTTATATTTTCTGGGACATAACATACAGGAAAAATTTGATAGTCTATTTTTCTAACATTTTTTATCTATAAAAGAATGTAAAAGATTGCTCATATGTCAAAGAGATGCTTTATTCACTATTTCCTTTTAAAATTTTCAAATTGCTGGAATTATGCACAGGCCTATTTTGTCTTGATTTCATCAGATCAAGAGGATGAATGCTTTGGAAGAGATAATAGTCTTAAAATGTTTTTGTTTGTTCCAAATATGTTTATGTACTTTTGGCTTTTCAAATTGTGCATGAGCAATATTGTTGCTATCTAACCTTAAACAAATTCCATAGAATTAAGAGATACTTTATTGGCCTTCTGAGGTGCTAACAATCTCTTTCATATGGCTTTTTAAGATACATCTACCACAATTCTGCTGAGTATATCTAAGATTCTCAAGGGTGTGAATTCGGCAAAAAAATATTTTAAATCCAAATTTTACTTTATCCTGTTGAACATCTGAAGGTGTTTTCCTTTCCTTCTTCCTCTTCCTCATCTCAGTCACTTGATCTTGGCAATCCATTTTTGCAAGTCTTTCTCAAGAAATAGCCTCAATGTGTGTGAGCTACATGTAATGGTGTGATGGGAAGCATTAAATTAGAAATTAAGGAGGTTGAGATGAGTATGTTTCCTTAGAATTTATCAAAGGCTAATGTTGGTACTGAAATACCTGTCAAATAAACATTTCTCTGCTGAACTGTTGATCAGTTTGGCAAAAATATCTCCTTAATATGAAAATATGCTTATAATACTTTGTCTGAGACAAGTCCAACCAGAACTGTTGTACTTTTGGCCATTTTACTGGTGAGGAAAAATCTTCAGATTTAAGCAGGAGAGACCTTTGTGTCTCATTTGCTATTTCATCTATTTTAATTCCAATGACTTACAAGTCAACATTTTTGAAGGACTGGTGGCTTATTTGGTTTTTTCAAACCAGATTTGATACTTTGAAAGGCACCAAATATGTCTGAGCAAAGATATTCTTATGGAG
Source organism: Melospiza georgiana (assembly GCF_028018845.1). Classification (NCBI taxonomy): domain Eukaryota; kingdom Metazoa; phylum Chordata; class Aves; order Passeriformes; family Passerellidae; genus Melospiza; species Melospiza georgiana. The sequence continues at coordinate 11,801,307 of NC_080431.1, forward strand.
GGTGGCAGTAAAAAGTCAGTAAATTTAATTTCCTTTAAAGTGTCATGTTTCTTCATAGTGAGCAATATTATGGCTTTTTATACTGAATTTTTGTTTGAGAAAGGCAGAGAAAAATTTTGAAAAATCCTTGATCTTTTGTCTTATGGACTTACAGCCAAGACAGCAGGTGTCTAACAAGAAGTCCAAGTAAAATACTGGAAGTGCAACTGTACAACATGCTATATATAATAATATGTTTTCTATAATTATAATAATATTGCAGGATAATAATGAATTCCATATACTAATTTTATTCTTGTCCAAAAGCAAAGCTCCTCTGATAATAAATTAGCAAAATCCCACTACAGTTAAAAAGTAACTGGATATTACAGGATTTTCTGCTTTTTCTCTTCCATTCTACTCTTATACATTATTTCAGTTGGTAAAATAGGGGATTAACAGAAGAATACCTAAGAAAGCCCTTAAGCTTCCTCTATCTACTTGAAGTTTCACAATCCTGTATTTTTAAGGAGATTATTTCATATTAGTGGAATAAATATTATTCAGATCTATATTGTAATGTAATAGTTTATGCATGGAGACAGATATCTAATATTAAAATACTGAAAGCGGTTTCTTGTGATGGCAATAGGGCAGAGAGAAGGAAGGAAAGTTATTGCTTATAATGACTTAAAGTAGACTTCTTGGATGTTTAGATATTCCTTGTTCTGATCTCTGTATTATGATTAAGTCTCTCTGAAGTGGTTCTTTGGAAGAATGGTTAAAATGGAGTTAATTTCACACCAATTTCCACACAGTGTCTTGCACCTGATTTTTTTCTTTTAAACTCTCTCTGAATTTGCACATGTAGGTGAAATAATTATAGCTAAAAAGTAAAGCAGTTCAGTGAGAATAACAAATCAGATTTTTTTTTCCCTTGAAATTTAGAGAAATTCCAATGCTTATTCACTTCCTCTATAACCTTTCCTCCAAAACTGATTGGTGAATTTACCTAATTTTATAGGTGTATCATTAATGTGCTGCTCTTAATTTATGCAGCTTGTCTACTCTCACATTTTGCACCACAAGTTTGCTTAGGAGAACTATAAAATTGATATTTGTGTTGTTTTGAGGTGCTGAGTTAACCCACTCAGAAGAGTGTCTGGATGCCAAGACTGAACTTTGGATAGCACAGCACAGCTGTCAATCTTAGACTGACAGCTTAATTTGTTGATTTAAGGTCAACTATTTCTTAACCTGAAGAAACCCTCCCCCTTGAAGATTTTTGTTGTTTTACTCCATTTATATTCTTCAGTCTCAGCCTGTTCTACTTGACATAGGCCAGCCTAAGCCCTGCTCAGTGATTATGGAATAGTCCCTACTGATAAAAATTGAGAGAATTTTGTCTGGTGAAAGAGTTCCTGTGTTTTTTTAGGTATTTGGAAAAAAAATAATCATCCCTTCTTTGTAGGTACTGCTCTTCTCTCAGTGCTTCAGTTGGTTAGAAGGTGCTGGAATGCAGGCAGGTTTATCTTTCTAAACTTTATTTCTCTCTGGCTATTCCCACACTGTGGCCTGAAAACATTCTTAGCCCCATCTTGGTGGAAGCCAAAGCAGTCAGGTGTGATTCCTGATGATCCTGATAATCCCGGTGTGATTCCTGTGATTTCTGAGGAAGTGAGACAGAAAGCACACACTTTTCTCTGCCTGCACAACTTGATGGATTCCTGTATCCCAGGAGGAAGTGTGTACATCCACAACTCTTTTGGGTGTGTGGCCTTCCTTTCAGTTCTCCCCATTCTCTGACTTGTGACTTGAAGAAGGCACTGCCTAGAAAACAAACTCCTCCTCTTCTATGAATCTACCTATAATTATATCCAAAATAAGAAATTCAAAATACTCTGTCATTCTGCTTTCCAACCAAATACCCATGATCTCAAGCTGAACTTCAATGTACTTCCAGGGGTCCAAAGGAGCATATATAATGGATTTTATTTTCACCTAAAAGCTGTGCCAATTCCTCCCAGCTCCTAAACAGAGCAGGAAAAAAAAGGAGCATGAGAAGGTGGAACGAGATCTCTGAAGAAAACCTCTCTCCTCCAAAAAGCTTCAGCAGCTCGAGCCCTCGGAGCCAATGGAGCAAAACTGGACCCAGATTTTGCCCATCAGATCCTGAACTAAACTGCACCCAGATTTTCTCTGCCAGATCCTGAACCCAAAGACCTGGGCCCAGATTTCCAGAGGTATTCAATAACTCTGAAAGTGCTATGAAGGGCCTGGATTTCTACAAAGTGCTGAGTGCTATTCCTCTGAAAATCAATTGCCTCTACAGTGCTTCGAGCCAGGCATATAAAACATAAGAACTCCAAATCACTAGTTGGTCTTAAAAAGTCTTGGCTCTGAAGCCTGCCAAGTCAGCACCTTCTTTGCCTACTTGTAAAGGCAGCCAAAGAAAGGAAATAGATGAGCCATCAGCTCTGAGCATAATTTCTACTGATTCAGTTCTTAGTTCATGAGTTAGTTGGAAGGAGAAAAGGGAAGCATACGAAGAGAATGTTTTAATTCTCATAAGACAAAATCCAAATGCCTTTAAAACAATAAATGAAGCACTTGTTAGAGGAGTAGCTACCCCTCCTGTACACTTAGAAGGAAAATGAATTAATGAAATTTTAATTACTAAACACATAAAACTAGTATATTAATTAAGTGGTTTCCAGTTGCAGTAAATGATGCATCAGCATTTTTTTTCTATATCTTATTTCACTGATGACAGCCAGTAATGGGCTTTCAGGCTCAATGAGGGCTCCAAGCACTGGGAGCAGCAGGTTGGGAAAAGCAGCCAACAAATCTTTTGACATTAAAAAGCAGAGCTCTGCCACTAATTATGTTAAAAGTCAAGTTTGCAATTGCAAGTAGATGGTCCAGGCAGCAAAGTGAAAGTGGCAAAAACCATAACCCAAGACACTGGATAGTGAGATTCTGCTGTAAGCCCAGTCTTTCTTGGACTAAAGCAGGTGCTCCAATTTGAAATTGTAGTGTCTGCCTGACAGGGGGTGGTGGAAAATTTGCTTGCCCAGGCTCAGAGAGAATAAGGAAGTGAAGCAAGCTGGATGTAAACCCCAAAGGACATGCTGCTTTGTGTGTTGAAACATGCACAAAGATTGCACAAAGATTTCTTGGTAACAGCTTTTTCTGGTGTGCCAGAGGTTGGTGGATTTCTCTGGTAATGTTATAATTGTAGTTCACAAAGGAGATTTGTCTCTCTCTACCCTGGTACAACCACTTTTTAAAACTTTCATGTATGTTTTAACATACATACCCAGCAGAGAGGTTTTAAATTTGCAAGGAATCTTGCTTTTGTTTTATTCCCCATACACCTTTTTTCTTTATCTGCAGCCCAAGTAAAACATTAAAAAATGTTCTCCAGTAATCTCACTAGCTGACATTGAACTCAGAAAAGAAGTGGAATTCTTTCCCAGCTTCTCTCCACAAATACTTGGAGTTTCCCAGCAGAGGGGAAGCAAACTCCTGCCCATGCAGAAATTGCCAGTTCAATTGCTGTACCTCAGCCTGCAGACACATCAGAACATCACAGAGCTCCCTCAACTTCTGCTTGGTCCTGACATGCTGCTCCAAATCACAGCTCGAATCCATGCATCTCTAGAGGGTTTGGGCTTTCAAACTTTCATTTTGTGTCCAGTTAGTTAGAGTGCCAGGAACCCCAGCAAGGAGCCTTTTTCAGCCTTTCTTCTGTGCTGACAGATGGGCACTTCCTAAATTTTTTTATTTGCTCTCCTTGCTGTTTTACCAGAATTTAGGACCACTGGGGGATTCTGGCCTGAAAGTATTCTAGTTTTCCTCACTTGTCCACAAGTAGAATCTGGCTACTTTATGCAGGCAAATGGGTCTGCTGGGCAGACACTTGTTCAGACACTTGGGACTGAAACCCACTGATGCAGGATGGCTGAGTAAGGAGACATCTAATTAAATTAAACAAAAATGCTTGGAAGGAGTGTTTGAACTCCAATTCCATTTGAGGGGCATGTGACTTGGAGCTCCTGGGTCATAAATACGTCTGCAGCTGGTGACAGCACTTACAGTGACTATTTTGTACAAAATATCTTAGTCATTGGCATATTTGTTCCTTAGCCAGAGGTAATTTAGACGTACAGATTTCAGGAGAGTAATTCTGTACATTTAAAGAGTAGTTCTGTGGGGTTGCTCTGTCAGTTTTTGCTGTTTATTGACCTGCTGTCTGTTTTGACAGTTGAATTTTTTTTTTTTTTGGCATAGTCCAAAAGCTGATAAGAAATTTTCTGAAAACAAGAAAAAAAAATTAAAACTAATCATAACTGCAGCTCCACAGTACAAACAGCTCCTAGGAGGTGGCAAGCAACTGGGTTGTGGCCATCTTTATTTTTGCAGAAACAGAAATCAGATTTTTTAAATATTGCCCAGGGATCTCAATTAGACCACAGTAAAATGTAAATTCTGTACTCCCCTTGTTCCTTCAGCAGCTCATCCAACAATGGTCGCAGCATGTTTTTCTTTTCTCTGCTCTGTGACTACTTCTTAAAGTAATTCAGACAGTGAAATCTAGACTGACTGAGCTAATAGCTTTCTCTCTCTCTGCATTCTACAGGCTGACATGTGCCAGAAACCCCTCAATTAAATATAAAAGCTGAACTGCACAATTATGTTGAAACAACAAAGCACATTTTATGTGGATAGGGAGATCAATTTATCTGAATGGTAAACAGAAATTTTATCTTTAGCTCATGGTCTTGATTTTATAAAATGTTATTTTGGAAACAAAGGAAATTTCTGAGTTTTCTAAAAAAGCACCCAAAAGTTTCAAAGCTTTTTCACAGTATGAATCCAGTATATGGCAAAAAGTTTGCAAACAGCTTTCTGAGGAAGGGAATACACAAACATCAAGTCAATGGGCTGCAGAAGCACTTGAAAGCAGTAGCATTGCAGACAACTTTTATGAAAAATCCTTTCCTTTGGATTTTTCCTCCTGAGAAGCTGACAGGCCTCAGGAACAAAATGGAAACATTGATTATCTGCTGCTGTGGAATGCAACAGGTGCATCTGTGATTGGCCCAGGTTGGATGTTTGTAATTAATGGCCAATCTCAGTCAGCTGGCTCGGACAGAGAGTCCAAACCAAAAACCTTTGTTATAATTCCTTCTTTTTCTATTCTTAGCTAGCCTTCTGATGAAATCCTTTTCTTCTATTCTTTTAGTACAGTTTAATATAATATATATATCATAAAATAATAAATCCAGCCTTCTGAAACATGGAGTCAGATCCTCATTTCTTCCCCAATCTGAAAACCCCTGTGAACACAGTCACACAGTAGCATGATGTGATCCAATCTCCAGTGCACAGGATAATCCCTGCACCAGCACAGGCTGGGCTCTGCCACAGCACATCCTGTGGGTGACCACCTGCTCCGTGTGGCAATGGCCATCCTCACCCTGTACCCGCATCAAAACCTGTGCCCACGTCCCTTGCTGGGGTGTGCAGCCATGCATGGGGTCTCAGGGCAGGTGACATTGAAGCAGAGTGGAAATTTTCCAGGGTAGAAATCCATTTTGATTTAGGTGAAATGTGCATTTTTGAGTCAAGTGTGTGGTTAGGAAACATAGCTATTTAGCCTGACTGCAAAGCCTAGGCTCAGAGAAACTGCTTCAGTGAAGGACAGAGATAAGGGGGGGAGACAGAGGGTGATAGAGAGAGACAGAGACTGCTGTGAGAGCAGGTCAGCCTGACCTAGGAATTCTTTCTGATAAAGAACTAGCCGCAAATGTCACGTGAAATTCGTAAAAATGAGTATGTATAAACCTATTATGAAATTGTATGCATATGTATTTGAGAGTGGGATAAAAAGGGATCTCAAGTTCCCAGAAGTACGCATATCTTTTAAGGAGAGTTATCTCCACATGCATCCAGCGCTGTAATAAACGTACCAGATTTACAACTTTCACAAAAGTTGTGGAGTTTTGATTATCCCCGCAAAACAGCACATTTGGTCACATGCCAGATTTTCTCTCTGTCATGCAACACCTGCAACAAGAGATGAGGAACACGTGGCTGCCCTCAGCAAAAGTCCCAGGAACCTGAACACAGCCGAGGTTTAGCTGTCACTCCAAAAAGTCCCCAGGGCTTTAAAGTACCCAGTGCACTGCCAGGGCTGCTGCAGAGCTCTCACCCTGCACTCAGCACAGCTTTCTGGGGAGCTCCTGTAGCCTGCCCAGTGCCACCCTTGAGACAAGAATGACACAAGAACACATCAGAGACCCAAAGCAAGAGGAGAAAAGAAGGGTTTATTGCAAAAGGTTCTTTGGTTTTTATAGACTGATAGGTTACATTCCACTTGATCTTTATTACAAAAGATTCTTTGGTTTTTATAGACTGGTAGGTTGCATTCTACTTGATTGGCCAGTTAATAAAAACCATCTTTTTCACACACCATCCTTGAGAAGAACAGGAAAACAAGGTGGAAAAACACCACCCGCAGATTGTTTATAAAAACAAGTTATCACATTCTTACAACTCCCTAAAAATTCTCACAAGCCACTGTGAGAAATGATTGCTCTTTCTCTCCCCGTGACCCGCTGGCATCTGCAGCCCAGTGCATCACATCAGGCGCTGTTTTACCTCCCTTTCCTCTTGTGGCTGAAATTTGTGGTCAGTAAGACACTGGCAAGGATATGCTGCTGTGTTGCCCTCCTGGTTTCCCCTACACCTTCCAGGAAAGTGAGAAATATGTGTAGGGTCTCCAAAAACAAAACAAAACAAAAAAAAAACCAAAAAAAACCCACCATCAAGCACTGGAGAGGAATTAGACCTAAACAGAGAAACAAAGCTTCTACACTGCACTTGAATCAGTGTAGCTGTAAAAGTCTGAAAGGATCCCAGCTGATGGTAGAGATGAAAGCACAACAGCTGGAGTGCCTGATACACCTGCTGCCATGTGAGCACCTCATCATCATGCCACACTTTGATTAATGTTTTTGTGGCATAAGAAGGCTTAATAATAAAACAGAGCTTCTGCTGACATCCAACTCACTGGAAGTGAGACTACAGTTAGTGTGGGACTTCTCCAGTCCTGAGGGGAAAATGGGTGTGAAAGGTAATCAGGGAATAGGCCAAAGATATGTTAAGGTAATGTACTGTGAGAAGAAAGTGGTCATCTTTCCAACACACTCATTACCCTATTCTGTCTTATCCAGACAAGGTGAAGAGACTTGTCCATCTCTAATCAATACCACACTTCTCACTGGCTTGAATGGATTGGACTATGTTTAGAATTTCTGTATGGAGCCCACAGTATCTTTTTTCAGAAGCACCATCCTCTGCATCAACAGGCAACATGTCAATTGAAAGCACAGGGGTTATAACAATCCTCCTCGTCTGGCATGTGTGGCAGGGCTCCAGGTGGATAATACACTAAATATGGTGCTGCTTTGTTCTCAGGAGTCTGTGACCACAAAGCTCCAGGGGGGAAGGAGAACATTATCAGCTTAACAAGTGATGCTTATCTCTGATGAAGCTGACACCAGAATTTTTAGGTCACATTTTCAAGTGCTTTTCCCTTCAGTTGAAGCACAAAGTATTAAAATACACATAAAAGAGTTGACTTGTTTCCATGCCTCACTTTCAACAATGGGCAAATCCTGCTCCTCTTTTCCTGGATTTCCTGGATTTCCTGGATTTTCTATATTTCTAATCTAGTCCATACCTGGTCCTTACTTGTTTTTCCTTGTCATTGGGACTCAATGGAAAAATCAAATGGAGCTATTCACTAAATCCCTGAAATGGTCTTCCAGAAGAAAGAACTTCTTAAAGAGACTTTTTAGGAATTGTGATCATCACTGCTGGGCAAAGTGAGCTAGAATAATGGAGTGTTATCTTAATGCTGCAAAAAAGGGGCATAAGCTGCCCTCAGTGCTCTTTACTAACAGAGTTATGCCAGGAGATTCCCAAAGAAATTGAGATGTGAATTCTCCAAGAGGATACAGATTGACACTGCTTACCTGGTGAGAATTTGTAGATCAGAAGGGGAACCAACATCCTGCACATGGATAGGTGTCTCATTCTTTCTTCCTGCATCTGAGAGGTGAAGCAAGTCCTGTGCTTTCCCTGGTGGGCTCAGGAGAGCTATCCTGAGCCTTAGAATCTACTTTAACTGCATTCAATTCATTTCTCATTTGAGAAACCAAAGTCTCTAGCTCAGGTGAGTGTCTTTCAGGAGTCAGGATACCCTCAAGTGTCTTAACTTCTCCTCTAGGCAATATTTTCCAGCCAGTTATCAACTTCTTCCTTCAGGATGGGAAATCACGGTCAGCGTGTGAAGCTTTGGCCAGTCCAATAGTTTCTGAGAAGTCACTCACTGAATATTCCACTATACCTGCAGGATTACCTCATGTAATAGAAGATGAAGAGCAGGTCCAATAGCCTTAAATAAATTTCAGCCCAATTATGTCTCACCCTCAGCATGACTCCATGGTGGGCATCATTCTTGTGGAATGCAACTTTTTCCAGCTTGTTCAAGGAGTTAGGTCTTTGTGGGCTTGCAGAGAAGATAAATGTGAGCTATTCAAACAGTACTGAAAAAAACCCCTGTTGATGAATTACAGGAGCCTTCAGACATGATTGTCCCAAATTAGTGAACAAATTGACTTATAGCAATTTAGATAACAATGTTCACCTGGTCACATGAACTGGTCTATGTCACTGGGGGAGGTCATGCTTCATGCTGAACGTTATTTTAAGCTCTTCCATAATAAAACCAGAGTGTCTTTGTTACGTGAAAACCATAAATACACTGGTTTTTTTTCAGTTTCCATGGATCACCAGCCCACCACACTGCACACAGAATGATCTCTTATAATCTCTCCTCAGAGAATGATGCCAAAACGTGGTCTATCATATTCTGGATCTAATATTCATTTGTTTGAAGTGAATTGCCTGGTTTGTATGATTTCCAGCATTTCCCATTTTTGCTATCCACAGTAAGACCCAAACTTTGGCACTCGTGGAAATGGAACCTGAAATCTGAAATCTGAACTAAGCTATCTCAGAAAACCCCAATATTTCTATGTACTTTTTGTAGTTTTGATATGTTTTTAATGGATTTTTTTCTGTGTTTTGCTCATTTTCATCTTGAACTCATCTACAATTTTAAAAAATAATTCCTTCAAAGACAAAGACATCCACCAACATATCAATCACTGAACAAAGATGATCTCCTTTCATTTTGAACACACTGAGATTAAAAATGTCTTCATAGCAATGCTCCTATATCTGATGAAGCTTTCTAAATATGACTCCCTTTAAAATCTAAATTTCTTTTTCTTCTTTGTCATAACTATCAGTATCATGGGGTTATTTATAATATATTTTAAAAGTTGCTTCCTCAGGGGATATTTTCTTTTTAGAGGCTCAGTTGCCATTTTTTAGAGGCCTGTGATTGAATGCAAACACGTGAGGAGAGTGTGAAGCGCTGAACCTCATGAATGTCATTGCAGCCACAAGAACGGTACTTCAGTCACCTCTGTGACTCACTGCTTTTTGTAAAGGCATGAATGACTTGAATATACGGTTGGATGAGCTTTAAACTGATCAGCTTGTGGGGTACAAATGTATACAGGAGAAAAATCATCCTTTGGAATGGTGTGACTGAAAGGGAAGGAGTGAAACTGTACCAATTTACATACGATGAATACCTGATTTATGCACAGCACTTGGATCAAAACCAGCTTTGATTTTCAGCCCAGACAGGAAATTGATTTGCATCAGTTTTACATATGTTGGAATTTGACTCTATTTGTTTTTTGCTGGGAAATTTCAATGCTCATTCACCATGATGCTGCACTGGGTATACTTACTAACAGTGCTGCAAAATGCTTTTTAAATGCCACAAATACAAAAGCTAATATTTTACTGTCATATAGGAGACCCCTTAATTCAAAGTGCATCTCTGAATCTGGTCCTTCCATTTTGTTTGTATTTCTTTCACTGCATTATTCCTGTATTAAACTCCAAAAATTTTAGTAAAAGCAAAATGCTGTGAGAATGTTTTCAGATTCTAATTTGATAACAGATGTTCAAACAAATATTTTCAAATCCATAAAATTGTATTAAACAGCATCTTCTTTTTATTTACATTTTTAATATTTTGCAAAATTTTTAATATGGTACCTGAAACAGTTGCCAATAGTACTCTGAACTTAAAACCCCACAATTTTTGAGTTTCCAGTTCTGTAGTCATTGATCAATAAACCTCTTTGATGCAGCAATGACTTTTAAATAGGTGTATGCAAAATGTAGCCCTGATATCTTACTACAATTTCTAGATTCAGCTGAATAACTTTTAGGATGACATATCCCCATCTTTTTGGATCCTGCATTCTTGGTGTAGTAGAGCTACAACTCTCTCTCTCTGATATTTAAACTAAAATAAAACTCTAAGAAATCAGGCCTCTGCAGTTTTCCACTAAACCCCGCCTGTTTTCTTCCATTTACTGAGCATCTGCAATGTAACTAAAAGTGGTCATTTGAAACTAACAGGCACAGCACTGCCAGCTGCCAATGGTGAGACATTTTCCCAGTGTCGTTATCTGAGTTTCAGTGGAAAAATAAGATATTTTTGTGCCTATTTTCCTCTAGTACAATACACTGCTGTTTTTTTTTTTTTGAGTCTGGGAGCTGCAGCATACATCTTTGTTCCTCAGGTTCCTTAAATTAATTGAAAAAGCAATTTTCTGGCTTTGGATGGGACCTTCCCTTTGACACTATCTCTTTCTCTCTGAAAATACTGATTTTCATTTACATCTATTTTAACCTCATTACTGACCCAGATATTAGATGATGCTTATGGATTTCCCCCTGTTCCCAAACACTCCCCTTCATGTAATGCACAGCAAGCAAAGCAACAACAGGGGCTCTGTCCAACACAGATGCATGGCTCTGCAGTTCCACATGATATTCCTTGCCTGCCCTCTCTTCTGACACCTCTGCACAAACAGTTTTTCTTTCAAAGACAGATTCATCAATATTTAACAGCCAGGCTACTGCCAAAGCAAACCTTGAAATAAAGTTTAGCCAGATGATCCGATCGCCTTAAGTTAGCAGTGAGCTCAAACACACAGCTGTTCAGAAACTAAAAGGTATTTTCAGCGAGGCTATAATTTAGGCAGCATTATCTTAAGGGATTTTTAAGCTCATGAGAAGCATGATTTGTGTTCATAGCTCAGGGGATTTGCATAGATAACACATAAATCTATTAAGAAGCAGCAATAGCTGCAGCACTCACAGCCAATTGTGCACTGCTGTAAAAGCTGGGTAGTATTCACACTATTCACATTTTGACTGGGGAGAGAGGTGGAAAAAGTATAAATAAGTCAGTTATTCTATGATCTGCTTGAAGAAATTAGGGTAGAAAGTCATGATACAATTTTTTTTCTTCATTTTCAGCTAGCAAGGTTTTATTTCAGTCTCTTGCATGTTTGTGTGGTAATTAAGTTGAAGTAGAGCCTGGCACATCTAGCTGGCAGAAACAGATTATTTGTTTGGAAGATGTATTCACAAAATCAATATGAATCCATTTGTGAAAGTGGAGTAATTTAGAGAAATACCCAGTATCCTCATTTCAGTTCTGCCTGTTTACTGAAAACAGTGTGAAAAGGATTGGAAAGGCAATGTACGCTTAAACACCTACATTTAAGGACTTGCCAGACAAAAGATTGTGTAGTTATTAAGCATTTTTTTTTTCCTGGAGCCAATAACTTCCCTGTTTTATATCAAGAAAGTCTTTCAGGAGTTTAATCAAAAATACTTCATGTGAAATCCTGTCATAAATCTTTTGATGACTTAAAGTTTATTTTAAACTTGTATTCCTCCAATTTTAGCTATATTTGTTAAACTTCAAGTCTGATACCTAGTTCATCCTAGAAGTTTTCAGAACAGTGAACTACATTAAAAACACCAAAAACCCCAAAAACCCTTTGCAAGAGCGACGAGTTTACAAATGCAAATTTGCATGGTGCAAAGTTTCATTGGTATATATAAATATGCTCTTGCTCCAGTCATGGTCCTTGCCTTTAGACAGGTCCAGCCTTATTATCTGTAGGGCACACAAGGATGATAATGGCACAGCTATATCATCATAAAAAGTGGTTTGTGAGCACTACTACCTGGAAAAATTCGGCCACATGAGGAGGCATTTTGTGAAGTCCTCCTTATCACACAAAACCTGGAGCTTTCAATTGGCTGAACATTCACTTGAAAGCAACTGGCATTTGGTCTGCTGTAATTAGTAGGTAAAGGTAATATAATAAAGGAAATATAATAAAGGTAATACAATTATGTGGTAAAGGGTCTGGAGCACAAAGTCTGGTGAGGAGCAGCTGTGGGAGCTGGGGGTGTTCAGCTGGACAAAAGGAGGCTCAGGGAATCCCTTATCACTCCCTACAGTGCCAGATGAGAGGTTGGAGGCAGCACATGAGGAAACAGCCTGGAGTTACACCAGGGAGGGTTGAGATTGGATGTTAGGAAAAAATTTCTCCATTGAAAGAGCTGTCAAGCATTTGAACTGCCCAGGGAATTTGTGGAGTCACCAACCTTGGATGTGTTTAGATGAGTAGATGTGGCACTGAGGGAGATGGTTTGGTGGTGGACTTGGCAGTGTTGGGTTAATAATTTGACTGGATAATTTAGAGCTCTTTTCAAATCCAAATGATGTCATGATTTTGATTCAAAGCCCTCAGGTACTGACTGTTAGCCAGAGCAAAAGGAAAGCAGAACATCAAATGCAAAATTAGGTAATATCTTTGCTGTTTACTTAACTTTGTTATTTACTTAACTTTGCTGTTTCACAATAACTGGTCTTCAAAGCTGTGAAATGATCTTAAGAAGCCTATGTTTTGAGCTTTTTTGCCTTATTTTCCTCTGCCTTCCCTGGCTGTGCACCCAGACAACTGCACTGAGCAGCCACCATAATTGCAGTTTGTGAACTGACCTGGGCACTGAGTCAAAAGTGACCTGTCCTGCAAACTCAGTAATATTCCACAGAAGTCTGTGAGTCAGTTCACTCTGTGGACCTTAAAAGCTACAGTAGGGCAGCACCCAGCACAGAAAGGCAGCTGGAGCACACAGCCAGGGCTGGATTTGTTCCTTTGCTCCAAAAGACACTCAGGAAGCACTTGGAGCAATGACCTGCCATGGGCATTCCAGCAGCTGTATGAGGACTTTTCTTCAAGAATTCTTCAGCCTTCCCATTTTTGGCTTTATGGGCACATTATCCCATTAACATTCAGCTGGAGTAGTAGGAATCCACCAGGCATGATGTAAAAATTTAGTAATTCCCTAGAATGTACCCAGCTTACCTTCCCTGTAGCAGTGTAGCCCTCCTGAGCTGGTTGTTCTTTACTGCATACCTCCCATGGCATTGAAATACATTCCCTAAGCAGGTAGATGTTTGAGCCATGACTGTTAGCAGAGGTTGTGAATAATTCCAGGGATAGAGCAGCCACACTTCTCTGGGAAACCTGTCCCTGTGTCTCATTAACCTCTCAGTAAAGATTCTCTTCCTAATATCCAACCTAAACCTACTCTCGTTCAGTTTGAAGCCATTCCCCCTTGTCCTGTCACTACATGCTCTTGTACACAAAAGAAGTTTTCAATTGCCCCCTTTTTTTTTTTTTTTTTTTTTTTTTTTTTTTTTTTTTTTTGGAGAGGTTAAATAAGGTAAGTGGAGCATGTAGTGAAAGACCTTAGAGAAAGAGTTAATGTTGACACATTTATATGAATTCACATAAATGACCATGTCAGGATTGCACCAGCTTTTTCTTTTAGGTTCTGGAGTTCAAAGGTTTTAAGCTGCTCTGAAGTGTACTGCCTCTATCCAAGTGAGCATGGAGACTTGGAAGCAAGGGTATATGGGGAAAACAAATCCTCTTGTATCTCTTTCAGCTACAAACACTTTGTGTGGCACTTCAGCTCTCTGGACAGCCTGGCCTTGACAAAGTCACACACTGATCTGAAAACAGGTTTTCCTGACTGCTTCAAAAACTGCCTGTAAAGCAATGGCAATAAGCTGTACATTTGTTCAAGTTCTTTTTCCATATGGGCAGGAAATGAGACCATTCTTTCAGCCCCATCAGTAAGAGACAAATGGTGTGGAAAGCAATTTCTTGTGTACCCCTCAAGAGCTGTCTGAGCTGTGACCTCTTCTCTTGCTATTTTATCTTGCAACTTGTAAATAAAGCAAAGCTTTCCTAAGCAATTAACTTTGCAGCACATTCTGTGCATTCTCCTTAACTTATCCCTCTGTGGAGCAAGAGGCTGAAATGGGATGGTCCAGTTAGGGGAATCACAGAGCAGACCTGAGCATCTCTGCTCTGAAATAAGGTTCTTACCTTCCTTTTTCTTGGGGTTGTGATCAATCTTATGGAACTTCATTATATATCTGAAAGATGTTTTGGTTTAGTCCTATTAACATTACCTTGACATCCCACATTTCTTCATTGCTGATGCATTTTACTCCGTTACCTAAAAATGATAATCAATATGATTCTGAAAAATTAATATGAACTAGATTTAGTACTCATAAAGCACCTTTGCTAATGCAGGTGATCACTACTTTAACACAGCTCCTGACACAGCAATCAGGCTAAAGTTTTCAGCTTACACACACCTGACTTATCTGATTTTGCTAATAAAAATAATATAAATTGTTATTGTCCTAGAGCAAAACAAACAACCCTCCCAGTAGGGTTAAAGACTAAAGCTGACCTTGTTCTTTAGAAAAAGGTGTCTAACAGGAGCAAGTGGGTTCACTAGCAGTGCACAGGTTTAGAGACATCTAAATTGTAGAGCAATTTTGACAAGGTAAAAGCAGAGGAATTAAATTCAGCATGGTTTTGACTAAATGTTTTATTTACATGTTTTTTAGATCTTTTAGAGCTCCACTCAGTGTAGTGCAGAGATGAGTGGAGTAGCTACTCAGAGCCCAGGATATTACCTAATTTTGCATTTGATGCTCTGCTCTCCTTTTGCTCTGTGAGGCAACTCTGGGCTACTCTTTCATCTTTCTGTGACTCAGCTTCTCCCTCCATCATCTCAATTTTGAAAAGATCATCTCCTTTTTATAGATTTATGAATATTCTACAGGTTTTGACCTTCATTTCTGCATGATGGCTTTTAATCTATTTTATCACAGAAGTGCAAGTAATTCATTGTTAAAATAGAGTGACTTTTTATTCCTTCATAAAGAACAGGATTATGAATGATAGCTGGGCTCCTCAGTGGATTTTTAGAGACATTTCAATGAAATAAGACCCAAAAGTAAAGTAATGCTACTTCTATTATTAATCCAGAATTATACTTCTTGTATATTAAAACAAGAGCTGCTACCACATAAAAATACTACAATTTGAAATTTAATCTATTATTTATTCAGAGATTAGCAGAAACTAAGTCATTAGTGTCCCAAAATTACAAATGAAACTCAGTAATGGAGGGATATAATTTAAATTTCATGAATTATTTGAGTAGGATTACTGAAATTTTAAGAATTCCCCTCACATTATGTAGAAAGCCACATAATGCAGTTGAAGGGATGTGATGAGAATTGGATGTGATGGGCTTGTGGATGAGGTGTGATTAAAAGAAGAAGAAGAAAGGCAGGATCTTGCTTGGGGGAAGAGGCAATAGATTAGCAAGTGGTCTAGATGGTTTTAAGTGGTTGATAAAAAGCCTAGATGAGTAGAAATATCTGCCAGGCAAAATGTTGAAATTATAATTGTAGGAATACTAGCTCATCTTTACCTTACATAGATGCTTTTCAAATCAATTAATTATCAGTAAAATAATCCACAGAGAACTTTTATGAAAAATTGCAGATGAAGCCTCTTTTCCTTGTGCTGTGACATAATTTATACAGAGAATATCAATTCTGTGGGCCACTCAGAGAGGAATTAAATGAGCAGAGTTCCTTTAATTTTCTTTGCTGGAGTAAAATGGAAGACTATCTTACATTCTGCTTTCAAACAGAAACATAGCAATAAACACACCTGAAAAACACTGACATTACATTAGACTACTACAAAAACATTTTCTGATTAACTCATGGCTTATGTGTAAAAAAATATCTACTTCAATTGTGGATAAAATTGAGGTATCAAAATCGATAAGGACTAAAAATTAATACCAAGAAATACCTTGGAATGAGATGATCGCAAGAACTCCATGAAATCTGAAAGGATCTGCTGTCTTTAAACACAGCTTTGGCCAATGTGTTAATTGTTTTTAATTGTTTTTAATTGTTTTAATTGTTTTTAATAACCATACTTTAAAGTGTAAAGCTTGGCCAGTGTTTGATTAAGTCGTCCCATAGCTATACTGTTTCCACATGTGGCTTCCTTTGCTAAAAAGCAAAGATTCTGTAATAGTACAGTGGGATTAAAAATCTAGTCCTTGGTTTCCAAACTCAGGTGTTGTCTGTTATCAAGCATAAAGCCAAGTCAACTCATCGTGTATGGGCACCATAAGGTTTCTAAAGATGAGTTTAAATGTGTGGTTAAAGTTCAGCTTTACTAAGCTGAAGAGCTGAAAAAGAGTTCAGTGAACTTTATGCTTCCAAAGATTTACAGGGACATGTATACTGAGCAAAGAAGAGTTCAGAAAACCAGTGAATTGATATTAAATGGGACAGGGACAGTAATCTGTTGCAGAATGATTCTATCCAGAGGCACATGCTTCCCTAAGCATCCTGCCATATTCCTGTGGCCTTGGATGGACTGAGCACCTATGGCTCACTGCTCCAGCTGTATTGCTTCTGGCTCTCCCGGAGGATGTAAATGATCCCACCTCCTGTCATTTGCATTTCTGTCAAATTGCCAGCCTCCTCTTCAGTGCATGGGATTGTTATCCCCATCTCTGCTGAAAGACAGGGAAACTAGGACTTGTGGGAATCAGCAGAAACATTTATGAAAATCAGGACACTGAAATTCTTGTAACTGATACATGAGAAGATTCCCTGAAAACACTAAATAAATGGTTCAAAAGTAAGCAATATGGGTATTTATTATATTTATGCTAGAGCTCATAGAACATATTCAGTTAGGAAGTCAAGAATGTGCTCCCAAACAGAATATATTCTGTTTCTGCTTAAGTCATTAGCATAGGACATGCTATTCTGATCACCTTTGGCAGAATGCAAATAAAAACATGCAGTTTCCTATTCTTTCTCTCAAGTTCCACCAATACTGGTTTGCTAATTCACTCTGGCAGAATACCAGGCGTCCCATTGTGTAAAAATGCTTTTTCTCATAAGGTGAATGAAAAGTTCAATTTCCCAGTACTATTTTTCCCATCATTTTTTTGTAATATCATATTTTGCTTTATGCTGCTCTTTCCCACAGCAATAACCCATCTGCAATGCACAGCAAAGGACAGGCAAGGTGTTTCATTTGAGTGTGCCTTAGAATATCCTTGCTTAGGAAACAGAAATTCTCTATTTTATCAGCAGCTTTACTGATACTGATTGCTTAACTAGACACAATTAATGGAAGAAAAAATCTCCTGTATCACTCTTGCAGGAAATACCAGTTCTGTGACATTTGAAAGATTTCTCAATACCATAAAATAAAAGACATAGTGATTATAATTCCTTTCAAAATCTCAGACACTTCTTGTCATGAGATCACACAATTGCTGGTGGAAAACCTTGATTTCCTTTTATGAATCTTCTACTTCTTCCCCCATTCCCCTCCAGAACAGCTTCTCTTATAAACAGCATTGTTACAAAAAGCAATGTTGTTACCAGGTGATGTTAATGATTTGCTAATCAGGTTCACTAAAAATTGCATTTAGCAGGCTAACCAGGCTTTGAGAAATAATTTAAAAAAATTATTTGTAATAAAACTCTTCAGTGGAAAAGTTCTCCCAAAGTCAAGCACAGCCAAAATTTCCTTCTGTCTCTTGTCTCACTGTGTTCAACTGGATTGTGTGAAGGAGATAGATTTTAAGTTACAAACTTCAACACCTTTCTTTGAGATAGAGATGCCCAAGGCTTTAGTTAACATGTTCATTTAGTTAACACTGAAAAGAGTGGCTTGGGCACTCAAGCTGAGCTCCTTACATCAGTGGGAAAGAAGGGATGGGAAGTGCAGAGAGAGACACAAGGTGCCATTTATCCCAGTCCCGGGATTAATCTCTTTCCCTTCTACAAGCATGGTAGGAATCACAAAAGACCAAAATGTTGTTGCATACTTAAATATAATTACAGAGTGGCAATATCTAAGGTATCTGCCACCATCAAAGATTTTGTGAATGCAGTAATAGGAATTGTATTCAGTGAAAGTTTAGTATTTCTAGGATGTGAGCCTTGATATTTAATGCCACAAGGGACACAAATGCCCTGACCATGTTTTTTGACCCAAGCACCTGTGAAAACTTCTTACAGTGCATCCACAGGTTGAAGAACAGTGGAGGAACAGGGCCACTGCCTGTAGTTATGCAGATACTGCCCGGATCTCTGTAACTGGAAAAGCTGAAATGTCGTTTACAGTGCAAGGAGACCTCACCACTCAGGTTTCCATTGGAAGGGAATGCTGGGTGGATAGTCATGGGAAGGACAAGCACAGCCTCCTCAGGCTGCATGATCCAGGAACCAGGGTGTCTGGCTCCATCACACACCTGCCTTACAGAAGACACCAATCATCCTTCTTCTGGATTCCTTCCAACGCACAGTTCCCCTCTTTCTTTCATTACCTGGGAAGAAAAAACCCAAGAAGCTAAACTATGCTGTCACTTCTCTGTTTCCAAGGCTTTTTTGTTTGTTTTAAGGTGCCTGGGTTGTTGAAGCTGCTTTTCCATTTCTCTACAATTTCTTAGACAGAAATGCCAATAGAAACCTGGGCTTACTCTTAAAGAAGCTTTATTGATCTCTGCTCAGGCAATTCTAGGAAACTACTTAGGAATAGCTGGAAATGGTGGAAAATGGCATCACAGTGGCTGTTTTGCTCTTTACTGCCCACCCACCAACCCAGCCAACGTGAGGGGGAAATGGAGACGGAGAACGCAGTGCAAAGGTTCCTCATCCAGGTCATATCTGCTGTCCAAAGAAAGCAGCTTGCTTTTCCTCTTGTTCAGTGTGCTAAGTGTGTTTTCACATGACAAGTATCTCAAGAGATTCCAAACACACATCATCATCTTGCTCTGTGGATCCAACGACCTTACTCTCACATCCGTAAGGGTAGATGGATGACATTTCCAGCATTTTTCCCTGAAGAAAGAAGACAAAAGACATACTAGAAGTCCTAGGGACATTGCAGGCAGGCTGCAAGCTGAGAAATGTGTGTAAAAATGAGTCAGTTTAGTAGTCACTCCAGGCAGCACCTTTCCCATGGACTGTCAGGGATTAAATGAGAGAAAAACACAGTCAGGAAATAGTTCTGGTCTTACACCATGTGTTACTGCAATACACTCATTAAAAAGGCTCTTTAATACTAGAAAACTTGTTCAAATGTACATCATTTATTATGAATATTTTTGTAAACTTAATTATTAATACTGTATTGCATATTGTCTGTCTGGCTTGGCTTGCTTATCCCTAATAATTAGCAAAGTGACCTGGCCTCTACTTCATAAAGACCAAGCACCAAAGAGCATTGACAGTCAATTTCTGAAGAGATCAAGTAACAAAATTGCACAGCAAGTGTGTACACTGAAATGATGATAATTTTTACAGCTTGCAAATCACACAGGCAAAAACCCAAACCAAACCAAAACAACAAAAAGGGAAAAACAGAAAAAGAGACTAACAATCCATCAGTTTTTCCATCAGCTAAGGATGAGGAACTCAGATTTGAACTACAGCTTGACTAAATTTACAGACTTTGTCCTAAAACTAAAATTTTGCAAGCACAAAGTGATAAATGGATTTGTTACAGTGTCAGAAATTGTCTTTCACGTAAGAGGTCAAAGAACCAGGATGATTATCTCAAGACAACTTAGTTAATGAAAAGCATTTGTCATTAACTGAGGCCAATCCTCATTTGGAACAGCAAACAATGTGTTTTAGAGGCCAACAGTTGAAAGAAACTGCCTGAAAATTAAAAACACTTAAAAAGTCCTTTGGGGCCAGTTGGAGTTCATTACATTTTTGTTTCAGACGTTGTTTACTTTGGCACGTTAAGCCATACAGAATATTCCATCAGCTTGAAAGTGTGCCTTAGCAACCTTTACATCTTGGTCCTTGTCTGATCCAGAGGGAGGCTGATGGTGCTGTATCACCAGCCAGGGGTCTATGTACAAATCATGAACAGGACAGGACTGCTGGGAACGTGCCTTGAGCTGTGTTATTGTCCAGCATCAGTCTCATTACATGGTTATGACAATGGGAAGATGCCACCAGCTCACATCCCAGACAACAGACAAAGAACTTAATTTTACAACTCACTTTATAAGTTTTTTGCCCAATCACACAAAGCAAAAGCACACTGACAGTACTTCCATCCAACCACTATAAGCACACTCACCTTTGGTTAAAGCAATATTTGCTTATTTCAAATACAATACCTGCTTGTAAGCCTTAAAACACAATGCACAGAGCTCCATTATTAAGCTTCAAACTTCCTAATATCTTGCTAGATAAACTTTTCTGCAACTTACCGAGTTATTCTAGACAAGTGTTAATACACAGACCATTGTTCTATTTGTCCTTGCTTTTCTACTTTTTAAATAATTTTCCTGCTGACCTATCTCATGGCTGCTGCTTAGCTCTAATCACAGTTCTGCTGTCTCTGAGGCCTGCCTTTTGCAGCTTTCCCAAAACCCTCTGATTTTGTGGATTCCCACAATGCTGCACATGATAGTGCTCCAGCAATGGCCCCATTTCAGCACCAAATGCTGCCAAAAAGAGCAGCAAACATCTACTCAGTCTTCAAGTACTGATATCTTACACAGTTCTGGATGAAGTAACTACTGTTCCATTGGAGAGAATAAAGGCTACTATGCCAAACACAGCTAACACTTTCATTTATAATATATTCTTGCAACCTGCTCTTGACATTGACATTATCCTCTATAGTTTACTGCAAAGCTTCAGTGTGTAAAAAGAGCATCAAACATGCTTGAATCATTCTGCTGTTCATATGGAAATCCATTTCAGAGTCAAAATCACCCTTTTCCAAGCAGGATTTATATTGTATATGTGACTGTGTTCACAGGGGTCTTAGGATGAGGGAAGAAACATCTGACTCCATGTTTCAGAAGGCTTGATTTATTATTTTTGATATATATTACATCAAAACTATACTAAAAGAATAGAAGAAAGGATATCATCAGAAAGCTAGCTAAGAATAGAAAAAGAAGGAATGAATAACAAAAACTTGTGGCTCGGACAGAGAGTTTGAGCCAGCTGACTGTGATTGGCCATTAATTACAAACATCCAACATGGGCCAATCACAGATGCACCTGTTGCATTCCACAGCAGCAGATCATCAATGTTTACATTTTGTTCCTGAGGCCTGTCAGCTTCTCAGGAGGAAAAAATCCTAAGGAAAGGATTTTTCATAAAAGATGTCTGTGACATATATGAGATAGAGTTACACCACACTCCATCCCAATGAGCAGGTGCAGTCCTGGTCTGTGGCTTCAGCACAACTTCCCAAGGTCAGATTATGGCTAGAGCAAAAACCATGTAAATGATCCCATCCATGGCAGATATGCAGAAGCAAATCTCACCTCCTGCATTTAAGAAATTGTATTTTCTGCAGTCTACACAATTCATCTGTATTAATACAATGTTGTGGCTGTCATGTCACATACTGTTATTTCAGTCAATATCACGACTTGTTTGCTAGGTTGGCTCAGTTCATAATTTTGGAAGCCTGATACTGTAAAAACCTACAGGGGATTAAGATTAATTTAAAACCACCTGTGTTGGAAAAAAAAAGGTCTTTAAGACTTCTGATCTTAGGTCAAATATTGCTCATCACTGAAGATTTTTCCTGAATAAAGGAGAAAAGATTCACCTGATTGAGCCAAGAGTAGATCAGCATGACTGAGGAGGGGAATGAATGTGCCAGAGAAATTCAGGTACTGTGAAGCAAATGAGCAAATCAGTGCAGAATGGAGGAGTGGAGCAAAACAGCCACCACATCACCTTGGAGAACAGGTGGCTCTTTAGAAAGAATGAAAAAAGACATAAATGATCTTCAGGAAGGAAGGAATATAGGGAACAGGTGTACCTGCTTCACAAAATAACTAAAAGTGGAATTGTAAGCAGAGTAAAAGCTGGAAAGACCTATGAACTGAGAGACAAGAAACATGATATTTGCACAGGAGACTAACAGCTAATAACAGATCTGCCAACAGAAAAGTTATGAACATAAAAGGCTTAGAGGGAGAGAAGTTTGACTGTGAGTTCAGTTGGGACACGGGGAACCAAAGTTCAGTGATTGGAATTACTTCTTGTGGAAGATTTCACTTTGAGTGTATAAATACAAAGCAAAACATGCTAGTCAGATCTCAGATAGGACATTTTAACACAGTGCCCACATCAATATATATAGAAATAACTGTAAATAATGTCTAACTCCTATTACTTTACCTGAGAATTTAAAAATCACCGCTACTTATGAAAGATATGAACTATTTATCCTGGGAAAACAACAGAATTAAAAAGGCCTCTCCTATTGCCAGTAAAATTTATGCTAACTAAGCATCATCTATCAAGTCACCAAAGTAATGCTGAAGTGAAAAAAACCCTCCTTCATTTCACTTTCAATGAAAGCAAGATGGAAGAAAGAAAACCTGCCACTGGAAAAACTGATAATTGCCAGGGAAAAAATTACCATCACAATACTTGTGAAATAACTTGTGAACAAAGTATGTTTAGAGCAAAGAAGCCAAGATATTCAGCTCTTGGAAGCAATGTTGATTTACACCACCTGAGAATCTGCAATGTCCACAAGGCAACAATCAGACTCTTTCTTCCAAGCACTGAATAGTTCCTTCTACAGTACTGTTGCATTATAATATGACTAGGAAATGTTGCAAATGGATCTAATTATTATTATAATCTTAACAATATAATCTTGAAGTCCTTGTCAAATGTTATTTCCAAGACATAGAGAGATGTCCTACAGGCAAAAGAATTAAAATAAATAGATTAAATAATTTCCTACTGGCGAGATATCCTAAAAAGCTAATAGCTTTAGATTCTGGATTGAATTCTGTAGCAAAGATATTTGATTTACTTGTCAAAATTTAAAGATCTTACAGTCCTCCATCAATCACTATGAAGAAGATGGGTTAATTAGAAAATCCAAACTTAACAATTACAATTCAGACAATATTTTGGCAAAGTGTATTAACTAGAGGTCAAGTAGGACTGTACCTTCAGTCTAATATTTTACATCTAGTTAGTACCAGTCCATGTGCTCCACTGTTTCAGATACACAGTTGAAATTCTGTTTTTTTTTAAAAATGGTGATTTCCAGATCCAGTGAACTCTGAAATCCTCCATAATTTGGATGTGTGGCTTTTATTTGTGGCTGCTTGAGTGATGAATACAGAAATCAAGAAAGTCAATGAATCCCTGTCTGCACTGACTGGATTTCCCCAACTCTCTCAGCCTGCTTTCACCTGTTTTTAGAAAACTCTCCCAATAATTCTTTATCAAAAATCCACTCTCTTTGTAAGAAAAGGTTCATAATTGTTTCAGTGTGAAGGGATCTTATGGTTTGAAGTATATCACTCTGGAAATAAGGACAGTAATTTAATTTGACCTTTGCAATATTTGAATAGTTTCCAGATGACTTCCAGACAACAGTGCCTCTTTGAAAGTAATTCTTGCCCGATAAAGGAAATCAAGTTATTAAAAATGAAAAAAAAAAAAAAAAGAAAAAAGTCTCCAAGTGCATAAATAGTATCAAACAGGTCAGCAGTATTCCAGTATGAGCCAACATCCCTTATCTGACATTACTTTGATAGTGTTGCCATCTGCTCCACTTAAAAGCTCTCAAGCCAAAAGAGAAGTAGTATTTTATTAGTAAATTCTTTCTGCTAAGGTACCATCTTCACTTCTGCTTGTGAGTCCTGTAAAAAAATCACCTCTGAACACCCCTTATCTTGCAGAGAGATAAACAGAGAGTAAGAGGGAGTCTTTGGTGGTGCCAAAGAGATTCCTGTGCAATCTGCTCTCTTCCCTGCCGGAGTACCTCTCCCTGTGAGAGGGAAGAGAAGGAAAATACCCACTCCTTTCTGTGCCATTGGGAGAGAGAAATGGTGAAAAGCAGAAGAGTGGCTGTGGGAGCTGTGGAGATGGACTCTGTCAGCTGTGAAGCCTTGCACAAGCACCACTGATCTTGTCAGTGAGGATACTGAGTTATTTTCTATTTGCCAAGGGGTGCAAGCCTACCAGCTAGGCTAGAGGATGAGGGAAGAGGCGAGGATCTGACTCCATGTTTCAGAAGGCTTGATTTATTATTTTATGGTATATATTACATTAAAATTATACTAAAAGAATAGAAGAAAGGATTTCCTCAGAAGGTTAGCTAAGAATAGAATAGGAAAGAATAATAACAAAGGCTCTGTCTCATACTCTGTCTGAGCCAGCTGACTGTGATTGCCCATTAATTAGAAACAACCAACATGGGCCAATCACAGATCCCCCTGTTGCATTCCACAGCAGCAGATAATCAATGTTCACATTTTGTTCCTGAGGCCTGTCAGCTTCTCAGGAGGAAAAATCCTAAGGAAAGGATTTTTCATGAAAGATGTCTGCAACATCTTATCAACAGTGATTTTACACCTGCAAGACCTTTTTGCAGCTCTGCAGAGCCTTAACCACAAAACCTTCTCCTGCTCCTGCACAAAACCCTGCTGCACAGAGGCACATGAATCTTTGGACACCAACCATCACATCTGAGGTCCTGAAGACAGATCTTGACTTTGTAAATGACCAGATCCAGACCATGAGTTCCTCTGAGCAACCAATAATCTCAAATCAAGGTCCCTTTGCTGTCTTTGCTCCTAATCCCAAAGCAGGATCCTTTTGCTGTCTCTGCTCCTCTCCATAGCTCCTGATCAGTGTTATGGTCACTCATATTTTTAGGAATGAGTGGCATTATGGATGAGCTTTGCTGTTAGCGGCACTAGGTACCTGATCCCTGAGCCTTGCAGTGCCAAGGTTTCATTCCCCACTCCAAAAACCACTGTAAAGTCACTGTTTCTGTGCCTTGGGTAGTAAGTTATGCAGTTTTCCTGTTTCTCAAGCATTTTGCAAGGATACTGCCCTGGAGTCAGTGAGAAAGTCAGGTATTTGAGATGCTGAACAGAAATATGGCTTGCTGCAGTTCACATGAAAGGAGAACAGGCCGCAAATAATGTCTGAAGGGTCCTTAATGCACAAATTAACTGAGGGGCAAGGTTGCTTTAACTACTCATCATACAAGAGGAAAAGTTAATCACTTGTGCACTTTCTGGCACAATTTTTTAAACAAATTAATTTTTTATTATAATAATTAGCATCAAACATAAATTGGATGTATTGTCTGTATGTCTTGGGGTATTCTGCGATGACAGTGTGTTCCCTGATCCTCTGCTTTGTGCCCCAAAATGGTTGCTGTATCCTTGAGGTGAGCCCAGAGCAGGGATGAGCCTTGCCATTGGTGTTTTTACCAAAACCTCCAGGTGTCCAGGCTGTGCTGTGGTCTGGGTTTTGCTTGGCTACCTTGGTCTTGCTAGCCCAGGTGAGAAGGTTTTCCTTTCCCTGGCCATGGAGAAGCTGCAGCAGCAACCCTTGGGCAATCTTTTGAGGTGAGCTGGGCAGCTTGGTTAGCCCAGGACCAGAGAGAGAAAACAGGACCTGTGGGAGGGGGCAGGAGAGAGGGGCTGCTCCATCCCGGCCCCAAACCTTGGGAAAGCTGAGCCTGGGACACAGAGCACACCAAGCCCATCTGGTTGGTGGATTTTTTTGTTTTGTTTGGAAATAGTAATGGGATGCTGAGTGGCAGGCACATCTAACAGTGTAGTTACCAGTAGCCTCGTGACAGGAGGAGAAATATTTGAATTTTTGCATGCATGTGAGAACACCTCTACAACAATCTCTCTGCCATGCCTCAGTGTGTGGCACAGAGCCTCTCCTGGTGCCTCTTGGCTTCTGTAGAGCTGCATTCCCCAGAATTCACAGAACTCACAGACCTCGTCTTGGGAAGGCTGCACTTCTCAGGCTGCACCCCACTGATGTCACAAAGATTAATGCAGTTTTTTGCCCAATAAATATGATTTTGTACCTGCCCTGGGCTGAGCTAACTATAACAGGTGTCTCATGGCCAAATCAATGGGAATGGCTTGCAAGGAAAAAAATAAGGTTTAAATTCATAATACAGAAAAGAAATTAGTATTTCTCAGACCAAATTAATGTATAGCTGGTGAATATTTAATACTAGAGGAATTGTTTATTTGGTGAGTTCTTTTCATGCATGAGTAATGCCCCTTTTCAGATTTAAGTACTGAAATTAGAGAGATTGCTGCTGGAGTCCTGCAGAAAAGTGAGAAATAGTTGCTATCTATTTTGTGTAGAGCAGGATGTGTTGAAATGAAACAGAAGAGTTGCTGACCTCTGTATTGAAAACCAAATGATTTTTCTGTTAACATTAGCTTATACCACTAAAAGATGAAAGATTTATTATTGAATTACTAGGAAACACAAAGAATACAATTAAGATCTGAATCTGTGGCTGCATGTTTTTAATTCTTCATCACAGGCAGGTCTTTCATAAATCACTCATCTTTTATGAAATACATTATGAGAATATGCGTAATGTTCATTTTCTCAAAAAAGGAATTAGAAGGAAGTCAATTATTTCAGTAGACTATATTATTTTAAAACACTGTTTTCCATCAGTTTTGTCAGTTTGTCAGTACAGAATAGCTGCCCTTCATTTTTTTTTTTTAATTAATAATATCACATTGTCACCCAGGAAGTGTTTTACACTTGTCCCTGCTGGGGACATCCCCGGGGTGGTTCCCAGGGGTGTCTGGACTGAGAGGGGCTGAACTGGGTTCCCAGAGTGTCCTTGCCCAGCTCCTGCTCTGGGAATGCTGCCAGGGAAGGGGCTGAGCCCCAGGCAGCTTTCACTCCTTCCTGGGAGCAGGGGGTAGGGAGAAAGCTGAGGGGAGAAGCTGTGGAATGAAGTGGAATAAGACATGAGATTTAGGACACCTCCACAGGCAAGGGTCAATGACAGGAGGGTGGTTTTGTACATGTAGCAACTTTGACTGTATTATTAATAAGGCTTTTTTTTGGTATTAGATAATTTGGAGTATTTGACTGTGAAAATGCTAATTGAACAAGCATACTACACACTGCCTATTCCCATAACAGTATTTAGAGGGCAAGAGTATTTACTACAGTGTCTCAGTTTAGAGACAAGTTTAGGACAAGACACTCTAAAAAGAGTTGTCTCCTCTGAAAGGGTTTCCACAATCCTTTTCTACCAACATGAAATTAATACTAGTGAAAGAAAGTGGAAAAAAAACCAAAAACCCAACAGTTTGTTAACAAAGAGAATGCCCACAAGGCATGGCAAAAAGAAAAGTAAATAAATGCTAGAGATGAAGCTGTCAGACCATATCCCCATAAACAAAGTGGAACAAAAACCAAAAATGCCAGGGAACAAATACCAGCTCACCCCATGCCATAGATGATGAGGGGAACTTCTCTCTCAGCAAAACAAACAAACAAACAAACAGGAGCTTCACACAGCAGTTTGGGCAGAAAGATGAAAACCTCTGGCATTGACCTCCTCTCCACCAGCAGGCTCCTGGTAACTTCACTGTCAGATGTGCCTGCCACTCAGCATCCCATTACTATTCCCCAACAAAACAAAAAAATCCCCACTAATACAAACGTTGGCTGCATCCAAGGGAAATAGTAGCAAACTATTATTTGTTCTTTGAGTTAAAACCCCTCCTTTTGTTTAAATCTTTGAGCTGCTTTGCTTAGTCTATAACAATTCAATAGCTATTTACATACCATTGATTTTCTTCTAAGGATAAAGTCATCAGGCCTTTGGAACACAGCCAGCTTTTCCAAACCTAGATGAATAGAAACCACTGCATAATTTTTAATGGCAGCTAGATTCCAACT
The DNA here is from genome assembly GCF_028018845.1 of Melospiza georgiana. Lineage (NCBI taxonomy): Eukaryota > Metazoa > Chordata > Aves > Passeriformes > Passerellidae > Melospiza > Melospiza georgiana. The sequence continues at coordinate 11,829,464 of NC_080431.1, forward strand.
CTGAGATTTTCTTCAGTTGTTGGATTGTAAGAATAAATGCTGAACAAACACTCATGTCTCGTATCATTATATTTATTGTTCAGAATTGCTGGTCGATATTTGCTTGCACATTAACTAATAGCACTGACTATTTCACTGCCCATACAATATCATAGTTAATAGCAATTTTGATGCCTTGCACCACGATAAAAATTGGCCTCAAAAAAAATCAATAGATTCCTTGTTTTGTATCAGGGAAGAGAGACAAACAGTAAATCATAAATTTTGAGTTGATCATTTAGTCTGACAACACGGTATTCAGGATTTCTTTGAATGATAGTTATGATTCTCTGTAGAGTCAAATTCTAATCTGAAATGCATCTCTGAGTGCCTTTGGTGTTTCTGTTTGGGGACAAGTCACTGCAGTAGCATCTCAAGAGATTTTCTGAGGCAAAGTGTATAATACAAGTTTGGAATTCACACCACCAGTTCTGCCTGGGTGATGTTATTTATGGATTGTTCCAGTTAGAGCAACATGAATTTGACTCATGGTACAACTTGAATAGCATATCTTACTCTGGTTTGAAACAAATATAATATATATATACACAATAATAGAAAAAGGATTTACCTAAATGAACCTCCCTAAGTTTCATGTACAAGCATTCTGAGGTTCTCTCAGAGAAAGGACACTCACAAAGGAAAAAACATATCCAGCAGCACAAATAACCAAGCAGGTATGGCATCAGGATATGACAGTAGCCTGAGATAAACACAGCAAAATGGACTGGCTTTTTGGAGGCTGTTTAGATTGAAAAATATTGCTGCTTTTAAGGGAAGAGTTCTCTCAGTTTTATCATAATGATCCGATACAGTAGGGTTTTTTTGATAGTTCAAACCCATTTTTTTTTCAGAGCAGATATATAAGGATCCAGTATCAATGATGTTTGAGCGTGACAAATTATCTTCATTCATACTCTTGGCAGAATAATCCCTTATCTTTTTCTGTCTGAACCAATAATAGCTCACTGTAAGACTAAAGCATTGGTTACTTTGTGCAGAGGTTTAATGCATCAAAAATTCATGGAACAATTGCAGAATACTCGTGCTTGGTAATCCCCTTAGAATCCCCTCATCAAGGACAACATCTCTCCTGCCTGTATGTGTGTTTACATCTGTAATGTAAATTTGCTGTAATTTGCTTTAAACTCACTCTCTTTATTCCAGAATCATGTGCTGGAGTTTTGTACCAGCAAATAATAGCTGAAGGATAAATCCAGACCTGAAATGCTACAGTCTTTGCGGCATAGTTGTTGTTGTTAGGTTAAGCCTACAAAGGGTGGAGGGCTGCTTGGAAGGGGTTTTTAAGAATTGAGTTTACTCCTTATAATCCTACTATGATTTGATTGATAAAAATTGAAACTATTTTCCCCAAGTTAAGTCTGTTTTGCCCCTGTTGGTAACTGGTGAGTGACACTCCCTGTCCTTAGCTTGACCTATGAGCCTTTTTCTGTATTTTTCACTCCTCTGTCCAGCTGAAAAGGGGAATGATAGAGTGATTTTGGTGGGTACCTGATGTCCAGCTGGGATCAAATCCCCACAACTGGTTACATTATTAACCTTCTTATTTCTTCATTTTTCTTTCAGATAGAAGACCATGGGCATCTTGGAATATCAAAATAATTTAAGAAAAATTACATACACAATAACATTTAAAAAGTGTGTATAAAAGACATGCTCAAAAATCCAGGCACAAATAAAATTGAACAATGTGTTATTGTTGAACAATAATGCTTTTATTTTAAATGTTGATCTGTTGCTGGTGAAAATAAGCAACATGGCAGATGCAGATGAGGAGAAGGAATTGAATAACAAGTAATTTTGATGGAGAAATGCTAAAATATGAGAATCAGGAGAGAATGAGGAGAAGGAATTGAATAACAAGTAATTTTGATGGAGAAATGTTGAATTATGAGATTCAGGACAATGGACAAATGAGGTGTTAAAGCAGTGTTTGTGTAAGTGTCTTAGGTGATTTGGAGATTTATATGCAGAGAGAAGGAGACAATAAAAGGACACATGGATATGGAAATAACACAAGGGAAGAAGTAGGGATTATGCAGGAGAATGAAGTGCTAGGATATAGAGAGAGGGCAAAGAATGTGACAAATGGGATGACCAGAGACACAGCAGGTCCCTTTTCTGCCTGTGGATTTCCTGCCAAGCCCAGCACTGTGTGCCTGCACGCTGGCCCCAGCTGTGTGGCAATTGTTGATGCTGTTTTTGAAGGCCATGATTTGAGAATAGCAGTAAAACAGATTCTCATCACTGGTAAAACAGCTTTTGGGGAAGGCTTGAATTGCTTCGCCACACCAGTTTCTAATCGCCTCATTTCTATCACTTAACCAACATTTCAAACATTTTGTCTCATCATTATTTCTTTAATACCATTGCCAGACTCACTAATTGGATGCTTTGAATACGCCTCTACTTTGCCCTAAGGTTATTTTATTATACATTTACATTCTTCATCACAACTGATGAAAACAAGCAGAATTTTTAATCTTCACTCCTTTCATGGCATTTCTCTTGCGCTCGCGTCAAATAAATAAATTCATCATTTTGAATTTCACAACAGTCTGGCTCACGATTTCTTACTAATTTTCTTAGCAAAAAATATTGAATCATCAATTGCAATTGCTTAAATTTTAATCAGATAAAATCTGCTTTTTTTTTTGCTATTTCATCCTCACAAACACAAATAAAACTGGGAAATAATTTTCAGGAAAACATGTGTGGACCCCTCCTATTACTTCTTGCTAAACAGACCCTGAAATAAAGGCCACTTCCCTGATGATGTTCTCCAGACTTTTCACTTTATCCCCATGGTCCAGAATCTGGAACTATTAGGAAACAGCTGTGCTATCAAAGCATTCCTGTACAGAGGTCTCAAACACATCAAAAACACCAAACTGGAACTCAGTGTTCAGGAAGATTATTCTGAGCAATTCCACCTCAAGCAACAGTTGAAAATGCATTTTTTAATAGAAATGGAGGAATATTCCTATTTTAAAGGACCCAAAAAAATTACTAAGGAGTCAACAAAGTGGGAAGACAGAGCGGATAGTAGCAAGTCTCTAAGAAGGCACTGTATACTACTAGTAGCAACTGGACTTAAATAGAATGAAAATAAATAAATTAAAAAAAATAAGAAATGTGTTCAATTATTAAGGACATCAATTTTATTTGAATGACATCAATTTTTAACTTCTAGTGATAGTGATTAGCAGCAATTCTTTTTACTCTGATGTGCAGGAAAGTGTGTGTGTGTTTCTGAAATGCAAATTGTACAGGGTTAAGGAGTCTGGCTTCAAGGAGCCAAATACATGTTTTGCTTTTTTTTTTTCTTAATCCACGATGTCCAAAGCACTAAGTAATCAGGAAAAAAAAAAAAAAGAACTGGAATAAAATCAACTTTTTGAGGCTATCAGTGCATTTGCCACATGTGTTTCTATCCCTTCTGTTATTTCTGCCATTTTATAGAAAAACATGCAATTTGACATTAATAAGACCAAATCAAGATCACAGAAAAGGAGAATTTAATGGAACCCACCTATTAGCAGATCCTTCAGCCCGTGATTTACTGTAACTGAGCATCTCAAACCCATATTTAAGTTCAGTTTGGAAAGGACCTCTGGAGGTGTGCTGCTCATCCAAAGCAGTGTCAGCTGCAAGGTCATACAGGTGGCTCAGAGCTTTGTCCAGGGAGGTCTTGAAAACCTCAGGGATGGGGTGTGTGAAGTCTGTCTGGACAAGCTGCTCCATTGTCTACCTGTCCTCAGGCTGCAGGTACAGATCAAACAGGACACGACCCAGGATAACCCTCATCAATATCCCACTTGTTAATGCCTACAGTTAAGGTAGGAATAACTGCATCACTCTCTCAGCTGGACCATCCAGCCAGTTTTGGGTGACCATCTGGGCCATAAAACTGTGTTTTGAACTCAAAACTGTGTTTTGAACACAAAAAGTGCCAAAAGCTTTGATAAAATCAAGGTAAATAGTGTTTAGTTGAGCACCTCTCCTATGAGGAAAGGCTGAGAGAATTGGGATTGTTCAGCCTGGAGAAGGGAAGGCTTTGGGGTGATCTGATTGCGGCCTTCCAGGTTCCAAGGAAACCAGCAAGGAAGATGGAGAGAAACTCTTCACAAGGGTCTGGAGAGACAGGACAAAGGGAATGGCTTCAAACTGACAGAAATAGGTTTAGATTAGATTTTAGGAAACAATTCTTCCATGTGAGGATGGTGAGGCCCTGGCACAGGTTGCCCAGAGAAGCTGTGGATGCCCCATCCCTGGAAGTGTTCAAGGCCAGGCTGGATGGAGCTCTGAGCAACCTGGGATAGTGGGAGGTGTCCCTGCAAATGGCAGGGACACTGGAACTAAGGGATCTTTAAATTCCCTTCCAACACAGGCCATTCTATGGTTCTGTATCTGCTGCTCTTCCTTGATTCACAGACCAAGGTGTTTCACCTCAGAAGATAATCAGACATGTCAGGCATGATTCACCCTTCATAAATCCACTGCTGTCCTCTTCACCACATTCTGCTCTACATACAGTAAAATACATTTCAAAGTAGATTCTTTCATGGGACTGACCAGCCTGCAGTTCCCTGGGTGGATTTCTTGGCCATTTTTTGAAATGAATGTGAGTTTTACCTTCCTCCATTCATCAGAGGTGCCCCTGTGATTACCATGTCCTTTCAAATATGACAGTGCCTTTGCAAGGACCAGCTCTGTCGTCCCCTTTGGATGATTCCATGGACTTGTGCTGGTCAAGTTATCCCTGACTTCACTCACTGCTGTTTCACAGCTGCACAACAACCATTTTATTGCACTAAAGTCTCCCTGGATTTTGATGGGATGCATGTAACAATTCATCCTTTGATGAACCCTCCTGTGTTTCATGCATCTTCTTCTTGCAGCATAGCTGGCCATAAATAGGTATTCATAAATAGCTATCCCTGAGTAGACAGGAAGAGAATTTAACTGCACTTGCTATGAGAAAGCTGATAGACATTTTTAAATAATAGAATTTGTAGAGGAAAAAAACCATTAAAATATCCTTCACAACAACATGTTGTTTTTAAGCAGGGTTTCAGAAAGCAAGTAAGCCAAATTTCTAGCATTCCTACTAAAAAACACGTGCACACAAACACTGGAATAAATGAAAAAGGAGAGAAATAACTGTTCAGTACTGGTCTATGATAGGAAGAACAATATGAGCAATTTAACACCAAATTAGCTACTAGGAGTACCCAGTAGTTAATTCCTTAGAAAGCAAATGAGAGAGGAAATGTAGCAATTATTCTATAGAGTCATCTTTAAATAGATCTGAAAAGCATTACTAATATCCAAAGTGATTTTTTTTTTCATTTTTGTATAAAGAAATGTTGTGTAAGAAATTCTATTTCTCAGAACACTGGGATGTTTTATAGAGCCTTAAAGAAAGCTGGAACAGAATAAGAATCCTTTTACACCACTAAGCACAACAACAAGCACTGTTCAAGCTGGCAATCTCCAGAGTCCTCTACCAGTCACTATTCCTTCACAATCTGGAGTTAAGCTAGAAAATTGTTAGATGGCACAATGATCCAAGTATTTCCACTCTGCTCAACACTTCAGAGGTTGCTTTTGTCTAGAATATGGTTAAAAATATAAAATATTATACAAACAAAGTGAAAAAAGTTTCCTTTAATGAGTTGTTAAATTTAATAATTCTACATCCTTCCTGACACATTAATCAGTGTGATTTATTATGGTAGAGAAGACAAATTCAGAGAAATGGAAAGAAATCCCAACAGCAAATTTGTGCTAAGTCCACTGTTATCATACAAAGATAAAACTCTTTCCTAAGGAGTCTGTCTACAGTGAGATAGGTTTGCTTTAAAAATTTAATATCAGCTTTTATGACTGAAAGAAAAAAACTGAAATAAAACATGAGCATAAAGGAAAGAAATTATACAAAAAATTACTATAATTATGAACATCAAAGTTATTTATCAAAACTCCATCTTCTTTATGCTAATTATTTTCCCAACAGATTATTCTGAATAGGATGAAGCCATCTCAGTCATGAAAGAAAACTAGTGTTTTCCTGTTCCCTGATAATTAGTCATTCATATTTAGATAGCCTTCATTCACTGCTGCACAGGTGCCTCAACCTTTGCCACACAACGTGGAGCTGTATTTAAAGAAATACTCTTTGAATACTTGCATAGGAATAATAGAAAACTGTATTAACAGCTTAATCGCCCTGCTCTCTCTGAACAAGAGATCTGTCATGTGAAATTCATCTTTTTTTTTTTGTCAGAAACATGCACAAAACAGTTCTGACACTAAAATATGACAACGTTGTATCAGCAAGCCTGCTTCAGCAGCCCTGCTAATTTAACACCCTATTCAGCAGATATTTAATTTCCGTGGCTGTTGGCCATGAAGTTTCAGTGAACTTCTATGGGTTGGCACCTGCAGAGCTTAATTCCAATTCCATAAACATAAATTCCTGCCTTCCTCATTGCAGATATGTTAACTGCTGACTCTGGCTACAATTCTCCTGCATGTCCTATTCCCATAACTATATATAGCAGTCAGCATTACATGTCCATCAGAATGATCAACTTATGTTTGGATAGACCACAAGTAATGACAAAGTTGTGGGAGGAAAATCAGGTAGGAATAATGGAAATACAGGTGTGCTCAGAGGTGTTAAAACTGAAAAGGTTCTCTGATCAATGTATTCGCCTCTGAAAAGGTTATTTACTTACAGGGAGTAGATATCAGAAAAAAAATACCTTTACTCTGAGGGATGACCCATCCCTGGAAGTGTTTGAGGTGTGACAGTGCTCTGAGCAACCTGGTCTAGGAAGGTGTCCCTTCTCCATGGCAGGGGGATGGAACTAAATAATCTTTAACCTTCCAACCCAAGGTATTCTATGATTATGATCTTCTAATCAGGATCTTCTAAAGGAGAGGGACTGCTAGGGTGCTCCACTGCCTCAGTAACAATGAGCTTTATTCTCCCACTGATGCTGATTGGTGCATTGTCACCGTCGTATTTTCTGAAAAATCTCTTTGCCCAGGATTTTTTCCTGGGAAGCTGAGAAGCCTCAGAGAAAAATGAAGACAGTAATTATCTGATTTGCTTCTCCTGTGTTTTGCTGCTTTGGAATGTGGTTGGAGATTGTTTATCCAGCAGGTGCTTGTTCCATTGGTTTTCTGTGAATTGTTTTGACTTAATGGCCAATCTGTCTCAGGACTCTGAAGAGAGAGTCACGAGTTTTCATTAGTATCTCTTGGCCTTCTGTCTGTATCCTTTCTGTATTCTTTAGTATAGTTTAGTTTAGTATTCTTTAATGTTATATAGATAATAAAATAATAACTTAGCCTTCTGAGAATATGAAGTCAGATTCATCATTCCTTCTGATGATGGGGGTCCCAGAAAATACAACAGCCCTCCTCTTCAGGCTTCAGCGGGCTTGCACAGCAGACTTCTTAAACAGTGTGGGAAGGCAGGAGTTAAATAAGCACAGTGTGTAAGCTATGGAGAGAGCAATCAAGTTTAAAACAGAAAATTCAAGAGCCTTCATGGATTTGATGAATAATATAGGCATAATTGAAATAAATATTCCCAGATAAAATGGAATTTGAGGTTCGTTGTTCTAAATCACTAATGGCTAGAAATTGAAAAGTGTAGCATTATTATTATTATATTAACTTTATTGGCAATTCAGTTTTCCAAAAACCTACCAATCTTCTTGTCTATGCACAGTAGCTTGCCTTTCTTTCAGATCTCAGCAACAAAGCTCAAACTGCCCTTGCACTGGTTAGCCTGGAAGAATACCACAGGACTCTGTGATCCCCATCATGGTTAATTTAGGTGAGTGCCTCTGTGTTGTGGATGTCATGTGACAGCTATCCAGTCAATATCTGTACAGCCAGCTACAGTCTGTGGATGTACCTGCAGTCAATGTGCATCAATATTGAGTAAATGGATATTGTCTTGTTCCACTGGAATATTGTATGCACCTGCTCAGGAACTGCAGCTGTATTAATGAGAATATTAAAGTGCATATCCAAGGGACTCTTCAAACCTAAGTGCATATTCCAGTCCTGACTGTTGTCACTGATTGAGAAATATGTATTTTGACCAGGGCTCTGTCAGAATTCCAGGGATCTTTGAGCTGGAGAACCTCACTGTGGCTGGGTTCTGCACTGCCAGCTGTGCCCTGACCATAGATCCTTCTCATACAGCATCACCTCAGGGTTCCCAGCATCAGAAATTAGATTTTATAACTGCTATCACCCTTTTTGGGCTACTAATGAATAGTTATCTGCATTGTGAGTGCATTTCTTATGGGATATGAAAAGAACTGGCACCTCCTCAGGGCAAAGCAGCTCTTGAGCTTCTTGCTGTGCACATGAGAACAGACCTCTGCCCCTGTGCTGGTAACCTGAGCTAACCTGACTGCAGCAGAAATGTGTTGCATTTTTTCCCCAGCTCTCCTACATCCCATGATGAACTCTGACAGTGAATTTCATCTCTTCAGCCCACTTCTGAGCAGTACCCACAGTAATAAGGAAGTGTGGCAAGGAGTTCAATGGGATATTTTTGGAAATGGGAAAACCCCTCAATTTTCCATAAGACAATAAAATATACTACTGCATGCACTTCAGCAAAAAATTCACAACCTGGCCTTCAGTGTTTCTTTTTTTTTAACTCTTGGAAAATGAACAGTATGCTGAAGTTCCATTTTAACTGGTTTTCCTCATTAATTTGGCCTCATTTCACAAATGCAGACTGCTTGTACCAAGCTTTTCTAAGCTGCTTTTACTTTCTCTCTCTAGTGTGCCAATAAAAGTGTTTTTCATCTGAAGTCTTGTATTTATTACTTTCAGTCTCACTTAAAGGAATAAATCTATCATGGAGCAAAGTGCAAGTCAATAAAGTAATGTACATATATCAGAAAAACTTACCAGCTAAGGTAGCTAGTATGTTAGAGAAAATAGAATTCCTTGAAATATACAGTAAGGTAATATTCTTAACTGTAGTTGTAAATTCTGCAGTGAACCAATAAAAGCTTGCTTTTATGCTCTAATAAAAGTCAGTTTTAAATATCTTAGGATGCCTTAGCCGGTTTCAACCTTATCCCTACAGAATTGCTCCTTTGAATTAAATAGAAAATACATTTTATCAAATTTTCCTTAAAAAAATCTTTATTGTTACTATGGCTTCCACAGAAAATCTGTAATGAAGACCTCTATATCCTAAAAGCTCCAGACTCACTAAAACTATATGGTTACATAAAATAATGACCTGGAGGGGAGCTATAGAAATAAAATAAATATCCACAGCCACTTAAGCTGTGCATCTTCTCCTGTTTTTCTGGATGGCTCAGCATACGCCAGAATGAGCCAAAGCTTACCTTAATGGAGTGATCCTTTGGCTACCTAATTCAATTGGCAGGAAGGTTTCATTTTCTCTTTTTATTTTTTTTTTTTTCAGATGTTTTGCTGGGAATTTGAAAAGCCCAGACAGCAAAGGGATCTATTTGGTGGACTTATCTCTCAGTGTGTGGGCTGAGTGGTTGGCTAGACAACCTTCGGGCTGGCTTCTGTCAAAAATTTTGACGGAACCATCACGCCATCCACGGGAACAAAATACCATCTGTAGTGGGCATTATGAGTGCACTAAAAAACAGGCAGATGAATAGGCACACATGGACATTTGTCAAGTAAACTGTATGGCAGTATGAAAGGCAGAAAAGGCCTTGGCTCTGTGCAAGCCTCGCTCAGCAATAACAAAAACATCTCTACATTATCAGCCCAGTGTTCAGCACACACCCAAAGCACAGCCCCACACCAGCCTCTGTGGAGAGAATTAACTCTACCCCAGCCAAGACCAGCACAAATTCCTAGAGTTTTCTTCAAGGTAAGGAATGGTTTGCAAGACTTGGGTATTGCAAGTAGCTCCTCTCAGACAGGCCATATGGCCCTGCCACACCACACTGGTTTCAGGATTCTGGGTACGCCGAGCGTCGGTGACTTTCAGATTACATTTGCTCAGTTCACATGCAAAACAGTGTTTTGTTTGGATTTTATTACTAGCAGTTCTGTCACAGCATGCTTAAATCTGAAAGCCAAGCTACTTTTTTCTTCCCAGCTCATGCATTTTCCAGTAGAAATGAGGTCTCTGGTGGCCTAATTTCACCCCTGCTCAAACTGACAATAGTCTTGTCCTTAATAAGGGCTTCAATCTATGCAATTTTGCATAAGGTGTAAGAGATGAGGGGGTTACACATATGTTATGACAGAAGAACTGACAACCAGATGTAAATCATTCTCTTTTTGGATTGGCACAGCAGCAGGAAAAAAAGAAGAAAACACATACCTGACAACACTTGCTCCATTTAGACATGCAACAGGAACACTCAGACAAAGCAAAATCAGAAGTCTTTTCCCCAATCACTTTTCTGACAATTTCATAATGCCACAAATTTTGTGTAGTTTGACTGTGCTTTGTGCACATTCATCAGGTTTTTTTCTAGGGTGTTTAACACCGCACCTCTTTTAGTACTGAATGCATTTTTTGCCATTATCATTTCCAGTTCTTCTGAACCTGACTTTTTTTTCAGATTGAGCTTATTTGTGCAAATGGCATGCTGCAAACAGTCTGTGAGTACACTATGCAATTCTTTAAAAAAATAAAATTATTTTCACTGGTTAGCATTATGGTAAAAGTTTAGATATTGCAGTGACAAAACATGTAAATATTTAGCAGCTAAGTTATGAATATTAAATGTTGATATTTTGTAATATTGAAGACAATAGAAAAACAGAACTGTCTTTACTGCCTTATCTACCAGCTGAAAAGGTTGTCAAGATTTCCAAGTGCTTGATGATGTCCAGTGACACAGCTCAGAAGACTAATTACCAGCCAAGCCAAAAGGCAGATGAAAGGAGACATTTTTCTCTTTGAGGAGAAATGAGACTGACTAATTTGCAGAAGAAACTTATCAAGAGGGAATATTCTGCTCTGATGTTCTGTTTTGACTATGCACAATGTCTTAGCAAAGACAATACAAACAAAACACTACTGTTAAAATAGAAGGAAAAAGATCCTCTATGCAAGCAGATATCAGCTCCTTGCTGGAATGATTTGTGCCCAGCATTATTATTTATGCTGCTCAGCTGCCCTGAAGCTCTGATTGCTGTTGTTACCACCTTTGCTAGGATGATGCAGAAGGAAATCCTGCCTGCCTCAAATCAGATGCTTCTTTTTTAAAAGAAAAAGACTGATAACTGGTGTAAGGGCAGTGCTGTCAACCTTACTTTGCTGATTGGGATCTGAAGTACTGCTTGAAACATTCCAGGATTCTGAAAAAGCTAGAAATGAAGCCCATATGGCCACAGTGACAAAACCACCCTTTCTTATCATTGGTCAGGACAAGGCGGAATGCTTTCAAACTTAAAGATATTATGTTTAGATTAAATATTAGGAAAAAAATTCTTTACTGTGAGGATGGCAAGATGCTGGCATAGTTTGCCCAGAGATGCTGGGCATGCCTGGAAGAGTTCAAAGCCAGGCTGGATGGAGCTCAGAGCAATCCCGTCTGGTGAAAGCTGTCTCTATTCTAGCAGGGGGGTGGGAACGAGATGATCTTTAAAGTCTCTTCCAAGCCAGGCCATTATCAGCAATTATGGTGGGTTGAAATGAAATAGGAGCTTTGAGCAGTATCTCTGAGCAAAGGTAAAAGAAAAAAGAAAAAAGAGAAGAGAAGAGAAGAGAAGAGAAGAGAAGAGAAGAGAAGAGAAGAGAAGAGAAGAGAAGAGAAGAGAAGAGAAGAGAAGAGAAGAGAAGAGAAGAGAAGAGAAGAGAAGAGAAGAGAAGAGAAGAGGTCCAAGTTTCTCTGCTGAACACAACAAGGATGTGTAACAGACCCTTGGGACTCAGCATGTGCTGCAGTTCCAGGGCACATTTCACTGTACATGAATTACAGTCTGACCCAGCACCAGCAATGGCCCTGTGGCTGGGAAGCTGCTGAAGAGCTGCAGCACAGGTCTCTGAGAAGCAGTGAGACACATTCTTGAGCCTCATTTCAATCCTTAAGTTCCTGACTGTGTTTCCTTAGAAACAAACCTAAGGCTAAAAGTCTTCCAGAAAAGGGCTACATATGCTTTTATCAACCTCAGTGTAATTTTAGTTTTGTACAGGATTTGTCCTTCCCACCTTCTTGCAGCTGTCCTTGTGCTTATTCTTTGTCACACTGTTCTCACCTGAAATTAGCCACTGTCAGGAGCAGAGGCTCAGAAATGGTCATTGTGGGAGAAAAAAACTTTACTTGTTTTGATTTTCTTAGTAGGTGATTCCACTGCAGCATTTAGTTTCAGGTTAAAAACTTTGCTTTCATTATGAACTAGAAGTAAGGCATTACTGATCAGATTTGTATATATATATATATATATATATATATATATATATATATATATATATGCTGTGCTGCTATTGTAATTATTGGTCTTGAGTCTTCTCACTTACATTTCATTTTAGGACTTGCAGGTAGAAAAATTAGACTATTCCTCCAGAGGGAAAATTCTGCTTTCTGATCAAGTCTATTTAAATTGTCAGAATTGAATCCACAGCATGCAGAGAAGTCTGTGTTCCAGAAAAGCACCTTCCCTAACTTCAGTACTTTTTATGACCATTTAGTTCACCTTTGTTCTCTTCCTCTATTTCACAAAGATGACGTGAGTAATTATTATTATATTAGCTCTGGTACCATGAATGCTACAGCAGACTTACAGCATAATTCTCTTCCTCCTTAGGGAACTGATATTTTTAATCACAGCATAAGAAAACCTAGTCTGTAGCCAGAATATTTTTCCCTATTTCTGTTTCTTTATTTGTTGTTTTGATGCAATAAATTGATTAGATAGGCTAGCCAGTAGTTTCATAATCCTGTTCTGAGCCTACCAGAATTAATTAATGTTCACATGATACTATTCAGGAAGTATGTTTTAAAAAGCAGAGTACTCATTATGATATAATTGTCAAGGATGCAAATTCACATGGAATAATTGCCAGTAGTTATAGGGATATTGCAAATGGGCAGCACAGCTCTCAGGTGAGGAGGTGTCCAGGGTGCAATGTGTGGTCCTGTGTGAGGCTCTTCTCCCTCATCAGATCTGATTTCCCCTGCCCTGGCTGCAGGTATCAGTGTAATATCAGTGCAGAGGATGTCAAACAGCTACAGAATGGGTCTCAGTGAAATGGGAAATAGCATTAACTGGCTTCACCACACCATGCGTCAGGTGTGCTGTGTCCAGTCCCAACACAGTCTGGTGTTTAACACAGTCCTTTAAAAAATACTTGAGACAGTTTTGATCCAATACTCTTGCCTCAAATAATCCAAGATTAATAAAAAAGGCATGTGAAAGTGTATCTGGAGACCTTTTTAGCAGCTTGGTTGCTGTCTGATAAACATTTCTCAGCATCCACAACAGAAGTAACTTGATAGCACTTACAGCCTGCCAAATTGGGCTTTATGTCCATCTTGTCCAGCTTGGTTTTGGTGCTGCTCTTTTACCTGGTCTGTCCCACCACAAAAGAAGAGGAAAACCTCAGATTTTGTTAGTGCACAAACACAAGCAGCTTTCATCAAGAACTTTCTAGCACACCCAGAATTTTTTAAAATTTATTGCCAAGGTCAGTGCTGAAGGGTTTTCTCTCAGTCTAATCTCTCTAAGCCCAAAAAGTCAGCCAGTGATGACTCAAGCCCTTCTTATTACAACAACATCACAGAGCTTCTCAAATTTATTAGTGAATCAAAGGGTCATCTGAGGTACTTAAACACTACGAAATTCTGAACACTACAGGATTCTGGAAACCATGGTGCTCCTATGGATGATTCCTCAGTGTCCTGGCTGCAGAGACTGGGCACAGTTTAGCACCATGTGGGCAGAGCCAAGTGGAAAAAAAATCAGGCTTTGGGACTATCTAATTGCAGCCTTGCTGTGCCTGAAGGGAGTTTGCAAAAAAGATGGAGACACTATTCACAAGGGCCTGGAGTGACAGGACAAGGGGAATGGCTTCACACTGGCAGAGAATAGATTTATATTAAAGATAAGGAAGAAATTCTTTCATATGAGGGTGGTGAGGCACTGGAACAGGTTTCCCAGAGAAGCTGTGGCTGCCCCTGGGTCCCTGGAGGTGTTCAAGGCCAGGTTGGCTGGAGCTCTGAGCAACCTGGCCCAGTGGAAGATGTCCCTGCCCACGGCAGGGGAGCTGGAATAAGGAGCTATTTAAGGTCCCTTCCAACCATTCTACAATTCAATGAGGATTCTGTGGCTTCAAGGTGACATTTAAAGAATTATATTCTTTGTCAAAACACAAAGTCTTGGAATAAACTAACATTTATACTCCTTTGCCACTTTTGTTTTGCACTTTGTATCTGCAGTGGTACATGTGAGTACTGCACACCTTAGGATCTCTATAGCCCTGAGTTCCTGAAACACATTAACAGCACTGGAATGGGCTAAGGCATACAAATCATTGTTAAAGGAAAAGTGGTTGCCACAGTGCTGGGATAGAGCTAAATGTGATCTTCAGAGGCTATTAAGTTAATGCTGTATCATATTGAACGAAGTAAAGTTAGCCCCTGATGATTCATGTCCTTTCCACCACAGCTTAATAAATGGATACAGAAGTTATATTGATTTTCATGGATGAGCAAGTAGATCTGAAATCTGAAAACTTGATGAAATATAAATTATGGAATATGGACCATGTGTGATGATCTCATAACCGAGTGAGAAGTCCATTGCTTGAAGAAAGTATGCTGAACTAAAAAGTTATTTTGACACACTATCACAATATGTTTTCTTTCTTTCTTTCTTTCTTTCTTTCTTTCTTTCTTTCTTTCTTTCTTTCTTTCTTTCTTTCTTTCTTTCTTTCTTTCTTTCTTTCTTTCTTTCTTTCTTTCAATACAGTTTGTCAAACTTCTCCTTGTTCTCATTGGGATTCTCAGAAGCTTTGACTCTATCTGCAGAAAGTTCTAATGTGGAATATCTAGTTTGTCTTAAAATGGAAAGTATTAACAGGAAAGTAGCAATGCGAAAAGGGCAACTTCATTCAATACCACTGAATGAAGAAATATGAAGAAAAACTAAGTTTTTGTTGTTTTTTAAATGCGAATTTGACAATCAGGTTCCAGATTCATTGTAATTAGAATCATGAGGGAAAAAAAATTACGAGCTATTTTCTACACAATAGTTTCTTCTGGATTTACTTTGTGGAGGATTTCAACCATTATTCCTATAAAATAAATTTACTTTTTCATAATACAGAAGGGAAAACTCTGAAACTTGTATCTCAGATTTTAACCAAAATTAAGAACCTTTCCTAAGTAAATTTTTGCCAGCTTGCCCTGCAACTGTGAAAATATTAGACTTAATAAAGGCCTGAAGATGAAAGCAGACTCTCTTGTTTATTTTTTGTGCCCTACATGATCAGATCAAAAGTATTAAACAGAGGAGCACTGAATCATCAGAAATGATACTGCACAGGTTATTCAGAGGTCAGGAAGGTGCAAAAGGGAATTTAGTTTCCTTGTGTTTCCTGATGTCTGCAAATTAGTTTAAAAAGTCATTGAGGAGATTTTGAGCCTTTTAAAATAGAGGATATTCTCCTTAAATTCATTGCTCATGTTTCACTGTTTTAGTTCTTTTCCCTCTATACCCCTGGAGAATGGCAGTGTAGTGACACTCTTAGAAGGGCCACAATTTGTGCTCAGTATTTATCAGCAATGCTTTTAAACTATAAGTATTAATTTTTACATAGAATTTTTTCCATGACCTTATTCACATTGACTAAAGAGGAATCCACCCGTCTCCAGAAGAACACATCATGTGTCTCAAAACCATCCCACACACAACTCCATGAGGTCACGGCAGCCTGGGAACATATGCAGGATATTTGGGAATATTTCTGTTGCATCATGTCAATCAAGATCAATAAAGCCCCAAAGATATATTGAGTTTGAATTATTTGTGGAAAGAGGATTCCAAAGTCTTGGCTCATTCAAGTCATCAGCAAGCACCTCATGGGCTTCAAGGGAAGAAGGGCAAGCTCTGTGACACACATGTGGTGAGAATAGGATGCCTTTACATTTTTCAGATTTTGTTTATAACATCTAAATCAGAAAAACTAGATTTAAGGTGTTCAGATACTCAAAACTTCTGAAATGTAGCTCCTGTAACAGACAGCAGAACCTCTCATTCCTAGCCTCTGTGTTTCAAGATGAAAAACATTTTTTATGTGAATGGAAAACTAGGAAGAACACTGAAGAAGAGAGAAAAAACCCCAAAAGTTAAAGTAAAAATTAATTTCCACTCAGATTTTCCTACAGCAAAGCTGTTGCAAGTTTTCAAAGATGCCTTGTGGTTATATTAATTTCCTTAACACGCTTAGGAGACAGGTAGAAATAAAGTGCCTTGCAGCGTATGCAATTTATCTCATACCTTTTTCTGATGTTTTTAAGGCCTAGACAAGAACAATTATTTCCTGAGTTAATTCAGCACCACAACATTCCCATAGCCAACTAAGACCACTAATTCTATCACAGTCCCCATGCATCTACTTGGCTGCAATTCTGTAGTCCATCTTACTGAAAAAACACTCTCAGGTTTTGCATATTAGGCAGCTGGAACAGCCACAAACACTAAGATGTTTTGCATTTAATGATTTAATCAATTTTGCTCCCTGCTCTCTACAGAGAGGAATTGTGTGCAGCCAACATTGGTGGAGTAGAAATTGGGGCAACGAAGAGGGATAAAAGAGAGGTAAAGCAGCATCCAAAGGAAAATATTCATCTAATGAATGATCATGATGTACTGGAATTATCTCCATGAGTGGGAAATTTACTTTTAACTTGAAGAATAACAAATATTTAATCATGAAAGCAAAAAAAGTCGAGGATAAAACATTATGGTTCTGTTGGGAGTTGAATTGCTCAATTTGAGTGCAGGACAGGAGATTGGCCTCATGCAAAAATCCAGGAAGAAGGGAAAGGAGAATCTACAAAGAAAGAAGAGGAAAATTGCCTGATATTAATTAAAAAAAATTTATTTGGAGGAATAAGAAAGTAGCTGTTGTGCATTTACGGGTGCCAAGACACTTTCCTGACACCCCCCGACCCCAGTAGGCACATTCATAATACTTCAATTACTTGTTTAGCTTTATTTCCTCACAGAAAAACCCAAGTCAACCCAACCAAACAACTCAAACACTTAAAAAAGGCACAAGTACCTAAACCTGATCGCTTGGCTAACGTTAAGCTAGTAAGATACAGCAATCTAACATTCCTGAGTGTATCAGTCAGGACTCTTTAAATTCCAGCAAAAACATGGATACATGCACCAAATGACATGACCAATGTCCTTTTCAGTTTTATGGCTGGAAAAGCTTGTGCAGAACATAGGAATTAGTAGGTTTTTGCATTGCTTTGTGACAGAAAACTCATGCTTACAGCACTTGATTATTTTATAGATATCATCACTCTATTTCAGTTGTAGGGAATATTATACTCTAATATGTACACACCGGTAGAATATGTACCAACATATATTACTGTATAACTACATATCTCTGTCTATATAATCTATATTCTCTGATGCTTGACACATTTGTATCTCTTTGAAACTAAATGTTAAAAAAATATAGTTTTCAAGATTTTTCTCCTATTGAAGTAATCCTAATTAATCAACAACTCCAAAAGAACAGATATTTAGTCCATAATGAGAGCTTTCAAAGATGAATGAGCAGGTTTTCTGTTGCTTCTTATAGGTATAGTTTAATTTCTCATGAGCAGTTCTACTGCTCTGATGCTTCCAGAACTAAGATAATAGACACCAAAGGCTGACTCCATAGTAGCTTTTAGACTTTTTTATTTTACTGTTATTTCTTATTTAGTTTTATTTAGCTGAACTGTGAAAAGTAACTTTTATTGTTAGTTAAATAGTATATTTACCTCAGCAAAGTACTTGTTAACAATATTTTGATAAAAAGAGAATCCAAACCCATTCAGAGACGCTGGCCTTCACTTGGGAAGATAATCCAAAAAGGTTGAGTCATCCTTAATTTTCTCACCTGTGGGGCTGTCCATATGGTGGAAGCTTTGTTGGCAAGACCAAGTCAGCAGTTTCACTACATCCATTCCTCAGTAGCTGAGTGGCAAAACTGCAGCTCACTTGCAAAACTGAGGGCAAGGGGTCACACCACATACAGAAGAATGGCCTGGTAACTCCAAAAGAAATAACAAGCATTGTAATCAGTTTTGTGCAGCAAATTTCCTCCAAGAGGACATGAAGCAATTTCCATCCCATCTCCTCATGGATACTACCTGTCATTTGATGTTCAGCTGTGGAGACCTGAAGGCATTCCAAGTTTGGAAACTCACAAACCCATGGGTCAGTTTGTGCAATATAGTGTTTGACAAGAATCATTTTAATGAGCATATATCCTTAAGGTATGCCACATATTTAAAGTCAGAGAATGTATTGCACAAGCTTATTACATGGAGCTTTTGTTGTACCAAGTGCAGCCAGCACTCTTGAAGTGCCTGTGTTTATTTTTACTTAGGTTTGCTTAGGATAAAGTCCCTCTGATGTTTGTTTTTGAAGTAGTATCCCGGGTAGTATATCCTCTTGCAAGAAAAATAAGCTTTGTCAAATGTTCTTAAGCAACAGAATCTTCTTCTATAAAGATACATATTCTTTTCCAGGCTTTTACTAATCCAACTTTTTGTATAGGAATTTTTATGTTTAATTTCTGGATTTCTTTTTTTGTGATGCAGATTCCATCAATTTGCTTTCCTTGAACAAAGTCTTCAACTTTTGAAAGAATGGAAGCTTTAATTCAACAATGTGGTCTCATGAGATTATTCAGTCTTCTCTGTAACGATGAAGTAAAATCTACTGATTGGATTTGAGAGGCTGTTTTTTTTTATTATTTCATGTATGTAATCCATTCAACTAGCTGATGCAGAGTATTTTATGTGGATTAATTTCCCCCTTCCCCAAGTGGTTGTCAAGAAGTTATAGGGATTAAGTGATGGAAAAGAGGAAAACAGAACAATTTAAGAGCTGTAGTGTGTTCAGATGGTGTCAGTTGCCAAAGCTCAGTTTTGGAAAGAAAGCGAAGTCTCCAGAGTTCCTGGCATCCCTAGCATTGATTAAACCTTATTGGGAATGCAAGAGCAGTAGTTATAACTGGCACTCCTGCTTCTGCAAGGTAGGGAGGATCACAAATAGCTTAGCTCATGAAAAGAGATACCAGATATGTGTCTAGAAGAAAATGAATTCTCTGTCCTGCTGAATCAGCCACCTTATTGCTGCAGAGCTGAATTAGCAACAAGTGACATCTGCAACAGAATTAAGCCCAGCTCTCCAGGAATTAGAATCCTGAAACAGTGAGGAGTTGCTGCCACCATCATCACCCTCTAAAATACTCAGAGTTGAGAGGCCATGGTAGTTCTCCCCATTGAAGGCAGATCTGTGATGGAGCAATGCCCTGAGGTGTAAGTATTGTTTCCTCTGAGAACCCCACAATTTGTTCAAGACAAAAAAATCCATGGGGGTCACTGGTTTAGTGTTACATGTTAGATTAGAACAGCAATACAACATTTGGGACAGCTTCTTCCAGAGCTTCATCATCACAGCTCATTTGCTTCCAGTCAGAGAGCTAGATAATGTTAAGAATGAGCCATACTTTCTTGTCTTTTAAATGAAATGCTCAAAGGCCACTCAACAAGGCAATGTAAGGTATGAATAAAAGGCAGTAAACTTGCTAGAGCTGAACATTTTCCATAATTGGAATTGTAAAGGTTACATGTGCTTGATCTAACAAGTCTATGCTTGTAGGTTTTGCCTAATTTGCATCTAGGTAGCAGCCAGACTCTAGTTTTTCTCTACCCCATCCTCTTCCTCTTCTCAAGCTGTATTCATGTCACTATAGGACATGAAACAATACGAGCGCACACACCGCTGCTCTCAAGGTGAAGAAAAGGGAAGTTTATTTTCTGACTCCAACATTTATAGTTTTCCAAAAGTGACAGTGGATTGAAGGGTGAAAGTGCCACCTCTCCAATGACACTGGACAAACCAACAGTCCATCAAATTTCTCCTCCACCATGAAAGAATGCAAAACAATGAGTTATTTACAGAAAATGTGTGAGAAAGTTCACTACAAGAATGTCAACATTAGAAGGCTTAGAAAATCTTAAAAAATCAGGGTGACATATACATACAAGCTGCCCATCTTCATTGCAGAAAACTTTCACTTTTAAACTGTTCCAATACACAAAAAAAATCCCAAATGTACACAAGTCTGAGGCATTGACTGCCCAGACAGAAAGGCCTTGGCACCCAGTTATCAGCAGCTGAAGCACAAGAGGAGGGCAGCATTCTCCTCATCACCTCCTATGCTTCCAGAGAGGGGCAGCTTTGGGGAGCCTTGAATTTCAGCACTTGGGGTTAAAACAAAGCCAAGGCTGTGAAGAAATGTGTTCTCTGTGGGAATGAAAAGACCAAGGTAGCAAGGGCAGCAGCACCTAACCATTACACTTCAGCAGTGAAGCTTAAGAATTAGGATGATTCCTTCTCATAGAGAGGAATTAAAGAGCTGAGCCACTGGATGTGAAGTCCACAGTTATCCTTGTGTTCTGAGGCTTTACCTGCTGTTGTACTACAGACACCTGCAGTGTCTCTGGTCTTGGCCTCTCTCCCATCAAATTTGCGTTGAAGAAGTTACACACCAGAGGGTTGTCCTCTCCCTAAATTGAGCTCTTTCTTAGTGGAAATATGGACTTAAATGATAGAAGTTTAAGCAGATCTGGTGTCTGCACATGAGGATGTCATGAGCTGGGAGGCAATGTAAAGATTTCAAGCTATGAGCCTTTTCAAGGCCAGCAAGGAAATGCAGGTCAGAGATCCAGGGATTTCTTACTTCTACTTCTTACTTACTTCTACTGGCAGAGACTGCCAGGCTGGAAGTTCACACAAGGTTGGGAAGCATTGACTACATAACACTAAATATAACCTGACTTTCTTGTGTCAGGCCTCTTGTGTGGAATTTTGGTGTGGCTCTCCAAGAAGGATAATGATTTTTTTCCAGGAAACCTGTTTCTCCTTGAGATTTTAAGTGGTATTTTTATGGCTGGAAAGAGTGGACCAGAAGGGCAGCAGGAAAAACTTGAATCATCAGCTGCTGACATCCAAATAGCCCCTGGAGCCACATGAGATAATCCTGTAGGTTTCTGGTGTCTCTTTTGCTTTGCTCATGTATTTTGGCCTCAGTTGGTCCTGCCTCCATTAACTCAGAGTCCACAAAGCTCAGGCAGCAGATGTGTCAGAAGTCACCACTGCACACATGTTTATTGCACTTTGGGTGTTTTCATCTTGATATTGAGCATATTTGGTCTGCTTTGACACAACACACAACATACTCTCTTTGGGGTGATGTTGCCAGCACCAACATTGCCCCTTCTGCTTGAAGGGGAGAGGAACACATTCACCACAAACTCATAACACAAAGTGTGGTGAGAGTTTTTGCAAACAAACTGCAAAATTTGATCAGAATGCATTAGAAAACAGGAGAAGGCTGCGAAACAAAGGTCTTATTTTCTCTGCTTCCTGAATGCTGATTTTAGCTTAGTTTGTTAAAAAGTTCAGACATTGACAAAACCAAAGACAGGGGAACAAGCAGGACTCCTTGTTCTACTTAAGAAATACTAAGTCCTTTCCAGAGAAGAAGAGAGAGAAGACATCCCTCCCACTCCACAGCAGCCTGAGTACTCTTACTTCTTCATCTGATGGTGGATCCTGTGTGTCAGCATCAGGACTTAACAGAACCTTACTGTTTGGGACACCAGGACTGAACAGCACTGCAGAGTTGCTTTCATGGTATGTTGGGGCTTGCAGGACGTGGTTCACACTCATCATGAGGAGCAAGAATGAGCTGCAGTTTTATCAGCATCTGCAGAGTTCAGGAGACCAACTGCTGAAGGAAGAGGGTTCAGACAGGGTAGCATTGCAGGATTCTTGCAGAAACACCCTTAGAATTATCAAACTGGGATAAAAGGGTGAAGTGCAGAGGAACAGAATAAGCATTGGTAGAGCCAAGGAGAAGAGAGAAGCTTTGCAATGAAGCGCTAGAAAGAAAAAATCACTATGCACTCAAAAGCAATGCATGACATTCCTTTTGTCTCCACAGCCTTGAACACTTTCTCTTGGTAGGTACAAATGCCTCCAGGGGAAAGAAGAAACAGCTAAACACAACCCACAGCTCAGTTCCACACGGAAAGGGAAGATCCTGAGGCTGTCAGGTGATCTCTACTGCTGAGCAGACCTGAGTCATCTTTATTGGCCAGGGCATCTCCTCTAATGCCTGAAAGCAGTTTAGAAGGAAAGAATGGGTGTGTTGGCCCAGGAGTCATGTTTTAAGAAACAGAGAAAGTTTTTAGGAGAAAATAAGCACAAAATCAGATTAAACAATCAAAGGGTCTCAGCAAGAGAGAAATGTGCAGTACATATTTCATGCAAGGTACAAGACACGTAAATACTGTTAGTGGCTGTAATACATAGCTGTCATCACCTCTAAGAGGCAGAGAAAACAGGATAACACTATGAAAGAGGAATATTAATCTCAATACTTTTACTCTCACAAATTTCCTGTGTGAATTTGACAATCACCAATAACCAGGGCTTGATTTCTCATTCAAGTCAAGGATCAAATAAAGATATGCACATGCTTGTTCTCATCCAAAGATAGAACTTAAATTCCTCCAGTAGAGACCAGCTGGACTTGGAAGCTGGGCATATCTCATAAGAGAATATTGCTATGCACTTGTTGCTTCCACTGAGAAGACAGGAAAAGAAAGAGCTAGAGATTTGACTCAGCTGTTAATTCCAGTGAACAAGTTCTTTTACCCAGAAAAATAAATTTTGAACAATAGTTGTTTTCATTTCCCTCCTTGCCTTGAATATGTTTTCATAGTAAAGTTCTAAAGTTGTCAAAATGTTCTTTTTGGCAGTTTGAAACTCAGTTTACTATCTCAGTTTGGGACAGAACTGCTGCAGACTTAGAATTGCTGCTGGTTTGAGAATCAGGCATAATTAACATGCAGAGTTTCATTACTGATCAGTCTGATCCAAGCCCAAGAGATATTAATAATTTGGGCCTCTATCCATGAAGATTTTGCTGAGGAACTAGATTTAATGGGACTTTAAGGGATGGTGTGTGTGGGAGAAGCATGTCATTTTAGTAGATGTAAGACATCACAGTTTAAAAATATTAAAAAAATTTGTTAACTTAAAATTTTTGTGCTGATATATAAAAAAGTCCTGTGGCCTTTAAGAAATCCTGTTTATCTAAAGCGTTTTGTTCTTTCTTTTTCTTTTTTTTTTTTAAAGCTACTTCTGCTATATGTTACATCTAAATGGATTATAATAGAAGGAAATTCAATTACTTTGGTGCTCCTTGGCAGAGCTCGTTGTAGCTGTCAGTCCTGCTGCACTGCACGTTCAGCAGGCACAGTGGCATTTTGTGCTGTGCAATGCAGCACTCTGCAGAAACACCCGAGGCAGTGCTGAATTGGCTGTCCCGGGAGCTGCACAGCCCCAGGTGGGAACTCTGCCAGGGGAATTGGGGGACCGCTGGCCCCAGCCAGGCAAACCAGCAGCTACCTGAGATCCAAGTAGTTTGGGAATTCCTAAGCCACACCACATTGTGCAGGGTGGACATAAATTCTGAAGGCACTTCAGAATACCAAATAATGGTACAGTTCCATTCTCCTCTCCTGTTCCCCTTTTATTTATTTATTTATTTTTCTTTTGACTTGCATTAAACTTATGGGTGAATGCTACCTCAGTTAATGCCAAAAGGGGTGAAGGAAACTCAAAATTTTTTGCCATCCCCTTCTCTCCTCTAGTACATCTTATATTTTCTCAAATGTTTTTAGCATCAGTACTGAATTCTTTTCTGTAGCTACAGAATAAATAACCCATTAGAAATATAATGCCATCATGGCCCCCAGAAACTTGGCAGAAGGAGCTAAGTAGCTTAAACCATTTTTGTAAGCCAATGAGATATCAAATTGATGGAGTTCTAGCAAAGTTATCTAATAAATTACCCATGTGCAAGCCACTGCTTTCTCCTCCTACTTTCAGGAGCAGGGCAGCTCCAAAGACTAAACTCATGGGCAAATGCCAGAAGGATTTTACATATGAGTGAGAAAACTAAAAAGAAAATATTCATTGCTGACAAATGAACTCAGGAAACAACTTTAACTCAGATTTTAAACAGAATTTCATGAAAGTAGAGTATAGAGCTCTGCCACTTTGGGGAATCACAAAGTAGGGGAACTCTTCAGCTGCTGCAAAGAACAACTATTCCAACTTAATGTACATTTTTAACGCTTCTAGGTTTATTTGAAAACTGATTAGTGATACTGAATAGTAGTAATCTTTTAAAATTGTCCAAATCTGGTCTTTCAAGTTCATAAAGCAATGAGAAACATTTGGTGATCATATTTATAAAAAAATGATTTACCTACTTTTTGGAACAACATTGCTCAATTTTACTTATTTTCTTCTTTGATCTATTAAATAATTTCACTCAGAAGAAAAGTTACCTTAGAAAATCACCTAGCCCTGATTTGAAGACAGCAACATTTTGAAACCTTCATATTCAGCTAAACTGTTCTCTTTCCAATTTCTTATTTTCTAAATGAGGAAATAAAAGTTTGCAACATGGCAAATTAATGATGCCAGAAAAAACACAGTTCTCCTTCAAAGAGTAATTTCATGGACATACAAGTTGCTAGGATTTAGCCAAAATAATTATAACATTTTAATGCACTGAATGTTATTCATATTCTGGGTACCAAAATCTTGAAATATGTATTGTTAGGCTTCGGAATTAGAATGCAATTATTGAATTTCCTAAAATTCTAGGTTGCCCAGTCACTTCACAACACTGTATACAATTTTGGCTAATGAAGCAGCACAAAGCATGTCAGAAAGGTGATGCATATTTACTAAAGACAGAATTTGTTGTGTTTCCCTTGCATCCTGCTAATTTCATTGGAAAAGAGGTGGTGTGGATGCCTGGAGCCTTTCTTTAACTGTGCAAATATGCAATTGCTGCATTTTAAAATGACTTTAGGGGCTGGCAAGCTAAGAGAACTTGCAAGGGTGTAAGAAAAAGATAGAGGACGTTTTCAGTATCTATGGGTGGTATTCAATATATGATTCCCATCGGGTTTGTCCCTTGTTATCCATTCATCATTTCTGAGACAGTAGGAGACTCAACGTTCCAGAAAACTAACAACACCTTTCTAAATTCTCCCACCTCCTTTGGCTGGACATCACTTGAGATCCAAGATTATTTGAAGAAACTTGAACTCCCTCATGTTAGCAACTTAGGAGAAGGTTAAAAACATACGGACTGCCAAAAATGCTTTAAAATTCTCATTGTATTCATCCTAGGTCTGGATTGTGCTCTTCTCTTTCTGCATCAGTTTTATATGAAGGAAAGGTTGAATCTCAGATGCCATGGAGATTCAAGGTAACTTCTCCATTTCAGAATTTATTGTTCAGTATGATCACTGCTCAACTTACCTATAGACACAGAGAAAAATTAGTTATTGCTTGGAAGAATAAATTCACTTGGAAAAATATCTGTATCAGTCAAACAAACAAATAACTCTGCTATTAAATCGAAAAAGTTGGTAGCAAAACACAACAGTGCTTGAAAAAATTTTCCAATGCTACTTATGAACCTCAAGGATTTGGGCCTTTTTTTAGTAAAAAACTGATCTTAGGTAGTTTTAAGGCAGCTAGGAATCCATCAAATGTTTTAAAATCCATAATAATCTGAGATGTATTGACTTCTAAACCTGGCTATAAACATCCAAAAGGAAATTGACTTAACAATGTGCCATATATGATTTTTGAGTTCTGAGAAAGATGAAATTAACTGGTAAACCATCTAGTAATTTGCATACAAGATGTCCCTTAAGAACATCTGCAGTGATCTATCACATTTAAAAGCAAAGTAAACGAAGTACACGAGTAAGCACAGAAATGTTTGAATTGTATTTGTTGATAAAACATCAGCGTGACTCTGAAGAACGAACAAGTCTTGAAAGTGGTCCTTTGAGGAGATCCAGAGAATTACCAGTGCATTTTTGGAGTGTCAGCAATGTGGATTTAACTACAGTATCCTCTGGGGCAATGAGAAAAGGGGACTTTCCAGTATGTATACTTCTAGTCTAGAATATGTATGTGCTTTCCAGTTACCTATATACATATATATATAGGTAACATTCTCAAGCTGGCAACGGGACATTTTTATTCTTCTTAGACAAAACACGGACCAGGAAGGTCTACAAAGCACTTAACAGCCATGAAGTCCAAACCTGGGTATGGATCACGCTCCTAAGCCACGGGGACAGTGACTAACCCTAAATGACCCGGCAGCGGGGCTGGGAGGGACCCGCCGCTCTGCAGCCTCCAACCAGGAGCGGGGAACAACCGCACACCGGGAACCTGTGCCCGAACTTCTGCGGGGAAGGGGCTGGGCAGGAGGGACTGGGGCTGGATCAGGGGCTGGGGCGGGGACAGGGCCTGGGGCAAGGGCTGGGATAGGGGTTGGGAAAGGGGCTGGGTCAGAGGCAGGCGCTGGGATAGGGGTTGGGGCAAGGGTTGGAACTGGGATAGGGGTTGGAGCTGGGGGTGGATCAGGAGCTGGGGCTGGGACAGGCGTTGGGGCTGGGACAGGGTTGGGGCAGGCGCTGGGATAGGGGTTGGGAAAGGGGTTGGATCAGGGGCTGGGGCAGGGATAAGAGTTGGGGCAGGGGCTGGAGCAGGGACAGGATTTGGGGCTGGGACAGGGGTTGGGGCAGGGATAAGGGTTGGGGCAGGGGCTGGCGCTGTCGCTGGGGCTGGGATAGGGGTTGGGGCAGGGATAGGGGTTGGGACAGGGGCAGGATCAGGGGTTTGGGCTGGGACAGGGTTTGGGGCAGGGATAGGGTTTGGGGCAGGGGCTGTCGCTGTCGCTGGGGCTGAGGGCGGTGCGGGGGCGGTCCCTCCCCGGGGGAAGCAGATAAATGCAGGGCGGCGGGCGGCGGGGAGGTGGCGGAGGGCAGCAGCGGAGCCGAGTGCGCGTCCCTCGCTCCCCGCCGGCATCGCCCTGCCCTGAGCGCCTCTCGGAGCCAGCGGGGCAGCGCCATGGGGGCCGCAGGAGGGCTGGGGCTGGCCGTGCTGGCGGCCGCGGTGCTATGCGGGCCGGGGGCGCTCGCCGGGCGCGTCCTCAGCGGTGAGTGCGCGGAGCGGGAGCGGTGCGGGAGCGCAGCGCTCCGGGGCGGACCCGGGACCGAGCCCCCCTGGCCGAACCCGGCACCGAGCCCGCTGACCGGACCCGGGACCGAGCCCGCTGCCGAACCCCCGCATCGGCGGCGAGCGAGCGCTGGGAGCGCATCCCGGGCGCACCTGGCCCGGCGGAGCGGGGATGCTGCTGCTGCTGCTGCTGCTGCTGCGGGGAACGCGGGGGGATGCGGGGCCAGCGCGGGGGGTGCGGGCTCCCGAGGCAGCCCCAAGCCCTCTCCTGCCCCGGTTCATTGCCGGCTGCGTTGGAATTGCCTGAAAAGATGGAGGGTCTTGCGAGGAGCGTCTGTCTGTGCGCTGAGTTTTGTTGGCGGCTGGACGGGGATGTTTCTTCTTTGTGTGCGCTGTTGTTGGGAGGAGAGGGCAAACTTTTAAGAGCGTGCGGTGTAAAATAGTTTTGTTGGGTGTGGGTGAGTCCGCAACTCTCAAAACCAAAGGGAAGACAATGCTGTATCTAGCATTGGAGCTTAGGTTTAGTTTAAGAGCTGTAGACTCCCACTTTGTGTTTGCAGTATACAGGTGTATATGCTCAGAAACTGCTAAATTTAGTGAAAAGACCCCTTTTAAGCTTACTTTGGTTCAGACCCTCCAGACTAAAGCTGACAGGCTCTTGGGAGTATGTTGTGTGTGTGCTATACATCCATGCATTTGCCTGGAAACAAAGATTTACACTCTCCACTCTGTTTCTTAGCAAGTTGTGTGTGTATATGTGGGTAAGAACGTGGCTCTTACAAACGATCTCCAAATCATTTGTATACTTTTGTTTCAGAGGCTGTAACAGTAGCATATCAACAAAACTTTCTTGTAGTTTTTTTTTGTTTGTTGCAAGCATTTGATTGCTGAATTCAGATAACTTTCTTAGTTGCAGTCACTGGACCATTTTGATGATGCTCCATTTGAAGCAGGTTCTAATGCTACAGCTGAGATGGGCTCTTGGGGGTTTGGTAAAACAGCATCTTCAGGAAATAATAGCTAAGTAGCAGTGCTTCCAACACTTTGAAAAAGCTTGTTTGCCTCAACAATAACCTGAAATGTTTCATCTACCTCTGTTATACTGTGAATTATACTGGCTTGTATGATACATCAAAGCCCTAAGTATTACAATTTCTGTGATTGCTATGTAACACTGGGGTTTTTTTAAGGAATAGTGAAGATTAATTATCTATGAGATGCATTTGGCATTAGCAGCCTCAGTGCAGGAATCCATGTGGCTGAGGAAACCCAGTCCCTTAATCTTCCAGCTGCAGCTTCTGTGTTTAACTGAGACATGGGAAACTGAGGTGCAGCTTTTAGAGCCATGTGTGATGTGTGTATACTGCCTTGTCAGACTGTTCCTAGATGCACATTAGGCTTTGGGGATTTTGGGAGGACACAGGCTCTGCCCCATATTTCCCTGAAGCATTTCAAACCATATGATGAGCCTCATGTCACTGAATCATGCTGATAATTCTTGTCTGGTAGAATACAGGAGAGGGCTTGAAGCCACTTACAGATAGAACCATTTTATGTATTATTAGTTTATTGGTTGAAGTTGTATTCATTAGATAAAGGTTTCCTAGACAATAACAGCCACATTTATTTATTTATGCTTATTGGAGATATTCTTATGTACTGGAAGAACTTCTTTCCCCCTCCTTTCTTTCTCTCAAGGACCACACCCATATCCTGGCACATGCACATGGATAGGTGCAGTGCTAGCAGTAGCTGACACTATTTTAGGCAAGAAATAGTACCACTGAATAATTGGGCAGTGTGTGCTGCCACCTGACTCCCATCTATCTTACCTCTCTCTTGCATAAGAACCAGCAGTTTGGACTTAAGCAAGCTTATGTTTGAAACCATAAGTCTATAACTTAAACAGACCTATTCCTAAAAAAAATTAAATGTTTATGCTTCAGTCATGATTAATAATCTGGCATAGTAGGAAATTCCATTGCTCTCATTCCAAATAAATATATAGCTCCTATCACTCCCCTAAGCTGTTTGTGAGGCTGCTTGAGTGCTGGCTGGACTTTGTGAAGAGTCCCATTGACTGCAGTAAGTTTGCAGCAGACCTAGCAATAACTCCAGATTTGCTACCATTTTGATCACAGTGTCAAGAGGACAGAGAAGAAAAGGCTGCCTTTTCATAATGTCATTTTTTAAAGTAAAGGGTTTCTGTTGCTTTTCCCAAGTATATTAGATTTCCTAGGGTATAATTAAAACCATTGTTGGCATCAAGCAATTTGTGTTCTGGTGTTATTTCTTTGCCATCTTTAATTTGGGAAGTCTTAAACAGTGATGCAAAATGCTTTTTAATTTTTAATGTATCTAGACAGATGTTTTGTGAGCAGTGCTCAAAGCCTCCATATCCAACTGTCTAGTGTTGCCAGAGAATTGATTCCTATAGGAAAAAACCCAAAGCAGTCTCAGAGAAAGTGCTGAGTCTGCCTTGCTGTCCCATGACATCATAAAGAACATGAAGTGATGATAATGCAGTTTGCAAAGATGCAATTACTTTAAGTATCTATTGGGCAGGAGAGATGCAAGCTAATCTTATTACTAATCATTTAACAGCCTATGTATTAATCATAGATATTATAGCTTAATGACTGCTGTTTGTCTAGTTGTATTTCTGCAGCTTTTAAAGTTTTGCTTTTTGCTATTGCTGTGCATCAATAGCAGATTAAATAGTGATTTATTTTAAAACAGTATGTATCTATTTTGGTGCAAAAGTACTTGGATATATAAAACACTAAATGAGGAAAAACACTTGGTGAGTCAGGAAAATACCAGAGTTGCCCTTAAACTATAGGCTTTGTTGCTTCAGATGCCTTTAAGGAAGTGAATATATGAATTCACATGGCTTATGATCAGATTTGAGTTCTGCATAAAGTACTGCAAAGTAAGAGAATTAAAGCAGTGTCTTCATAAATACTGGACTGATGACAGATAACAAACCCTTTCTCAAAAGATGCATAATGTAGTTTAATTTTTTTGGCCAGCTTATTATTACACCTGAGTTTTGTCTGTCAAAGTGCAAGCATTTTCTCTAGATGAAACCTTCTACTATAAAGTTGTGGGTTGTATTTTTTTTTTTTTTGGTGTGAACTGTAAATTTCAAGATACAAATGCAGCTCAAAATTTGAAAGGATAAAACCTGACAGAAAACCTGACATCTCATCTACATGCACAACAGGTGTGTGTTGAACACATTTTGTTGGAAATATGTAGCATTTAGTTCTGTACTACAAAAGATTTTCTTGGATAGGCATACCCAAATAGTACAAGATCCTTTTTCACAGCTGAAGGTCTCAGGAATCACTAAAACTGAGACTTGGAGAAGTGCAGGAGAAGCTGGGCACTGAATTCCTTTATTATTCCTTGGACTTCTTTATTATTTCTTCTCCTTGTCCAGCTGTATTGAGCACTGTCTTCTTGGGGGCAAATCAATGAGCTGAGCTCTTAGAGTGAAATGAGGTGATGATTTTGGATATAACAGGTGTTTCTGCTAAACACACCTTGCTGCAAACCAAGAAGTTCCACAATACACTGTGGAATGAGAACCCAGTGGTGGAGTCCTTCTGTAGCGGGGTAGAAATATCCAAGTACTTAAATCAGTTTCTAGAGTCAGATTTCTGTATTAGAGGTGATCCCCCTCCCTCTCTGTCAGCCATGTATAGCTTACCTTCCCCATGAGTGAGAGTTGTGCAGGTTGGCCAGGCTGCAGTTCTGTTCAAGGATAAGGAAAGGGATGTGGAAAATCCTCGTGCTGTGTCTCAGACCAGCATGCTACTTTTCCAGGAATACAGCTTTTTTGCTCACAGCATTTTGTTCAAAAATAGAAAGGCATTGCAAAGCTCAAACTCACAATTGTCAAGTCCTAGTTTTCCACTTGGCTAAAGAGCCCAAGAGGAAACCCCTGCCATGGAGGGAGCTATGGTAAAAACCCTGTGGGATGGTATGGACAATCTGCTTGCTTTCACATGGCTTTTCTTGCTCCCAGAGAGAGAAAGCTGGGCTCTTGCCTGGTTCAACTCATGTTCTGTACCTTGATTTTAACTCTCTGTAGGTCAGGTCTGATCCTATGCAGGTCAAACTTCTCAATTAGAAGATGTTTGCAGGGGAACATGCTTTGATTCATAAAGGGTTCTGTACAGCATTATTTTTCTGAAACTAATTCCCATAATGGCTTTCTCTTTCCAAATCTCTGATGGATCAGAAAAGAAGGTAGATGCTAATGTACAATAGGTAAGATGAAACAACCCTTTGATAGTAATTGCTACACTCTAATCCCATTATAATCTAATTCTTACCTCTCACTCACTAGTTGGAAGTTGAGTTTCTTGCTGTAGCAGTCCCTACTGCCATCACTGACAAACAGTGGGACCTACAGTTCTGACCAATATTAATGAATCCTAACTAAAAGGTTGGCATGTCTCTAAGTAAATCTGAATGTAGCTGCAGTATCCAGCTAATCTAGGCTCACTTTATAAGGAGGGAAGGAAAAAAGTTGATATTTTAAAAGTGGGATTAATTTCATTTAAATTTGGATTTTAAATATACTGCAGATCTTCACTAATGGATGCTGCTGTCTGTGTTTGTTTTGTTCAGCTGTCTACACAGTGAGGTCAGTGAGTCAGTTTAGCTATGGACAGGTTATTGGGAAGGATTTATGGTTGGTGAGATGAATCCCACACTCATGTATTTCAAGGACTACATGTAATGTGAATTAACCAGTGCTGCTTTACCTCTGAATTTTCTCTTAGTGTAAATTATAATTTAAAATATTCTAACAGACTACTCCTCCCCTCAAACTTCCCCTCAATTTTTGCCTTAAGTGAACTGTCATCAATTTTAAGATTCCATGTGGATTGGCTTTTCCCACTTTCTTAGGAGCAGTGAATGAGCAAGGCTTTGCTTGTTGCTTTCTCTTTTAATTGTGCAATTGCCACAAAAAGAAAGCACTCTACACTCATGTGCTGAAATGCCTAAAGGGTGTGACACCCTAGGAAGATCTTAAACCAAGGAACTTAATATAATTTACAGCCATATATATTACCTAAATCTACTGCAAATACTTTGGTAACAAATTCATGAAAGTAAACCTACTTGGAAAAAATGCATTCAAATTTCACTGAAAATTACTGAGAATGGATGATGCTTGCTATGAAAAGTAATTGAGAAGGACTATGTTTTCTTTCTTCTCGTTTTTTCTTAATTTGATACAGGGGGGATCTGCTGACTGGGGAGATTTGCTTTGACCATCAGGAAAATGTTTTTTTACCCAGAGGGTGGTTGGGCACAGGAACAGGCTCCCCAGGGAGGTGGTCACTGGTCACACCAAGCCTGAGAAACCTCAAGAAGAGTTGGCCAACACTCTTGGTGGGGTTCTTGGGGATGGTCCTGTTCAGGGCCAGGAGTTGGACTTGATGATCCTTGGGGGTCTCTTCCAAATGAATGACACTCTGTGATTCTGTGACCAAAGAGTTGTGAAATATTTCCTTCTGGAGGCAAAAATAAGAAATAAGCCATCAGCAGAAACTGTCAGAAGTGGCTACATTTATGCCTGGGAGAAAACCTGTTGAGGGAACTGACTGATGAGTACAAAAGTGGATATTTGTGAAAATGTCTGCTGGTTTGGGATAGGAGAATAAAACTATTCCCTGCTCCCCTTGGCAGGAGCACACACTTAAAGCATTCAGGCTACATTTTTTGTCTATTATGTCTATTCCACAGCAAGTTAACAAAAACTTCTTAGCTGCCATATTATGCCTGTCTTTAAACTTCTGTGAGTTTTGTTCTGGGCTTCATGGATACACAGAAAACTATTGATGAATGGGCTTAATTTGAATCACAGAACTGTTTGGGTTGGAAAGGACCTTAAAGATCATCTCATTCAACTCTCTACCATGGGCAGGGACACCTTCCAGTAGACCAGATTGCTCAGGGCTCCATCCAACCTGACCTTGAACACTTCCAGGGATGGGACATCCACAGTTTCTCTGGGCCAGTCTTGTCAGTATTTGTTTTTTTAATAAACAGCTGAAATTGTAGATTACTTGGTGTGTCTTCAGGTTATGATATATAAAAATTTATTGTGTCACTGTGTTTATAAGAATTAACCCATGTGTTATAAGAATTAAAAAAAACCAAACAAAGCAAACCCACTGCTAACAGCTTCAGCTGTTAACGGGGTGTTTTGTTTGGTTGGTTTTATGTTCTAAGATTTTAAAGTTCTGGGTAAAAGAATCCACATCCCAGAGCAGACTTGTAGATATGTAACTCTTTCCAACACACTCTATATCCCCTCTTATTTTGAGTAGGTTCAAATAGATGCCATTGACACTTGGGTGTTATCATTTGCCTGATCCTGTCCAAGTTTTTCCTTAAAAAAGGGAAGGCAATTGGTAGATTTAGGGTGTTGTTTTAGCAGCTATGTTGCCACTTTTTGTGAGCCCCCAGGACAGTGCAGCTGTGAGCTGGCCCCTTAGAGAAGGAAGTGGCTGACTGCCATGGCGAGCCCTGTGATATACACCTGTAAAGTTCACATGATCAGAAGAAAGGAAAATAGTTATTACAGGAAAAGCTAAATGGATCTCATGCTTGAAATTTATGATGTGTTAGATAGCTGAAACCAGAGCTGATGCCAAAATGAAGATATGTTTCACTTAGAAGAAAGGAAACCTGTCAGGGCTTTAATGATTTGACCTGGGGGGAAAAAGAAATAGTTTTTGGGAAATACTTTAGAGACTTTTTTTTTGACTCTGAGTTATGACTTGAATCAGTGACTAAAACTTTTCCAAAAAAAATGGATATTAATTTTCCAGCTGAAGACACTCTGTATTGATTAATGTAATTGTATGTTTTCCTGCAATGGTAATTATGGAGGGTGAAGTGTTGATTAGCTTCTAATGAGGCTTAGACATCAAGCTACTTCTTTACAGCTCTGTTGTCAATGGCCTGAGTTCCCTCCTTTGTGCACCAGGGCTGAGAAGCTAAGTACAAGAAATAAATGTGTGCTGTTTTCTTTGGGAAATAAGTGAATTGCTGTGTGAAGATGGCAGCTTTCATGCTGGCTGGTATTCCAGTTCCAGTACATCAAGAACAAGCCTGAAGCACCACATCAGGGATTTTGAAAATCCAGACAAATTTTGATCTGCTGTGGAAAAGGCAAATTCTCCCACCAATTTATTCAACACGATGAAGAAGATTTTGCAGGACAAGCAATCTTCCTGCATCCTCCAAAGACATAGAAAAGCACAGGTTCTGAGCTCACAGAAGTTTTGACAAACCTCCCAAAAATAACCTGCTTAGATCAATACTTGTCATATGTGGGCTCTTAACCACCCATTTTTGTGACCAGCAGTCTTGCTGCATTGTGCAGGCAAGCTCTCAGATCCAGTTTTAATTGCACTTCCATTCAGCTGATGGCAAAATCCAGGTGTGAGGAATGAGTAACATTTAATATATAAATGGGCACTGCCAGGTGCTCCTTTGCACTGTCTCCTTTTTGATTGCTTGGTTTTTTTAAAGGTGTAGCTATTATGGGTCTATTGAGGACAGTTGTCATTCAGAAATAAGCCCACTCCCTGTTCCCAAAAGTGCTTAGAAACACAATAACTGATCTACTAGAGGCTAACATACGGGTGAAAACCCATTTTCAGCAATAAATCTACTGAAAATCACTTGCCATGGCAAAAGGAAAAAATAAAGTCAAGGACTGGACAGGAAAAATGCATCGTTTGTAGCTTCATATTCAAATAACTGTATGGATGGTATAATACAGTAATTTGATTTTACTTAAAACTTCATCATCCCTGGTTTTTTTTCTCTTTGCAAAAGTTTCATTAATCCTACAGACACCTGTTTGTCTGAGGACCTCTTGCATCATCTTTGCTAATTCACAAGATATGGGATGGTTAATGGCTGAAGTTACATTATCTGGCTTGTGTTTGAGAGAGAATAGAAAAAAATCCTATTTATCATTTCAGACTTGCTGTCTATGAATGCATCCATAACTTTTACTTGCACAAGAATTTAGCAAGAAGGATGTCCATGACAAGAAGTATTTTAAGAATGGCTGATAGATGAGTTTTGCAGTTTTGAGGCTGGGGGAGCCTCCATTTAGGCACCTTAGACATGGTCTTCATGCTCTGATGTGATGCACACAAACTGTCTGCTGTGCACATCTGCCTGAAGCACAGCTGCTGGACAGGCCAATGTGGCCCTCAGGGGGTTTTATATAAGCCATTAAAAGTGAACTGGAACCTTTGAAAATTTTTCACCCTGGGAAATCGCTTAAGAAAAAGCTCTATGGTGACATTTTAGGCATAATCCTTAATCCAGAATAATTCAATAACAACTTTCTTTTCCCTCAGAAGGCTTGGGTTTTCAGGAGGATTGGAGGAAAAAGTACCTGCTAAGGGATGGAAGAGATTGCTGTGAAGATATCAGATAAAGGCTGGCATGTGATCTGTACAGCAGGTTTTATTTGAATGTCAAATTTATGAGCATGTGGAATTCCTTAAACTGCTCAGGACTGTGAGCTGAGAAACATCAGTGGTTTTAACACTGGCTCAGCTGGAGAATGATGTGTCTTGAGTGTTACAAACTTTGGGAGAAAAGATGGCAGCTTGCTTTTATCATAAATGCAGACAGAATGTAATTATAAAATGTTATCACAATTTTTTTAAAGTAATATTAATAATAAAAAAATATATTTGGTGGATGGACACAAATATGATACAGTAAAACATCAACAGGAGTAATGTAATATAGCAAAATGTGAGCAGCAGCTGAACCCAGGCAAAATCTGACTGGGTGATTCAAAGACCATCTGACAAGATGCATCATCTTTGGAACAAAATGTGATTAGGAAAATTTATTACCACTTAGTCTCTTCCTGGCCATGTTCTGGAGTGCATCATTGGGACTTGGTGTGGGGACAGGTGAAAACAAATTGTGCCCAGCGTCCTGCATGTTGGTTAGTGATCCCTGAGGTCACTGAGCTCATGCAAGCTCAAGGCCAAGACTAGTCTTCATAACACAGGCAGAGAAGATTTTGGTTAATTGCCATAGATTTCTGTTTTGCTATTTCATTATCTGTTTCACTTAAGTCCTTGTGTTTTTGTTTGTCACTTTGTTTTCAGAGGTCTCCATCAGGCTCTTGTTGCTCTGGTTATTGTTAAATATTTCACACTGCTTTTTGCCAAGTGCTCTTCTGATTTTTCTGCTGAATCCATTACCTTGGGGAGAAAAAAAGTCAAAATACAACAACATAATGGCTTTGCGCATTCATTTTTTTTCTCTTTTCACATATGCTGTGCACATGCAGTGGCTGACCTAATGTAGGTGGATGCTAATGGTATCAAACCCTGGATTGCAGGTTAGTTTGTAAAGTTCAAGAAGGGTTAGTTTGTAAGGTTCAAGAGGAAGAGGAATGGGATTTATCAGCAGGGAGCTTATCTTCTACCTGATGTCTTCAAAGACTCCAGCTAAGCGAGGTGTGTCACTCAAAATGACCTCTGTGCCCCTCATGGGCCTGTGGGGGTTTAGTTTAGTAATAAGCCTGATGCTCTTAGGGAGAGAAGTCTTTGACCTGGGTATTTTATCAGCAATTTTGCTTCTTAATGACACTTTGCTGTAAATTCTGTCATGACAGTAAACGAGGAACCTATTATTTGTTTAATGAAGCATGGTTATTAAAGCATAATGGAGATATAACTGATTGAAATAACAGCTTGCTACTTGCTTATTTATTTTTTTTTCTTGAAGGAGATTTTCTTTCCCCCCTGTACAATTATCTGTAGAAATATTTTAATGAGTAATTTAGTTTAAATATATATTTTTTCTGAGGCTGATATCTAAACATTCTACTATGGAGCTCCTGGGAAACACCCAAAGATGAAAATTGACCCATATAGATGGTAGCTAGCACTTTCTGGAGCAAATCCTGTTCACTTGCTTTCATCAGCTAATGGGATGATGAGACCAAAAAAGGATTATTCACGTTGGTAGTATCTTAGTGTGATTCATTCCAATAGTCTTGCTTACAAATCTTGTTTCTATTCAATTGTGACAGAAAAATTGGAATTCTATTTATACAGCTGAAATAACAAAATGTTGCTTTAGAACTGACTGTGGAGTCTGCTGAAAGATCTTAGAATAAGGTAAAGTAGCACATAGTTGATATTTCCATGCTTATCTTGTCTCCTGTACAATATGGTCCATTCTGTCATTTTTTTAGTGGTAAATTATTTCTGCTTTGTAGTTCAGAAATTAGTAGTGAGAGAAAAAAAATGAAGCTTTAAAACCTGACATCTCAGTGTGTTCCGAGAAGAGCACTAAAATGTCAACTGATTTGCCAGCTATTAAGGCACAACTGCAGATTTCCATTAACACATTTATCTGCCACAGTGGAACTGGTTCAAAGTCTGCTTCAAAAGAAGAAAGAAAAGATTCAGCGTAGGTCACTGCCTAAACACAGGGATTAAATTAACTAGAATAAGAGAAATTCACAGCTTCTTCCAGAAAGCTTACTGCTCTGCCTCACACACTTCATTCACACTCTTTGGGTCTATGGGTCCTAATGCCAATTATTTCTTTGTTTCTTGCTGTTTTCTCTGTTGGTTTCTGGAGGTATATTCTTGCAGAAATGATCAGCCTGTGAGGAAGAAATTATTTATTTTGCCACAGGTAGAGAGAGAAAAAAAGAAATGAAAGAACAGTAATTTAGGAGTTGGATTTCATTCAAATTTTCAATTTTTCAATTCTTTCACTTTGTAAAACTTGATTTTAGAGTTACTTAACCCTGCCCAAGCACCTACAATAGAAACGGTGTCTTTAAAAATTATTCTGGTCAGTTTAAGGGAAGAAGGAAAACGTCTTCCACAAAGCCTCCAGGTTTTAACCTGCAAGCCCTTGGATAGAAGTTGGGCCTTCACATCTGTATTCTGATGGCTCTGGGAGGGCTCCCTGCTTTGAGTGCACAATGGGAACAGGCTGGGCACATATTAAGGGCTACAGTAGCTCTTTGCCTTTGTGCATCACAAATGCTTGTCATCCTCCTTGCTGCTCCATAGAGTCCCACCTGGTTTCCTTGTGTGGATGATGAGCATTGATGCAGCCACTGTATTGGACCAGAACACAGCACAGCTTATGGATACAGGCCTTGGAGCAGGTCAGAAACAGCACTTGCTGTGACCTGGTGGTCTTCAAGGTCTTTGCCAGCCTAAAAGATTCTACGATTGTGTTTGAGTCCCTATTTAGCAGCTGACTGGCAGATGAGCATCCTGAGAAAGCTCAGCCAGCAAGGATCCATTTCTTCTGATGGAAGGTTTGGCCCAGATTTTGGGATAGTCATAGAAAAGCAGAGGCTGTTCATGAGAACAGAGTGTGAGTGGAGCACTTCAGCCACCTGAGAAACATGCAGGGATGGGAGTGGATTGTGTGTTATTAAAGGCAAAGTTAGCTGTTTTTCCA
This sequence comes from Melospiza georgiana, assembly GCF_028018845.1. Classification (NCBI taxonomy): domain Eukaryota; kingdom Metazoa; phylum Chordata; class Aves; order Passeriformes; family Passerellidae; genus Melospiza; species Melospiza georgiana. The sequence continues at coordinate 11,868,404 of NC_080431.1, forward strand.
TGTGTCACAGACATCCTTTATGAAAAATCCTTTCCTTAGGATTTTTTCTCCTGAGAAGCTGAGAGGCCTCAGGGTCAAACTGTAAACAATGATTATCTGCTGCTGTGGAATGCAACAGGTGCATCTGAGATTGGTCTCATGTGGTTGTTTGTAATTAATGGTCAATCACAGCCCAGCTGGCTCAGACAGAGTCCAAGCCACAAACCTTTGTTATCATTCTTCCTTTTTCTATTCTTAGCTAACCTTCTGATTAAATCCTTTCTTCTATTCTTTTAGTATAGTTTTAATATAATATATATAATAAAATAATAAATCAAGCCTTCTGAAACATGGAATCAGATCCTCGTATCCTCATCTCTTCCCTCATTTTAAGACCCCTGTGAACACAGTCACACCCATGAGAGGGAGGAGCAGCACGGGAATATGAGCCATAGTGATCAGTCTGCTCATCACAGTTGGTTGAAAATTCCTGCATGACTGAAACTGTGACCAGGATATTTTGACACCTGGATTTGCTCATAACTTACTACTGGATATCAAGGGGAAGTATGTGCACAGAATGAAAGGAACCAAGGAAAGTTTATTTCAAAGATTGTCCGGGAAAATAAAAAGAGCAAGACAATGGACAAAGCACTCTTCCTAAATTTACATGTACATCTTGAATTAATGCTTAGAATCCAATCTTCAACTACAGGGAAAGGGGTGGTCACTTTTCCTTGGAAGTGATTAGTGTCCTGTGTAATTCAGTGCTGGGCTGTGGCTGTTTGTGCTGCTGTGTACACATGTGTACTCTGGCAATGAGCCATTGTCACTCACCCAGCAGTGAGGTTCAAAATGTGATCAGCTCCTCCTTCCCTGTGCACTCTGTCCTGTCAGTGAGACACAGCTCCTGGGGGGAAATCGATCATGTTAGCAAAATTGGAATTTCAGCATTGTAGAGGAAGGGAATGAGCTGGGATTTCATTTCAACAATGAGCTTTCATTGTTGCACTTTGCACGTTGGAACATTTAGACTTATCACTTTGTTACTTTGATAATAGTAGTATTTTTTGTTGAAGAAGTCCAGGAGGAAGCCCATTATTTCCTATGCACCTCTGTTAAATGGAATGTCCCTTGCTTCAGCGTCACTGCCCATCTATGACTGTGGTCCTTGCTGCATTTATTGGGAGCAAGGCTCCTAACCTATGTGAGTAAAGGGAAATATCAGGAAAGAAATTATGGCATACATTGTGTTGTCAGGACATTATCAGAGAAAGTCAAAATTGGCACTCTCTGCCTGATCTCGGAGCCTGGCTTTTCCCATATCTGTGGCACAAGCTTCTCCTTTTTTTAGAGTGTTCTTGTTCCTGTGTTATTTTGGTAGATTAATTACTGATAAACAGCTAAATTTTCAGAAGTCTGTCTGCCAAGGTAAGAATGAGATTAAAAGATGCTTTTCTTCCTGATAGTCCTTTTCCAGATGAACTTTAATAGGGTAAAGTGAAGGTTTCAGAGCTTGTTGTTTGTTTTTTTTTAATAGAGATATTACAAGAATTTTAGGAAACCCTAGAAAATTAAGCATGGTATATCCTTACTGCTCCTATAATTTAGCTTTCTACAACAGAAATGGTTCCAAAAAGATGAGTTATTTTCAGATTTAGCTAAAAGTCAAGAGCTGATCCTGTTTTTCCATTTGTATATTAATGCATCTTTGATGCAATCTGCTTATTCTCTGCAAATACTTGAAACTATGCTCTGTGCAAATACAGAGATGTCTTCAACTCAGCCCTTGTGCTGTCTGCTATTGGAAATATCCTACTTATTAAATACAAAATTAAGCATTGATAATGCAAAAAAATTGAAGTTTATGTAGCTTTTAAGTTTTTTTTTTTTTTTTTTTACTTTGATATTTACTCTTTGAGCAGAGGAAAACATTGCCTGGGAAAACATAAATATAGCTGAAGTTATGTGAGGATGTTGCCGTTTCCCAGTGACAAATTGCAATTTTTTTAAGGTGAAACAGAATAAATCATGTTCAGATGTTATTTACATGAATCACATATCTGGTTTTGCTTAAAAGTGAGACTAAATACGAGATTTTCAGATGCAAATCTGATACAGTACAATAAATTACTGTACTTTGTGCTGGTGTGGCTTTACCTCAAGTGCTGTGAGCAGTTTTGGGTGCCTCAATATAAGAAGGATATAAAGCTCCTAAAGAGTGCCCAAAGGAGAGCTATGAGGATAGAGAAGGGCCTTGAGGGGAAGCTCTGTGAGGACTTACTCAGGTCACTTGGTCTGTTCCACCTGGAGGAGTCTGAGAGGGGACCTCATTGTGGTCTTCAACATCCTGACAAGAGGAAGTGGAGAGGCAGACACTGATCTTGTCCCTCTGGTGATCAGGGACTCAGGGAATGGCCTGAAATTGTGACTGTGTCAGGGGAGATTTAAATTGGATATCAGGAAAAGTTTTTTCACCCAGAGGGTGGCTGAGCACTGGAACAGGCTCCTCAGGGCAGTGGTCACAGCACAAACCTGACAGAGCTCAAGAAGGTTTTGGAAAACACTCTCAGGCACATGGGGTGACTCTTGGGCTGTTTTTCACAGGGCTGGAGTTGGAACTCAGTGGTCCTCAGTGATCCCTTCCAGCTCAGCATGTTGTGTGATTGTCAGATTTTCCAGTAAAATAGTGACTTTTGTTGATTTCTAAGCAGTCTAGATAATGCCTGGTAGTTTTTTATTAGTTTGGTATCCTTCAGTCATTCTTACTTAACAAAATAAATTTTCCTACTTTTCTTCTCCAATGATAAATTTCTATACTGGAAAAGCTTGCTTTTATTTTTTTTTTAAAGAGATGGTTATATTTAGAAGCCTTATTCTGTCCCTAAATAAACATACTGGAGTTCAGTTGTGGCTGATAAGTGAGTGTGTTAATTCCTTATCTTGTATATCTTGAATAAACTCTATAGAGTTGAAAATTATAATTATTTTTCCTTTTTAGGAAACAGACTTTCTAACAGACTTAGGAAACAAATCTTTCTCAGACAAAGAACTGTAAGGAGCAGACTTTCTCCTCCCATAGACTTTACAGGTTGTGCCTCAGCCCATTGAAGTGAAGAGTTCCTATGGGTTTCTCTCATATACAGCCTCTCAAAATTAAGGTATCAAAAAAAAAATTCAGCTGCTTCTTGCCACTAAACATGTGTATTTGAAACTTTTTTTTTTCAAATTGAATTGCTCTGATTACACAATAAAAGTGAAGTTGGTCCATTAGTATGCAATAGTCAAGGAAATACACTCCAAACAGATCCTGGCTATAACAGAGAGGCCTGATGGTACAGTCATTATAAAGTAAATATTTTTCTAGAGCCTATTGGGAATCTTCAGTGTTTTGGAGAGTTTCACAGGCCATGGCAAGATGGCATAGATTCCCATGAACTGTGTGCTGTTTGAAATTTAAATTAGAGCACAGGATTTCAGTGGTGCTAGGTTTCACCATGAATCCTCTCAGGCAAAAATCTCCCGTCCTTCACCAGCATACGCATGAAGTGCTGTATTCTTTTCTTGCAGCTTTGGTGTTCATCACTGTGCTCTGAACAGCCCCATGTGTTTGTTTTTCAGGCCAGAAGGTGTGCTATGGTGCCTTCAAGCACTCCTGTTACAAACTAGCCTATTTCCAGGACTTGTCTAGACGCGTGGGCTTCCAGGAGGCCCGCCAGGCCTGTGAAATCGATGGCGGGGCTCTGCTGAGCTTGGAGAGTGAAGCTGAGCAGCAGCTGATAGAAAACATGCTGCAGAACCTCACCAAATCAGGCTCTGGGATTTCTGATGGTGATTTCTGGATTGGGCTGTGGAGGAGCGGCGATGGACTGGCCACGTCGAGTGCCTGCCCCGACCTCTACCAGTGGGCCGATGGAAGTATGTCACCATTCAGGTAAGGCTGTGAAACTGCTCCTTGAGAAGGTTCCAAGGAAAGAAATAGTCCCTGAAATGCTAAACCTTGCTTGACAGCATGAAGTTTGTGGCATCTCCCCCTTGACTTGTCCAGATGAAGGGTAGCTGGCAATCGGGGTTTTGAATTTGAAGATGTGACAGGATGACATTCTGTGTGTGGCTTCAGCCTACGAATTTCTTTGCTCCCACCCCCAGAGTTTGCCTCTGCAGGATGTTTGGAGGTTGTTCTGCCACACACAGAGTCCTTCAGGTGTGGTCTGAAAGCAGGCAGGTAAATTCTGCAAGGCTCTGGCCACCTCAAATCAGGGAGCCAGCCACCAAATAAATTACTGTGAGATGCTGAGTGTAAATTGTTCTATTTCTACCCTTTTTGAAAATCCTTTAACTTCCTGATGAGGCCAAAGGCCAGAGTAGCAGCAACTCATAGAACTGAAAACAAGGGGACAGATAAGAGACTTACAGGGAGGAAAGTAGAGCAGTAGGGTGTTATTTCTGCAGAGGTGCTTTGATCAGAATTGTTTAATACTCAGAGATATTGTTGGGTCTTTCACAGAAAGGTTGTGGGAAATGCAGGATGCCTTTGATGAGGATGGGACTGTTTGGGTTGATATTTCTACATTGATGCAAACTCTGTTCTTTGTCATCCTGAACCTCATCTTCAAAAACTAGAAACTGGTACACAGACGAGCCTTCCTGTGGAAGCGAAGCCTGTGTGGTGATGTATCACCAGCCAACTGCAAACCCTGGTCTGGGAGGGCCATACCTTTATCAATGGAACGATGACAGATGCAACATGAAGCACAATTTTATCTGCAAATATGCACCAGGTAGGTAAAACTGAAGTTATATTTCACTGGTAGGATGTTGTTTAGGAAAACAATTGTCTCTTGGTTTGTAAGGGAATCTTCAAGTATCTTTTGGCCTGTGGTACTGGATCCTTTGGTGTGTGCCTGACCTGGCATTAACAGGGGATATTTCATGTCAATAACAACTATTAAAATACATTTTTAATACATTTAAATAAACCTGTTTATATCTAATAAGAATGATTTGAAAGTTAGCTTCACTATCATGCATTCCCAGGGTTTTTTTTATTTAATTAATTCCCTTACAAAGTGTTTTAAGTGAGCATTTTTCTACTTTCTAGGTAGGATGAATATGACATCTTGGTCCTACTGTAAAAATTATAGCACTGTCCTCGTAGTTGCAGCTCTCCCATTTTATACCAACTTACACGTGGTGGTTGTTTTAAGAAGTTGTGGCTTGAAGAATGAAGTCCAGAACAGCAGGAAAAATTTCTGCATTCATGCATGTAGACTTAGAGAGATATGAAAAGCAGATGCATGCTAGTTGAGATGGTGACAGAAAAAAACAGATCTTAGGCAATTTGGCTGTACTTTCAGACATGACATAAGTTCTGTATATGTCAATAGAGGAAAAGTGAACTATAAACTAGAACAAAAACCAGAAAGGACATAAAAAGTAAACTTTCCAGTTTGAGCCTGTAAAATTTTTTGTTCTTGGCCATACTTAAAGTAAATGCAAACGTGTTTTTCAACAGGACCATGCAAATGTTTTCAAATAATTTTGGTGTGTTTGTTTTTCAAAACTAAGCTAAAAGAATGCATATGATATTATGTATTTATTTCATTTATTAATTAATAAAAACTCAAGAGGTGGCCCTTGGGAATCTCATGAGGTTTAACAGACCAAGTCCAAGCTGCTGCACCTGGGTCAGGGCAGCCCCAGCACCAATCCAGGCTGGGGATGAGCAGCCCCAGAGCAGCCCTGGGAGAAGGCCCTGGGGGTGCTGTGGGTGAGAGGCTGGCCCTGGCCTGGCCATTGGGAGCCCAGAGCCCCCCGTGTGCTGGGCTCACCCAGAGCCCGTGGGCAGCAGGGCAGGGAGGGGATTCTGCCCCTCTGCCCCCTGTGCTGAGAGCCCACCTGCAGGGCTGCATCCAGCTCTGGGCTCCCAGCACAGCAAGGACAGGGACCTGCTGCAGCCAGCCCAGAGCAGGCACCGAGGGCATCAGAGGGATGGAGCAGCTCTGCGGGGAGGAAAGGCTGAGAGAACTGGGATTGTTCAGCCTGGAACAGAGAAGGCTTTGGGATGACCTAATTGTGGCCTTCCAGCACCTGAAGGGAGCCCACAGGAAAGATGGAGAGGAGTTTTTACAGGAGTCTGGAGTGCCAGGATGAGGGAGAATGGCTTCAAGCTGACAGAGAGTAGGTAGATATTAGATATTAGGAAGAAATTATATTCTGTGAGGGAGATGAGGCCCTGGCACAGGCTGACCAGTGAATTTGTAGATGCCCTATCCCTGGGAGTGTCCAAGGCCAGGGTGGATGGGGCTCTGAGAAACCTGGGATGGTGGAAGGTGTTCCTGCCCATGGTAAGGGGTTGGAAAAAAGCTGTTATTTAAGGTCCTTCCAACCTAAACCATTCTATGATTCTGTGAAATCCTAGTCTTAGCATCTGCTTGAACTATATAATTCTGCAGTTTCCTACCTTCTTTCTCTATGTTGATCAAGAAATAATCACTCTCTTTGTAGAGATCTGTCTACCCATACAGATCCAGACTATTTTGTTCCTCTGGTTTTGGTAGATACATATCTTTTCCACTTTTTGGTCACTTAATGAGGATATTAATGGTAATTAATATTGGCAGCAAATATTAAATATTTGGCAGAGTTGATATACCAATGTGTTTTGGCGTACTGCCACCCCCAAAACCTGTTCCTGCCTTTGAAATTGTTAGTGGTTATCACTCTTTATGATGATCAGTAATCATCATAGGCCTTTCAAGGAAATGTGACAATTTTATCACTTTTAGAACTGTTAGAATTATTTTGAAATAGTGTAACAAAATAAAAATGTTTCATGTTGTTAAAAGCTCAACATTTTTACATCAGAAATTGCAGGCTTTATTAAAAAGGTTTGGTTTCAGGTCTATTTTCTAGCTTTAAAAGCAAACAAATTTCAATTAAATAATTATTCTGTGCTAGTGAATGGCTTACCATTTTTGTTGAGATGTGATAAAGAATTGCCTTTTCTATTGCTTTTACCATCTGAGAAAATGCTGGATATTTTGGATTGTCAGGAAACAAGGTGATAATAGTAACAATGAAAATACATTTATATTTCTTTCTCTAGGTAGAAAGTGGGTTATTAGTTTATAATGAGGCATATAAGGCAAACAATGCATAGGTAGATTATTGTTAGTATTGACATTGTTATGCAGCTAAATGCAGTACTGCTGAATTGTAGCTATTTATTTTTCAAACTGTTGGAGTTGTGCTCTTTAGCAAAACAGAGTATTCTCCAGAAATGTATTTTTCTGTCATATAGAGGAAAGGAGTAGATGCAAAATGTATATAAATAGATATATGTAATTTCTTTCACTGCCTGAAGAAAGTAACACAATGTTTGTAGGAAAATTACATTTGTTATCTCAAACCAAGTGAGACTTACAAATGACCTTTTTCCCTCCTCAAATCACTGTAAAGGCTTCAGTGTCAGCTCTTAGCAGTGCAAAATGCATCCATTTCACCAGGAATGCTAAAGTGCCACATGCATATTGAATTTCAGTTTGTTATCCGAGTATGTTGTTTTTCACAACTCTCCCGTCTGTATCCAGTATAGGGTGCATGACACCAACCACAGGCCAAAACAGGTTGCAGGTGACTTTGATAAAGTTGCATCTAATTGTATCATCAGCAGGTCCAGGACAGTGCTCATTAGGCAGCCTTGCTCAAGCAGCAGCTATATTTCTGGTGGACACTTTTATTTTTCCAAGTCCTCCCCTGACAGCGTTTACTGCTGCAGTGTTCAGTCTGGCTTTGGGTCATATTGATCATTCAGCAATCTTAAACTTAATTATAGGTTGGTAATTGCAACCTCATTTAGTTCCTGTCCAGCTCCTGTAGGTTTGATTATGCAATGAAATTAAAAACTCATCTCCTCTTCTGCTGTCAAGAGACAGCAGCTCAGTTCTTTGGGGTATCTTGGTGTTTTTCTTTATATAAGATCAAATGTAACTATTTTTTTACCTGAGTAGGTGAAATAATTGCCTTTATTTAGTAGGCTTTATTGCTGTTTTGATTTCTCCTAGCAGTTTGTATTTATCAAGACACTCAGAGCTCTAGTCTCACAGCACTGTTAAGTTAGTGTAACCTTATGATAGAGACAATTTCATATATTGTTCTAGAATTGTCTGCACAAATGAAGCTTTGGATATGTTAGGCAATTTATTCAGCACAAGAAGTTAGGGTTTAGCCGTTAAATCAGAGGCCACCAAAAACTGAATCTAGACTAAACTATAGCCTTCTAAGGAGCAAAAAAGTATGAACTAGAGGTGATCTGACACTAGTTTGCAAAGAGCCTTTGGTAAGAAGATGAAATGCTGAAGAATTAAGCAATTATTGTTTGGGGAATATATCTATTTCTGTGATCCTGCATGAAAAAAAATGGAAACCTCTGTTTTATTGCACACATTTTTCATTCTTCAACAATCAATTTCAAATATTGATTTAACAGATAATGTCTTAGAAAAAGAATTAGGAGACAGAGCAGAGCCAGAATACGGTAAGAAATTTTGATGCATTAAATTCCATTGCACTGGTAAATACATAATTATAAGGATATCATTCAAGAGCCTCCAAAATTACTCAAGTTTAACAGGCCCAGTTAAGAACTGGAACATAGGAAAAATTAATTCTTCAGAGAGCAGCAGCTACAAATATATGGCTGTTGTTCAGAATAACACTGCTTGTAATTCTTCTTCCAGATATAATTCCAATTTTGTAATAAAATCCTGTACACATGTATATTTAATCAATCATAATAATGTTAATTTTACCAATATAAATTAAAATACAATTGCTATTAATTTATTTAACAACATAATGGTAATATTTTTTGCTGTTTTCCTAAAATGTCTGATCTCCTTTTCAGATATTTTTCCAACAGTGCCAGCAGGAAATCCTTATGATACAAGCAAACCAGAAGATCAGTATCATATTATTGCTACTGAAACAGGTAATGTGTTCATATGAATGTAGTGTTCTGCTAAAAATATTAACAGTGGAATTAAATTAATATTTCAGTTTCCATTTTTGTCAATAGGAAGAAACAGTCTGTTTCCCTGGGAAGTGCCCTGAAAATACATATGTTTTAATAACATTTCAAGAGTCTTAGTCCCTTTTAGTTGCTGTGGAAACAAATTATTTCCTTGTCTCACCAAACTCAGAATGAACACCGTGTCCATAGCTCCCCCAGGTACCCTGTGTTTTTGGAAGACCACATGTTAAGAGGAGTTCAGTGCCTTGCTGAGATTCCCAGTAGAGATGATATTTGGGAAGTGGATACCTGCTGCCCAGGTTCTGCAATGCCCCTGGCTGCTTCATTCAGCAATTTATCTTCTGAATGAAATCCTGAGGCTCAGGAAGAGTTGTAGGAACTGAACATGTCTAAGGAGCAGCCCTGGATTTTACAGGATTGCACCATGGGGTTATGGAAAGGGGGTGTTTTGTTTGCCCACTGGATTGTCTGGTTTTGAGCCAGCTTCCTAACTGGCGTTTCCATTATTTTTAACTCCAGAGGAATTATTATATGGATGAACTGTGGTTTGTAATCAATTATAGCTTTTAATACAAACTGTGTGAAGACTCTAAAATGCAAACACAACATGAATTTTCACATTTATTCTTGCTAGGGAAAATATTTTCAAAATAGGACAATAGGTATTAAAAGCTCCACAATTTGTACATTAAATGTGTATTAGTGAAAACATGGGCATGTGGTTACAGGGAACAGGACCCTTCTGGAAACTGCAGACCCCATCCTTTATTGTAGGCAGGTTATAGAGTCTCAGCTTGTGCCATTTCCCACTCCTTTTGTGCAGGCACCTGCAGAGGAGTGCCTTTAGCTCTCCCCATTAGTCAAGGAGAGAATTTATGTGTCTTTTAAGGGGAAAGGGAAGATGAGAGCCAGGTTCATTCTTCCTATGGTCCTGCATGAGCAGGGAATCCACATACAAAGATGACAGAGTCTACAGTTGAAATGGATTGCAAAAAAAAATTTGGACAGTGAAATGTACTCCATTAAAACACTTGAATTGTGAATTAAAAAATTGGAAAATATCAGAATTGAAGACCTTAAGATACATTTTGCATATAACTCAAGCGCTGCATTATTATTGATACTGCTGAGTTCTCTTTGGAGCTCTTCCTATAGAAGGAATATATGTGTTCTTTTGTGTAAGTTAATGTATTCCTGTTATTTTACTCCAGATTTTTCCTGACATGGTTGAAAGCATTTCAACACGGCAGACATTAATGAGAATTTTTGTCTTGTAGGTATAATTCCGAATTTAATTTATGTTGTAATACCCACTATACCACTGCTGCTGTTGATACTGGTGGCTTTTGGGACTTGCTGTTTCCAGATGCTTCATAAAAGGTAAAATATACTCATCCATAGTGGTTTTATGATGCAGAATTCATATTTCCATTGGCAAGCTATTCCTACTGAAAGACTGCTTACATCTATCCCCAAATATGCAAATAAGTGCCTTTTCATCTATTAAAGTGCAAGTAGTTTACAGCTGTTACAGCTGAACATTCACCTTCAGGCTTTTTCCACAACATGCTGAGATAATTCTAGGTCTCAAAGGATGCTGCTGCTGGGACTCCACCTGTTCCTGAAGAAAGTCTCTTTGCAGACCACTTTATAGGCAGGGCTGTTGTCAGCACTTTTATTTCACCTCTTTTATGATGATTACTGCCTGTAAAGTACCTGGGCTGTGGGCAATAGCAGAGGGGTCCCTCACAGATACAGGGACTCAATTTCTAACCTAAAGTAAAGGGCTCAGTTTCTAACCTAAAGTAAAAATTTGTTCCAAGGAGAAAACTTAAGGGCCAGCAGCTGCTTAATCCTGTTCCACTGCACATACCATACAAGCAACAGACGGACCACTGGAGTGCAGAAATTGAAAATGAAAAGCAAAAGCTTGCTCTGAGCCACACACTAGTGTGACATCCTTTGTACATCATGTATGTGCTTAAGAGGATGCATAAAATAAATAGATATGTATTCATAGCAAGGGGTACTATTATGCAAAAAAGAGACATTTCAGCCTTTGAAATACAGTATAATTTGCTTCAGGCTTTAAAATTCTTTGGACTTTTCATTTTTCTCAAAATATGATTTAGATACATAAAGACATGACAGCATATAATTAATATTTTTTTCTGAAGAGAGTGTTTCTGAAACTCCGAAATATCATTTAGCCTTTAGTTCAGAAAGTGTTTTCAGCTTCATGTAATCCAGAAGAGTTTAAACTGAAATATGTTTTGTAGATAAATGCTGTTTACCTAAAATATCAAGAGCAATAAGCAGATTTGTAAGCTATTTTCCCTCTTGAAGACCAGGAATAACTAAAAGAAATATGATATCACTGTTTTAAGAAAATTTAAAAAAAAAATCCTCCTTGGTTTTAGCTCTTTATTTTTTCCTTATGGTTTTTACTTACTATTTCCTGCCAATAGCTGCAGTAACTTATTTCAGCTGAGAAAACACCAAATGTGGAAACTCTTTCTGTCTGTGTGAGTGAATGTACAACGATATTAGCAGGACTCCTTGGTTCCCTGCCTTATTGAAACAAGTAGCCATAAAGAGCAGATATTACAAGGTCTGCATAACAAACTTGATTTTTTTAAAATGCATTTTCTATAAAGAAAAGCAAATTAAAGACTTTCCATATGACAGGCAAATAAGCATTTCACAAAGACTGTGAAAGTTTATGTAGAAACCTCACCATTGGTCGGAAGCTCAAAGCAGAAAAGAGTGGTAAAATAATAATATGTATAACTCTAACAATTGCACAGTAATTGAATTCTGGAACCCTTATTACAGTGGCCCTGGATTTCTTGGTAAGTATAGTACATCTTAGTAGCTTTTCTGGCAACTCCATTTCTGAGAAAAGTTTCAGCCCTTGAATACTCCTGGGAAAGCAGTGAGAGATTCATGGCCCACTGAAATCAATAGCAAAAGTAGTGTTGACTTCAGTGGGCTTTGATCAGGCCTTTGATGCTATAGCACTTCATCCAGAAGTAATTTATCTGAACTTCCAAGACTTCAAAATTGCATGACACAGATATTGGAAATTCACCTTGGAAGGTTTCTCTTTTTTTTTTTTTTTTTTTTTTTTTTTTTTTTTTTTTTTTTTTTTTTCTGTCAGCTGATTAGTTTGATAGATGAAATGATACAAAAATCAAGGACAAAATGGTTTTGATGCAACACAGGGTTCTCTTTTTTATTGTTTGTTTGTTTTTGTTCCCAGAATGTCTATTTTGAGTTACGTCAAAACCTGTAATTAAAGAAATGAAACCATTTTAAAAAATCATTTAGATCAAGAAAACTATCACTAAAATTAAACTATTTTACTTTTGAAACAAAACTTTGTTTTTTAAAAAATATGTTCCTATCTATTTTCGATTTCCACCTACGACCTGCCTTGCAAACCATTTTTGTTCATCACAAATATGAAGCTCTTGGGCAAAAACCAAATCAGAAGAAGAAACAATCACTTGAACTTATCATCTGGACACTGTAGAACTTTATGAAAGGGATTCTGTCCTGCTGGGGAAGGAGGGACCCCCAACTTTCCACATGAACCTGACTTCTCATTCTTTTTTAGGCTTCCACAACATGGTGACCTTTCCTCTGAAAGCCACAACCCATGGCCAACCAGGACATGCCTAGCTTGAAAGGTCATGACTAATTTTGCCTGTCATTGGGCTCTTGAAGGGTAGTAATGAGGCAGAGCAACACCTCGTCCCTGTAGCTGGCAGAAATGATCAGCTCATTCATGCTTAGATGCTCTCCCTTTCATTTCTTCCAGGGAAGCAAGGAGAAACTGCTTCAAAGACCCATCTCCATTATCATCTGAATGCCTTGCAGAAAGTTTAAATTCCAACCTGGTATATTTCTCAGTTTCTATGATTGCATTTGATGGTCAAAACACCAACATGCTCAAGCTATTTATTGCATCTTACCTTTGTCACTAAAATCTGTTTCCTGAACCAGCTGTGAAAATCAGCGTAGGTTTGTTGAAGATAAGCTCATTTGACATATTTGATCCAAGGTATTTAGAAATTGTTCTTGCTGTGTGGCAAGGACTCTCCATTCAAAGCCTTTCATCTTTAATTTGTGCCTGCTTTTGCTGGATTAATCCAGAGGGAAGTAGTGACTTCGTTTCTTTAAGAAGGAAGCGCTGGAACTACTCGATTCATTGCAATTGCTTTGTTTATAGCATTGTGGCCTGATCTAAAGTCCACTGAAGCCAAAGGGAGTCTTTCCAGTTACTCCAATGGGCTCAGGTACATAATGCATTATTTTGTAGGACTTCAGAGGTAAGTCTGGAGGGACTGAAAACTACTGTAGCATTCAGCACCCTCGAAGTGCATTTTAAATCAACTCAGACTCACTTGCAGTTACTCACCAGGAAAGGAGTAAAACTGAATGTATAGGACTGTTGGGACTCTTAGATTTCCACCTTACAGAGTTATGTAGGGTTACTTCACCAGTGTGAAATATTCTATCCAGAGATTGAAGCATTTTCACAGAAATGCAGCTCCAATGGCTCCGGAAGTGGCTTCTCTTTCAGTAGTCTGCAGTGCACTGTTATCTCTCAATCTAAGTGAGGGAGGATGGTGTATTGTGGCACTTGTAGCCATGTGGAAAGACTGCCATAAACTTTCAGTGTGCCTCAGGGTTCCCTGGAAATTCAGGGAAAACACATTAGCAGTATCGCAGAGAAAGTACTTTTCGGAACCAGTTTTCTCTCTTTTTTTTTTTTTTTTTTTTTTTTTTTTTAATTGAAAAAACACCAAACACAAAACGTGCTATTGAGAGTTTTGACTGAAAACTATCCCTCAGGAAGCTTTCTACCAGTCATTCATTGCCAGGAGTCTGATCCACGTGCCATCACTTCATGAGGTGTCAGGTCCAGCCCCGAAGGGAAAGGGGCTCGCTGGCGCAGGGATGCACAGTGACCCCATTGCTGTACCCAGGGTGGGCAGGGGTCTGGTACCCACTGGGGTGGGTGGGCTGCACCTTGGGCATGGATTTGGGGGTTTGTGTGCTCTGCTTCCCCCCAGAGAAGGGAAGTGCTCAGCCCTCACCAGTCCTGGTCAAACGGAGTCATTCTCTGAAAAGGCTGCTCTGCAAGAGAGGTGTGGTTGGATGGGAACTGGGAAAAAATAAATAAAAAACCATCCAGGCCAGTTCAGTGCAGTTCCTGGGACCAGCACTGCTAAGCAGAGTGGTCTGGTATTTTTGGTAATGGATGGGGAGCCCACACTGTGAGAGCACCAAATGTGGCCTTGTGATCCGGGATGGGATGCTCAGGTCTGATCACAGAGCTGAATCAGGACTGCAAAGGCACACATGCACTGAAAATGGTTTGTATTTTTATTTTTCAGTAAAGGAAGAACAAAAACCAGTCCAAACCAGTCCACACTATGGATTTCAAAGACACCCAGGAAGGACAGTAGCATGGAGGTATAATGATTTACTGACTGAAAATGAGGCAAAAATAACATTTTGCAGTGAGGCTGTATTATAATGTCGTCAAAGAACATTAGCTTGGAATGGCTTGAAAATGCAAAGGATCTACAAGAATGAACTGTAAGCTCCCCCTTGAGGCAAATGTTCAGATCATTTTTATATGATGTTTGTTTATTAATTCAGTAACAAAATATGCCATGCTAAATAAAGGGTATGTGTTTATTTTGCTAAGAGATGTAAGTTAGCTAGTTGTGAGCAATGAAATGAACAGAGCATTTGAAGTTTTTACGGGGAAATATCCACAGTGTATGTCAGTTTTAAGACTGTTTGTAGTTAAACAACCCCCCTCTGTTTCTTTTAGTCTCTCTTGCATTGTATTGTATAGTCAATGTACAGTAAATGGAACTGACAATTTTACAGTGTAACAATTATTTATCTTTGCATAAAAGTTTGATACAAAATATTTGTTTAGTATTTATTTACACACTTAACACAGTTTTTGAACCTTGGGAACAAATATTATTTTATGAAATAATGACATGATTGCTGACAGAAACAGCCACCATATTGTGACATCAACCTGATGTGGCAAAATTCAAGGATTCATCAAAGCCATTTGCTGTCATAGAATGAATTCATTTTGCCAGGGAATGACTATAACTTTTTTTCATATTGGCTCAAGGTCAACTTGGAAAGTGATACCTCATTAATGCTGTGCCCTTTAAAGGCAGCTATTAGTTGTTACTTCAGGCAAATATTTTTCTGATGGAAAAAAAATCACATTGGGCAAGAGTTTAAGATTAAAATTACTGTTTCAGTAAGTCTACATAAAAAAGGCATTAAAGGTCATTTAAATATAGCTAATAGTTTGTTAGGAATAATATAATGTTGGAGAAAGAGAAGAAAAAGGCTTTTTCTTGGAAGTGGCACTCATAGATTGATTTCTACGTTATTCAGACTATTATCTAGAAACACATTAATTATATTAATTGATGGATAGATTTAGAGGTAACTGTGGTACATTTAAAGCTGTCTTTTAGAGTTATGATTAACATCATTGATGTCCATTCTCTTTGGCAGCTTAAGAGCTTTCTGTGCCTTAGGAATGGTTGTGCCAGTCATTAGAGCAGCCTGGGGTGGTGGCAGTAGCACTCTGGTTGATTTGTTGGTGACAATCTGGTGTCAGAGCAAAAGTTCAGGTATTTTACTGCCATTGCAGCAGGAGGTCAAGAGCCTGAGTTCAACCTTGCTGGCTTTAACACAGATTGATAACCACCACTGGCTGGGGAGAGACTGACCAAAGCAGAGCTGAGGGGTTGCCTGCACTGCGCTGGCTGATGCTCACCACATCACTTCAGACACAAATCTGTCTCAATTTTCTGAGTACAGAAAAAATATTTGAAAGTTTCCATTAATACTAATTGTGCAATTAGCTGCTGAAGCACTTTTGGAAGTATCTTGGAACTGCTGTTATGCAGTGGTTCTGCTTCCTTTTCAAAGGAAACTCCTCCTGTTGTTCAGATTAAGTATTGTTATTCCACTTAAATATTCTATAGTTCTTCCATTCAGTAGGAACTTCTTTCTTTGTTCAATCCCCACCTTCAGTTTCCTTTGCAGTGAGAAAATACTATGATCCTACATGATCACCAGGACCAGAATTGTTTTCCTACTGATGTAAAATATTGATGAACTCAACTGAAGGGAGGAGAGACCTCTTTCTTGAGAAGAGTTGTGGTAAAAAGGACTTAGTTCATTTTTATGGTCTTGAAGGATTAGCTCCCTTTAACTTAGGGATTAACTATTTCTTCATACTTCCAAAGGACATGTAAAGTTGTCACTATCCATGTTATGGTTAATGGCAGCAGAAGTGACTTTGAAGCAGCAGTCAAGAGAGTGAAAATACCTTCAGGAGTGTTTTTTACAGAGTGAAAGTGATGGATAGGCAGAAATTGGCACTGATCTGTCTCAAACTGTGTGAAGGCAGATGGGGAAGTGGCATCCAATGCTTCTGTTGTAGTGTGCTCAGATTTTACGTAGAAATGAGAAATATTGGCTGTTGGGGTGAAATATTTCCATATCTACCACCATATCCGTCCTCTGTTTCAAAGCATCTTGGAACTGACTCAATTGCAAATAATCTGTTCTGCCCAAGTGTTTTAACATAGTATTGACTGGTTTCTTCACAGGTAATTTGCAGGCAACTGAAGCCGTGATGTTGACCAAAGGCTAGAATGTGATTGACTGAGGTTATGTTAGTTTTATCTAAACATAATTAGTTGAAATAAAATTGTTTTTAAAATTAAAATAGTTTATATGATATATATTTTTATGCTAGGGTTTATATAGTATAAATATATAATATACTATATAATATAACTATATATAATATAGTTATATATAGTTGTACAGTTGTATACTGTATAAGTACACAACTTTTTCAGTCTGATGAATTGTTTTATCAATGTATATCTCAAAATATGCTTTGCATTTTGGAAAGCAAGAAAATGCACACAGATAAAAGTATCTTACTGTATTCCTGGGAAGCACATTTTCTGGTGACCGGATTTGCTTTCAGTTGGCTTTTGTGTTCCATTAACAGACTGAAACACAATGTACAATAGTGATGTATGATAAATAATGCAGAAATCAGGTCATATTTTACTTAATCATTTTAATGTAATTGCCTAATCCAAATCAATTTATACTGGTAGCAAAATGCTCTACTTTTTAGAGTAATAGGAGAAACAATGGTTCACTATGAAAGATAAAATTTGCAGCTCTAGTATTTTAATGTCAAAAAAATGTGTCTTTCATATGAGAGACTCTCTAAAACACCTTCTTAACTTTTCTCTGTCATAATTATATTTCTCTGTGTTCTTTGTGATCACAGATGTCTTTGATAAAGCTACAGATTTTGGTCTGGACCTAATTCTCTAATTACAAAGACCTGAAAGCAGTTTGGGACTTATTTTTTTAATCAGTGACTGCCAACCTCTGTTTGCAAGCATTCCATACCTTCATTTAGGGTTGTAAGAACCAAATCCAGTAAGTGAGAATGCATTTGTAGTTTGGGTATGGAATGATAAATACATTAAGGTCCTACACTGGTGTGAAAACAGAAATAAAGAAGTGCATCATATTATGCTAATACCATAGAATTTAAGGCATTTGAACAAGTAAGTAATTATTTTTTAATAGAAACCTATTTACAAAAGAGCGCAAGAAGATAAACCCCTTATTTTAGTTTTCATATTCTTTCCTCTTTAGAATGCTGTAATGGGATACCCTGATTTTTTTACAAAACCCAAAATATATATTAAAAATCACCAGTACAGAAAAGCTTGTAATATGGAAACACTATTATTCTTGAGGGAGAACTGGTACTCATTATTGTCAAATGTTTTTAGAAACATCACTTTTTATGAGAAGAAGTTGCGGTATTGTAAGTCTGTGCTTGGGTGTGGAAAAGCACATCTCTATAATTGTTTGAATAATTGCCAAACACTTGCCTAGAAAGAAAACTAAAAAGCTTTATTCAATCCTTTTTTAACTCTATTAATTCCAAGCACATTACACAAGAGAGAACATTTGGCTGACATTCAGTTTGTTCATTAGAAAGCAGCATGATCCATGGTCAGCCTTTCTGCACAATCCATAAACTTCAGTCCAGAGCCTTTTGTAAGAGGCAAGGCAGAGGAGTTCCCATGAGCCAGTTTGAATTGAGGACACACACCTTCATTTTGATGTGCACAGAGATTGCTGGGAAGAGCTGACTCTGCATTAATATGAAATTACAAATTGAAAACCACAATGTAAAAACATAAACCAGATAATATTTCACTTGATGTTGACAATTTGGATTCTTTTCCACTGCAGCATTTACCGTTTGCAAACGTTTTTTTACTGCCCGTGCTTTGTAAGGCCCTCCACTGTGCAGTTAATGCACTGATGTTCAAAGAATCTGTTTTCCTAACATCCTATATAAAATAAGAATTAAAATGACAAAACTATTTATTACCAAAACCACAGCATCTCTTTTGAAATATTGTGCTCACTTGGAAATGGGTCTTCTTAACAAACAGAAGTTACCAATGTTTTCCTCACCAAGAGTTATGTATTTATTTAGTTTCTCTGTGAGATTGAAATGGCAGCCTAGTTCACATCATTATGCAATGCCTTGCTTTCAACATCTGAACTCCATTGCTGTAATTGAAAAATATAAAGCTAATAGATGATGTTTTTGATCCAGTCCACAAACATGGTGACTCGAGCATACACTCCTGGTCGCTGGGGAAGGGCACACCCTTCCCCAAATGATGTCACACCAACCAAAAACCACTTGTCCCCATCTTCAAATGTCAGAGGGCCACCTGAATCCCCCTGCAATGACAAATTCAAAAGTTAAAAGTGAGCAGTGTCAACTCTCAGGCAAAGCCTGTTTATGATGTTTGTTCATTTTGTTCCTTAATCATAGGTGGTCTACCCCTGTATGTCTTTAGCACCAGAAAGATCAATATGAATATTTCCATGTGAAAAAAAAAAATGAAATTATCAATTTTTTTTTTCTTTTTTTTTTTTTTTTTTTAATTATGTGAGCTTAAGCTGTCATCAGTCTTCTAATACAGGACTGGACTTCAAAAGATTTTTTTTTAATCTTATTCTTGTTATCTTCAGCCCTTCATATTTCACAAAGCCTGAGTAAATGTAGAGGTTTTTTTTCAATTGAATGTATTCAGCCAAAACACAGTTCTATTTTCAGTCACCCCAGAGTTTCCACAGTTCCAAATTTAGAGAACAAAATAACAAGATTGCCAGAAGAGGTGTTCTTTTCTCTCACCTCCTTTTCAATAGTTTAGCAGATGTAGCATTGTAATAGAGACTGAATTTGATTTAGCTTGAGTTGGGATGAGTCAGCCGTGGGTGTCTTGTTTTGATGAGAAAGAAAACAATTACTATTTTTCATTGTCTATCAAGTTAGTTGAACCAGTATTAATTGTGTCTTCTCCAGGCCCTGTGAATGGATCTTTACCAGAGAATTCTGCAAGGACTCGGCCATTAAAATGCTTCTGCCCATAACCCTGGGGCATCCCAGAATGTTAAAGGCTGTGACAGCAGCCTAAAGGGGGATGTGCTATCAGGAATCACTTGTTTATCTTTGCTCATGGCTGACTGGTCATTGATCACAGTGCTGGTCACTTGTACTCTCTATCACCCTGTGGTCCTACATGGAATTGGTTTTTGTTTTGTTTTGGGTTTCTTTTATTTGCTGGTTTTTTTTTTTTTTTTTGGTTTTGTTCAGTATAAGGTTCAGAAAGAAAAAGGGAAAGAGGAAAACCATGAGGGGAAAGGACATTAGGCTTGAATAGAATCCTTGTTCTAGACTAAACTGGGCAAAAAGGGCAGGGGATGAAGGCTTAGGTTGGTAGGGCAAGGCAGTAGGAATTATGTGAGAATGCTCCTCATCAGCCTTGAGGGAGGGCAGCCAGTCTCCATGCCACAGACTCCATATTGCTGGAATAAAAATCACGCGGCAGCCACCTCTGAGGACGTTCTCAAAGAGAAGCAGGGAGTTAAAAAGAGCTAGAATGGATAAAAATGAAACCCACATGAACATACATCAGTGCAGAAAGGCAGCCTCTCTGAAATACTGTGGTGTCTGCTTGGGAAAGGTCTCCAGAGTCTACAGATTCTGGGGAAAAGCAGCTTTGCTTTCTCTCTTTCCCATAATGAAGGATTTCTGAGACTTCAGTCTATTTGGTATTTATTTCTCTGTTCTCTGCATTTCTCTAAGTATATGCCTCTCGCCTTCATGGAATCACTCAGCAGGAATTATTCAAAGCCTAGTGCAAAAAATTCCCAGTCCTCATATTTATCTCCCTCCATGATTGTTTATGCCAAGATGACACACACACACACACACACACACACAAAATTAAACTTGTGTCCTGATAAATTATTAAATGTGCTAAGTACCATGAGTAGAAGTTACATTAGTGGATAGGGATTGTTCTGTTCTTCATGAGTGGAGGATCAGGGAATTTTATTCAGTAACTAGATGAGGTTTATCCCAGCAGTGAAAATGAGTTGCTTCTACTTACCTGGCAGGAATCTATGCCTCCCATGTCATATCCTGCACAGAGCATTTTCTCAGTAATATTATATTTTGGCATCCATTGCTGGCACTTTTCATTAGAAAGGAGAGGGACCTCTGCTTCTTGCAATATATTTGAAGAGGGACCTGATGAAAATACAAAGTACATTTACCTGCAGCATTAAATACATGCATCCCACTGGGAATGCTGATGGTTTTGTTCCTGTTCCAGCATGCTCAGCACACTCCTGAGCAGCAGGAATCCCTGCCTTACCGCTGTACTACTCAGGCTTATGCCCCTGTAACACAGTCTCTGGTTAAACAGGGCTCATTAACTGAATCCTGTCTTTCATTTTTGTAATGGGACTGAATTTGGCTATAATTGAATCAAGATCACTAAAATCAATGACTATGAACTCACTGTGGGGAGATCTAAGGGATGATTAAAGACTTAGGAATTTGGGTTGTCTAGTGTTTCCTCACTATTCATTGTGCAACTTTGGTTATTTAAAGTGTTTCTAAAAAAATATTTTATTAATTCCTACCCAAAATTTTAAATGCAATTTAATGTAGAAGTCAATGTATTCAACTGTGGAAGTGAACTGTCATGTTTATTATTTCAGAGAGACTCCAAATCTGGAGCATATGACATACAAACAGAACCTACATTTCACACTGCAGTCAGCTTTCTTGACTTCTGGGGAAAAATCATTTTCACATTGTCAGAAAGACTAATCTTCCTCTTCCCCCACCCAATATCTGGAACTCAGATGTACATATTTCATGTTGAGAAAAGCAGTCATCGAAACTTCTAAGTGAATGTAAGAAGCTTTCTTCATAGCCTAATTAACTTAGGTATGCATGGGTTTTTTCTAAGAGATATGTTATAAGTATAATTTTGCTTCAGACAAGGAATAGTGGAATGGGATATTAAATTTTCATGTGGAAGAGTAGCTCTCTAAACTATTTGACCTTAGCAACTCCTGTGGAATGGGAAGAAGCCTGCCCTGACATGCCTGTCAGAATTTTTGCAAGCAGATGACCCACCATCATTGCGAATAGCCCCCCAGCCAGCAATGGAGCAGATAATTCCTGGTGGAAACTGTTGATTCTTTTCTGGTAGGCAGATAGGTTGGATGTAATCTGTGAATGAGAAACAAGTAATCAATTTCAGCCTCTTCCCTGTGTTCAGGTTTTTATGAAGTCATACCAGAAAACATTCATTAATTCAAACCCACTTTTTGCCAAGATATCCAGGAATTACTGAGCAGACTTCCCACCACCCTCATATGCTCAGCATAATAGAATAAATGGGTCTTTTGGGAAAACAAAAACTCACCTGTATACTGCACTTTGTGTTGAAGGTGCATCAGAGCAATATCACTGTCTTTTGTTTGCTTCATGTAATGAGGATTTATAATTATTCTGTCAATGTTCTGAACCACTGCTGGAGGCTTTGCCAGGTCTGACTGGCTGTACAAGCCAAGAGCTGCCTGCCAGCGGGATGGCTTCAGCTGTCTCCTAGAAATTGCAAAGAGAGTATTCACAATTAGGAATGATTAATGGAAGTCTTGAAAAATGTGTATCAGATAAAATGCTGATATCTAGCCTTGTGGTAACCCGTAGCATTTGCATGTTTTGTCAAATAAATAGAACAGGGTAGATGTGCTTAGAATTCTGTGAGTATCACTGTCTTAAACATCCACACTGCAGATATGCGTTGCTGATTTTTTTATGGTGAGCTTATAATGCATTATTTATAATGAATTAATCAGATGGTGGTGCAGAGGAGGGAAATACATTAACTAAATTACCATGGCTTTTTAAACACTATGAAGAATACTGCTGACTGCTGGCAATTAATATTGGTCCCAGTTAGAAAACTGTAATGGAATGTCTAAGGGATAAGAGGTCTGAGATGTTGGAAATGCTGCAGCTCACAGACTCAGAAAACTAGCCCCTTACTTTTTAATTTCAATCAAACAAGATATGATAAAACAAAATATGGCATAATCTTAATTTATTTCCTTATCTACACATGCTGGTTTGAGGCTGTGTTCATCAGAGAACTTAAATATTTTCTGGTTTTTAATCAATCACCTTATGATTTAAAAAGTACATTTTCAGCCTGATTGTTGGACTGAATTGGTTTCTGCTCATCTTTTGGTTTGATATCAAGATGTTCTTTTGTTCTAAACTACGAGTGTCCAAGTTAAATGTTCAGAAGGTGTGAAACCACAAGCTTCAATTTAGGAAAATTCTAGCAAAGGCAAAATTAGATTTAGTTGAAAAGAGAAAGGTGATTCACGTGAAAAGGAAGTATCAAGACAATTGTGGATTTATTGTGAGGAAACTAAGGGGCTTAATCCTTCTCATTTTAGTGTCTTTGTGTGGAATGTAGTGCTCGTCATGCCACGAGGCAGTGTTGAGATTTTGGCATAGTCTCCTCTGCCTTACCATTTAGCTATTTGTAGTGAAAGCTCTATTCTAATTTTGTTTTTAGTTTTTTTTTGGTTGATTTTTTTTGCCATTCCAGTTTCTATATGTCTTTTACAACATCTGGTTTTATTGTAGATATTATGAAATATCCTAGAAAATATTTCAATATGCATCACTTCTTGGAATGATACAAATTACACCATAGAGAAGATATCTACTATTGCCTAATCAATGCACATAAATCAAGAGTTATTCCAGTGATGCACAGTAAATCTTGATCAGTCCAGGATAATATGAAGGAGGAATGCTGTGTTTAATTTATGGGATATGATGTCACCTTTTATACCACTGGTAGAGGAATTCACCCAATTTATGGAGGCCCACAATAATTATGGATTAAGTACCAATGCTTAGTATTAATACCATGCATTTAAAGTGCAATTCCTTATTGTTCAGGAAATGCTGCTTTGTTTCCACAATTGTCTGCATTAAAGTAAGGACTGAGGATTTACCAGGAAGTAAAGGAGCCTACAAGTGATTCAAAGCTTGGTAATTAAACCAGGAGCTAGTTGTTAATTTTTCATATCAGCGTCACAATTTGTTCATAATCTGATGCTTCCTTAGTGAACTTGCACACGAAATAACTTTACCCATAGACACAGTGTGCTGCTGTCACCAGCCACTCGTCACTGACAAGGGAAGCTCCACAAACAGGTTGGAAATTAAAATGGAGTGAAACTATCCAGGGCCAAGCCTCTCTTCTGGCATCATTTCCACCTACAATTCTTGTTCCATTATTCTGAGTTACCAGGTTTTTTCCACAAGCTAAGAGAAAGCAAAATAAAATAAAATAAAATAAAATAAAATAAAATAAAATAAAATAAAATAAAATAAAATAAAATAAAATAAAATAAAATAAAATAAAATAAAATAAAATAAAATAAAATAAAATAAATAAAGGGATGTTGCATATTTTATTAGACTAGTCAATTTTCTTGGGAAAAACAAGGCTTTGTAGAATCTGAACTGCTATTCAAAAATACTGTGGGAAAAAGTTTGGGTTTTTATAGCTGAAATCAAGATGCAACTGCCTAAGTTGGATTTAGATGTTTTCTTTCCTCAGATCTTCTGGAATTTTTATACATTTATTTTATAAATGTTTTCACTACAGATCCATCTCTAGTGTACACTTAACACTGAAATTGAGGGAAGACTAAATTTTCCTTTGTTTATACCATTATGAGTATGGCATTTATAGTCCATTCCCTAACCTTTCCATTCAAGCTATAAACATTAGGCTTAATGGTCTGAACAATTTGATCTCTCTGTGAAATATTCCTGGATTCTGTGTACTTACATTGAATTGTACTTACTTTGAATGTTACATTGCAGATGAACCACCAGATTTTCCCGACAGTGTTCTCTAGAATAAAAGTGCAATTTAATCACAAGTGTCTGCACAACAGATAACTCTGACTGTCAAATATATATATACACACACACAGAGAAATGTATACAATCATATATATGAAAGCACATTCATTTAGCAGTATCAGCCTGTTAAGTATATGTTTAAATTATGTTTTAATTATAAGTATACAACATTATATGTTCTACAACTTTAAATGTATACATTCCTCTTCAGTGGGCACTTAATTAATTTACATTATGGAAATAAAAGTATACTCTTGTGTTTTAGGGAAATGGATCATCTGCCTGAGACTTGCAATAAAGTTATAGCTGCCTATGGTATTTTTCCTACCTTTTGAGATGTTTTCAACACCTTACCACTAGAGATCAGTGTGGCCAAAGAATTTAAGAGGTTAGTTTTATATCCCTGCATCATTTTACTAAGAAAATAATGCTACTGTAAAATACACAGTTGCATATGTTAGGCTAGAAATTATTTAGCAAATATATAAAGCCAGAGTCTGAAGAGCACAAGACCATAGATCAAAACTGCTCAAGCATTTCTGATACCCAGAGGTTTTAATATTATGTTCATAGTCTGTAATGAATCTGAAAGACTTGGGACAGTGTGCGTGCTAGCAATTCAAATCTGATACACACAGAAATGAGAATGAGGGGAAGATAGAAAACCAAGCTCTGCCAACAGTTTGTTTCCAGTGAGCATTTCCACATTTAATTTGTAAATAGAGTAGGTGAAGGGTACTTTAAACATGATAGGGAATGATGTATCCCTCACTGTGTTTGCTCTAAAATTTGTTATCTGCTGTGAGTGAGAACTGACCCAGGAATTTCCCAATGGCATAAAGGGACATGAAATAAAGTGGGAACTGCAACCACCCACCACCTCCCCAGTTAAACTTTCACTATAGTGGGGTGCAAATGGGATATTCCTCTGGCCCTCAGTAGTCCCACATTGCCATTTTCCATTTCAAGGTAGGTACCTAATTTTAAGTCTGTAATTTAAAAAGTGGATACCATTTTCTGTGACATGCATCGAAATCTGTAATCTGACAAATATTAAGAAAACAAAAATGCAAGAAATCAAAATCACCTTTGCATTAACTTCAACTAAATACCCTTTTCCATGATGCCTGCATAGGCTTTCAATGCGGGGGAGATTAGTGCTGCTGTATATTAATTCTTCTATCTAATCCTATGCTTTCTCATAGGTAGATGCATAAACTACCTGAACTAACAACCAAAGTGTCAGATTTATCCCTATAATTTTACATTTTCACTGTAAAGGGAGTTGCCTGTCTCACCACAAGTACCCACTGGTTGGTTGCTTCAGCAGAAATTACTTCATTTGCCCCTGCTTTTTCCTCTTTGTGGAGCTAGCTCCCAGCAGGAGAAGCACATTCCTGCCTGCACTTCAGCCCAACAATTCTCAGCTGCCTCTTGGTCTGCACAGGAGTGGCCAAAAGGCACCAGAGGCATGTGCTGAGCACCCTCTCTGTGCCTCTCTGAGTGTCAGCTGTCAGCAGCACGCCAGGCAGAAATCTGGAGTAGTTAGGGTATCTGTGAGCATGATCTTCACTTAGAACTGGCAAAAACAATTAGTCCCTGTGGAATCTGCTCACATGCATCAAAAAGGCAGGATCTGGGGCTCTTACAAAAAAATCCTGCCAAAAATCACATTACCTAAGGGCACCAGAGAATTCTTTTGCTGTCTCTGTCATTGCAGATTTCAAGCCCTATTATATGTTCCCTCCTTTGTTTCAATGGTGGATGCACTTCAATAAAAAAAACAAAGACAATGTAAGAAATACATTTTATAATTGGATTACCAGTTAGTGAATTCAGTTGCTTAAATTATCACATCTGTGTGATTTTTCTAGCACTCATTATATGTAGAAAAACCATGTGTGAATCTGCAATAGTGTCACCCTGCAAAATTATTCCTATCAGCTGTCCAGATGAAACATGGGAGGAGACACCTATTTCTGCCACAGAAATACAACCAAGATAAATGAATTTATTCCAATTCCTCCTGCTTTAATCACTTTCACTGTTTAACAGGTATTAACAGAAGACATCTTTAAATCATTACTGCTCTTCAAGATGTCTTGTGGCAATGCTGGTTTAGACATTCACTCAAGAAAAAAAGAAAAATAGCCTCCTATGATATTCCATTAGTTCAAGATACTTTTAGCACTCATAAAAATTATAAATGTTTGGGGTTAACAGAGTATAATTAGAACATAAAATGTAACTTTTCTTTTTTATTTTTTGTGTAGACAAAATAATAGACCATAGAAAATTAAGACATGTCTCTTGCATTGTCACTATGTGTTGTGTTTATTAAGGGAAACTGAAAGAACATGGATTCTTGCTGTCCTCAACACGGTTTCAGCATTTTAGCAATTAGACAGTAATTTTCTGGCTCAGTGTTCTGGTAGAAATCCAGAAAAAATTATACAGTAAAGCCTCTTATAAACAGAAAATAGTAATTGAAGTCATTACAATTCTTTAAACTGATGATGGGAAGCTTTTCTGCTTGGGAGTTGTGTTGTAAATCCCACTATTTCCTGAGGAGGTAATCCTGGGCTAATATCACATTTTCATTAAATCTACAAGAAATTACCAGTTTCTAGTACCCTTCAGAATCCCTTGAGCAGTTATTTGGACTGAGAAAGGTTAGAATAGAATCAAATGTATTCTGAGGATCATGTCATCTAATGGTTCACTTGTGAAGGTGGAGATAAATCCAGAAGTCATTTTTTGAGTGGAATTGTTTGTTTAAATATAGATTCCTGTCTGTGGATGGCTTAAATTAGCAATCCTCATTGTGTCCAAAGGCTGTATCAATAAAGTTAAAGACCATAGAGTTGTGACTCATCATATTTCAAGAGATGCCTTGATGGATCACATTTTGGATCACTATTTTTCTCTGCTGATTACAGAGAGAACCAACTTTGACAACTACTCTGTAACTATGGGTGATGCTCACTCCATCCTAATTCTTCTATATTATATATAGGCAGTCTTAATTCTATTATATTATGTACTCATAATTTAGAGATTTCTAGATAAATATTTTCATAAAAGAGCATATAATTTCCACAGTAAATGGATAGAGATGTCAATTAGGATTTGAGCTATATATTAGTGCATAAATAATCACCAAAACACTTAGAGACATGGTTTGTATGAGGAAGAAATCTCACTGTACCTACCTTTTTGTGAAAATTAGGCTCTGGCTACCTCCTTTGGTGATGGTGACAAATGGGCCATCTCCAGTGAATAATACAGGTGATGACATATTTGCATCCCTAGGACAGAAAGACACGTGCATATATTTAGATATATACCACCAGTGGAGCAATATTTGGGAAATGATTATGCTGACAGAATAAACACCAGATTTTTAACTTTTTTTTTCTTCTCCTCAAATAATGACCCTTTAGCAGGGGATTTTTGAGGCTTTGAAACTCGTTTGGATTAAAATGTGAGTCTCTTACTTCCATCTTAGTCTAAGATTTCTAATGCTTCATTCATTTTGAAAGAGATAGTAATATTTATTTTCACAGCAGTAAATATTTAGTTTGATTTTTCTGTGCCACAATGAAGGGCTTGAAATACCAGCTAGAACTTAGGGCAGTAATAGCTGAATCTCGGGGTATCACAGTCTTGCTTTTTTGAGGGGTGCAGTTATACAACAATGTCCAGGAAAGAAATGAAATCATATTTTATATAATGAAGAATCTAATTGAGTAAAAAAAAAGTTAATTTTCACCTCATAGATCTGTTAAAATCAGAGTGTCCATGGAATAAGTCAATAGTGTCATGTTTGCTATTGATCAAGAGTAGGGTGCATTCACAGAGCCACAGAATCACGGAACAGTTTGGGTTGGATGGCACCTTTAAAGGTCATGTGGTCAATTTAAAGGAATCAATTAGTCTATTCTTCAACTAATTTTTTGGGGTTTTGTTTTGGTAGCAATGGCTTTTTGGTGAGACAAATAGTTTTGACATTTAGAACGCATATCCAGATTTACTTTACAGTCCATTCTGCATCATGCACTTTGTGATACTTCATGTGATCAGTTTGGAACACATATCTATGAAACATATTTGCTTTCCCTTGAGGAAGTATGGGGAAAAAAGATAGCTGTGGTTAGACTGAAAAATTTTCGGGGGGATGACAACCTCCCATTTGGCCCTTTAACCTTACACATCTCAGGAGCCATAAGGGAACAATTTGTTTCATACACAGGGAGCACCTGCAGGTTTAATGCACAGGGAGCACCTGCACTGTGTCTTCTCTTCAAATGCAGTAAATCTCACTCTCCTGGGGAGGATGAAGTCTGGAATCTGCCTGCAAATCTGCTGTGTATGAAGTAAAGAGGTGTTCAACAACCCTGCTGTGCCACCAGGAGAGCTGTATGATCCACCTGCTGGAAAAGTCACTATCACTGCATTTCTCAGCCTGGAAGTGCTTTTAGACAGCCTGAGAGAGCAGTGAAGTGCCAAGCCAGGTAGGCAGAGTCAAATTCTGTAATGAAGAACTTTGCTGAGACCAGCAAAGCACTCCCAGGACCTAATTGCCTTCTGAAGAATGTTGCAAGTTCATGAAGAAAATAGAATGAAGGGTTGCAGAGTAAAGACTAAAACCTCTCACTCTTGTTGGATTTTTAGGTGTGATAAAATTGCCAGGTCTACCCTCATTCCTGGGTACAATTTAGCAAAGGCCCAGCTGGCTCTGGTCCCAGGGAAACAGGATTGTTTTGCATTGGCCCAATGCAATGGTGAAAAGCTCAGTGTGTGATTTCCTTGGTTCCAGGAAATAAGATGCTGACAACAGATTTTAGCAGTGCTGTCAGATGCACACAGCTACAAGTGCAAACTGAGTAAAGGATTGTTTACAGGTTTCTTCAGAGCATCAATTTGTTCATCTTGCAGCCCAGACTAATTAAGATTTGCAAATTATTTGCTTAAGATGTGTTTTGTAGATGCACAATAAGCATGTCCCCAGACTGGCCTCTTGTTTGGTACAAATCACAAATGCAACAGGCACATATTTAATAAATGAGGCAAAAGGATTCACACTGAGATTTACTAGAACCTGTGAGGAACATTGCACTTTGTAGCCTGGGTACATAAATAATCAGGATATGATACAGGACTCCGATCAGCTCAGTCCTTTTCAGAAATTAAACATAAAGTGAGACTAGCAAATGTATAAGCAATTAACAGTAAAACTAAATTGTCCTAGATGAACTTTAGTCTGTCTTTCTAATAAAACATGATTCTAGGTAGTAATTCAGTGTAGGAGCATGAGCTACAGCCTACTCAGGACCTGCTATTGCAAACATCCATTTAATAACAAATATGGTGATGCTTATTAAGAAATATGCTGCTACAGTGGGACTCAAGGAAAGCAGAATAGTGTGGCGCTCACAGAAGTTACACACACACACACACACACATATATATATACATATATATATATATATACACCTATTCATGTATTAATATATACATAAATATAGACACATCCATGTGAGGATTTCGTCCTATGCTGTAACTTCAGTAGCACCCAGGTTACAAAAATGTGATCCAAGTTAGGGTTAAAAATATTTTTTCTAGACAATGGGAGTATGTAATAAACTGAGAAATGGAATTGGAAGAAATAACTAGGAAGCTTGATAGGAACTCTTTTAGCACGTGCACCTGAGTAGTTTATAGGGACAACCTGAAAGATATTGCTGCAGAATGCTATGGGGAAAAAAAGTATTAACTAATATTTAAAAGTTAAAATACCATGGAAGGAAAAGCTTGTTGAAGCTTATCAAATATGTCAATTAAATCAGTAGACCACAAAATTACTTCTGTCCAGAAGGGTAAGGAGGCAGGGTAGGGACAGAAAGAATCAGAGAAGGAGGCCACTGGCCACTCGAAGGAACAAGGTATTTGACCAGAAGCACGTTTACACACAGTTTGTATGTTCTTACATGTGTGCATACTTAAATTACAGCCAGGATTTCTGCATGTAGCTACCTGATTTTTATGTAAACTCAGTACTCACCCAAAGGAAAAAAATAAAAAACCCAAAAAACCAGCAGACATTCATCCAATTAGAAGTATTTCTGAAATAACACTTGGATATTTTTCTAAGTCATTCTAACTCTGTGATTGCTGCAATTAATTTATCAGAAGGGGATTTGTAAGCATCTTTCTGTGGTCACAGACCAAAATAACGAATTACAAGCTCAGAGTTCAGTTTGATTAGTGGTTGGGTGAGTGATATTCCCAAAAAACCTCGGCACTGCAGCAAAGCTAATTATTATTTAGTTGATGGAAGTAGAGTAGCACATGATGTAAGGCCAAAATTTAGGCCATAAATTTTACCACAGATTGAAAAATGCCACACCCTGCACTCAACAATCCCCATGTTTCCCTTGAAAATTCTTCTGAACAGGGACTAAAGCCAAATCTCTATTTCTGCCATATACTTCCCTACTCTATCCTTGCTCTAAGTCTACCTCGAAATTCCATTCTACCTAGCAGAATTCCAGAATTCCATTCAATTCTAGCAGAGTATCCAAGTGATGATCTCTACTTGGAATGATCAGCAGCACTACAAAAGCAGAGCAGCCAAGGCTGCTGTTGGCTCCAGCTTTACTCTTGAGCCATCCTTATGGAAGTGAAGATGTAAATGATGACACAAAGTGATAAAAGGGTGATGCATCCACAACACTTTCCCAGTGTTCTCCAGTATGCATCCTCATGCCCAACCTGCCATGTTCAGAGTCATCAATCCTGTGCTGAATGGCATCAGGACAGGGTTTGCCACATTCTCAAATTTGTTGGCACACCAAGCACTCCACTTGACAGAGACAGACACATTTGCCATTTTTTTGGAGAGCACACCAGCGAAACGAGGAGGAAAATGCCAATATACACTCAACAAATCTGCAAACAAGTCACAAAGGGCAATGAATATTTATCACTCACCCCAACCCCAGCAGCTGGCAAACACTGTCTGAAATCTCTCCACTCCAATCCTCTGCACATGCCAGGTGCCACGACGCCCCAACCCTGGCCTGTACCAGCCCTTCGGTGCTCTGGGAGCCATTGAGCAATCTCACTGGAGAACAAAATGGGCAGAAACATTTTAGATAGGTGGCACACCACTTTCCACCCCAAGCAAATAGAAATGTAATATAAAGAGATTTATTATTGTCAATGAAAACATGAGAAAAAGTTAAAATGCTTTACAGAGGTCATAAACCCAGAATCTCCAGGATGTTGAGCTCCCACAGGAAGGAAATGCTATTGTTATTTCCTATATTTCTGCCACGGGAGAGTTTCATACCTTGTATTTTGCAAATGTCTCAGAAATAGACAATAAACAGTACATTTTCCATCAACTCTAAACAATGCATTGTTTTCTTAGTCAGCATTATATAATTTCCAAATAATGAGTGAAGCCTTAGTTCCATAATGCTCAGTAATACTGACTGGAAATAAGATTTAAAAAAATTATTTCCAATTCCAATTGCTACTAT
This sequence comes from Melospiza georgiana, assembly GCF_028018845.1. NCBI lineage: Eukaryota > Metazoa > Chordata > Aves > Passeriformes > Passerellidae > Melospiza > Melospiza georgiana. The sequence goes on from NC_080431.1 coordinate 11,900,418, forward strand.
TTTCACTGCAGTTTTAGTTAAAACAATCATACTAATAATTAAAGCTCACTGAAAAATCAGTCCTTGTATAAAAACTTTTCCCAAAAGAAAATATTCAGAACAAGAATTCAGAAAGTCATTAACTTATTGGTAAAAAGTCTTATGCTATTGGCATAGCGACTAAGGAAGTTGGACTGTATGGCCAACAGAATCTCATGTATATACATCTATATAAAATAAGAATTTTATTATGTAATCTTAGATTTATATATAATAATGTCAGTAGAGTCTCATATATGTCTTAGCAGCTACAGCTGCATTTTAGGCAGATAACATGTATTGCCACTGTCAAGTAGAAGAAAGCATGCAATGCATTGACATTTATTGTTTTCCAAAATATTAAAAAAAAAAATCTTGTGCAAAAAACCTTTTTCTACCAAAATGCTTTCACATAGAGTATCTGCCATAGTAAATAAAACATTTAGATTTTTAGAAATGCCTCTGTGACACCTGGAGTGCATGAACCAAAGAGGAGATTTACACTGAATAATTAATTAATGGTAAATTTTAGATTAAATTAAATTAAATTAAATTAAATTAAATTAAATTGTTGAGCTTCTTAAACATCTTGGAATTGTATGCACTGCAAGATTTCTCCAAATTACTTTTGACACCTCTCTTCTTGAGAGAACTTGAACTATAAGTCCTTTTCCTTTCTCCTCATCAGATCCATGTTCTTATCCAAATACATTATTGGTAAGAAATAATAAAATCATTGAGGATCCAACAACTGCTTAATTCAGATATCATATATTTTAGAATTTTGGCATTTCTTTGCAGTCCCTGGAAGTTTCAGAAGTTGGAAGATTTGAAAAGACAGTTTGTCTAGTTCAAGTTGCTTCTTCTGATAAGTCATTGAAATTGGTTTCAGGAAAATGAGCAAGGCTTTTGGACACTGGAAAGACTCAATGTGAGAGTTTCTAATTGAATTTTCATTTTGTTTTAAGACATAAATTGATTTAGCCAAAGTTAGGATTAAATGGATTTTTGGAAACAAATCTCCCAGGCTTTTCATGTGAGGTAATTTGTTATGAAGTAATAGACAATCAGTGGCAAAATAAATCTTTGGGAAAATGTATGTCATGTTAATGTAGGTGATGGTTTTCTTGTTCAGATCTTCTTCAGCAATGACTGGAAAAATAAATTCAAGTTTTCTTAAGAAGAAAACTGAAGTAAATTTTATTCTATACATTTTAAAGGATGAATATGTGGCTATTTTGCCACAAAATAGCCAATGGAACTAATTTGAGGAGTGAATCTGTGTCTTCAGACATCTATCTATCTATCTATCTATCTATCTATCTATCTATCTATCTATCTATCTATCTATCTATCTATCTGTCTATCTATCTATCTGTCTATCTGTCTATCTGTCTATCTGTCTATCTATCTAATCTATCATCTATCTACATGTATTTGCATATGCCATGTATATTTTTATATATATGCATGTCAAAAAAATTTGAAATCAGCAACTGACTGTCAGCACATATTTAAAACATATCTGACCCCTAGTAGAGCTCCTTAAAACAAAGGAATTGTGCTAAGCTTAAAGACCACCTTTAAATCTTCCTTTAGTTCTCCAAAGTAGATTGTCAGAAAGAGCAGTTGAACTGTTGTGCTAGGCCAAACATGATTTTAGCATTAGTCTTACATTCAAATTATTTATTTCCCTGCTATGTAAAATGAGTACAGATACTGTACACATGCATTTTGGAATGAATTTGGAAATTTGCACCTTGGAATTTCTTTGTAAAGCACCACTTTACCAGAGAAGTAAGGAATAGCAGTGAACAATGGATGCTGCTTTTGAAGCTGTGCCATCCATTCACCCCATGGAGTCCAGGTGGGCTGGAGGGTGCCATGTGTTATAGTTTGGCTTCACACCCACAAAACTATTTGGGAATTTCCACCAAGAACATGTTTATTCTCTACCCTGCACTACAGAATTTTCACTCTAATTAATTACAGCAAAACCCAGTATAATCTGGAAATACAAATTGAATACAGAAGAAAAGCATATGGTGAGTTTTCATTTAATTTTGAGGCCATTAAAAACAACTACAGTTTTCAGCACAGAGAAGCTTCCTACCTTTTCCAGAGTTCTTCACCAGATTCCATACACTATCTCAGAAAAGTGACTGTTTTCCTGGTCCTGACAAGCTCAGTGAGGTACTGCTGTGCAAATTGGCATGGCCTGCAGTGCTCTACATCAGCTGAGCTTCTGTGGCTGTTTTCCTGGCAATTCCTGCTAAATATGCATGGCTTGGGTTTGATATTAGGAAAAATGTCTTCAAAAGGGCTGCTAAGCATGTCAACCTGCAAAGTGGTGGAGTCACTATCCTTGGAAGGATTTAAAAGATGTGGAGATGTAGCACTGAGGGACGTGGTTTATCAGTGAACTTAGCAGCGCTGGATTAATGGTTCAAATTGATGATCTTAATAATCTTTCCAAACCTAAATTAATCTATGATTTCTTTGTAAGAAGGAAACCTTACTGCATTTTGCTTCGTCAGAGCCATCTTCACACTGAGGGACGTTGTCACACAGGTTGTGCAATGGGATGCATTTCCCACTGCCACACTGATGCTCATGAACTGTGCAAGCCCCTGAAGGGAAACAGGAGAGAAAAATTATTCTGTAGTTGTGAGGAAGGTTGATGTTCACAGGAGGTGTCAGAGTTCACCTGAAGAAAACAGTGTAGATATTATGAAGAACCTCTGATTTCCTTTTCTTTCCATTTCCACCCATCTCTCTTTCAAAATAAAGATAATTTTCAGATAAATAGAATATAATTAAGAATAAAATCTGTGGTACTCTGCCTTGTAGTTTCTGCTCTAGTTAGTGTTGCTCAGTTAGTAGTGTTCTTCCATTGCAAGTGATCAACATGGAAGTGAAAAGTCAAATCCTGCCAAAAGTGACTAATAATTTCAATTTTCAAATGTTCATCACTTTCAAAAATTTTAGAGACCTTAAGCTCTGTCAAATCAAGCATATGAGCAAAGAGGCAATGAGACCTGAGAGTCTCCTTCTGAAATGTATTTGTTAGGAAAGGTGGAAGAAACAAAAGCAAACAGAATGAATGAGGAAAGTGTTCATACAAGTAGGATTAAGCTACTTCAGAATCAGTTATACAATAAAAACAAATGAGGGGAAGAGTAAATGTAAAATTATAATTTTTTTCTGTGGCCAAATTACATTTTTAATGGCTTTATTTGTGTTACAGGAAATATGCAGGCATAAACTTAAATTCAACAAATTGTTTACCTTCCTGGACGTACTGACAGAAATATTTGATTATCTAAAGTCTTATTTAAAGCAAGATAATTGATTTACTTCTGAATTTTTAATATTTCTATAAAATGATTCATTCATCAATCAGCATGGTTTGTACCAAATGGAAGCAGAAGAATATGGTTTATAAAAAGCTTGAACCAGATTTTCACACAGTCAGTAACCATAACTAATGACAGATATTACACAGAACTTAGTTCTTAATTTAAAGTGTTTTTATTATATTGCATGCTGCCAAAAATTATTTCTGTTCAAATAAGTCTTACTTTTCCAAAACCCAATATTTCATAGAAAAAATAAAGTGCAAAGAAAAATCTGATTTCTTCTAAAGTTAATTTTTTTACTGACAATCCTTTTGTCCTTAAGCCTGTGTGCTAATGATATTAGTCTCTCTCCTTTGGCTGCAAAGATCATGAATAAGCACAATTCTTTTGCAAATGGAACATTTAAAATATATTTAACCAGAACTGGCAATGGCAACCCTGAGAATTCTGCCTTGGTAAGCTTAATTTTCATTTTACAAAGTGTGGGCAAGGCTGGCCCAGCAAAGGTGCTGAACCAGCTAAAAAAGAAAAAGGCAGAGAGTTGTTGGACTGAACAAATGTGATTGATAAGGCAGAACAAGAAGCAGCAAAATTTTCAAATGGACATTTAAACTAGCATCTCAGTCTCACACAATGGGATTAAACAGAGTTAATTTTATAAATGCAGACCAAAGGTGAAGATTTTAAAAAGTATTAATAAAAGTAATATTATAGTTACTACTGTGTATCCATGAAAAATCTGCCACTGGCTAAACAAACTGGGAGAAACTTGAGAGATTTCTGAGAGTTAAAGTAAAAAAAAGAGCCTAGATCCTTGCTGATCTTCTGTTCAGGTAAGTGCATGGTACTTCACACATTTCTGAATACATACTGCTTTTTCTTTCTCTGTTCTTCTCCTGTCAAACTTTTACAGAAGTAATACAAAGCCTCTAATTAATGCAGTCAAGATGTGGCCTCGAGTTTGTATAATTATTTGTCCTGCTAAGCTTATTACTGTTCCATGTAATTTGCATTATGCTTCATTTTGCATATTTTGGTGAGTTGATTGCTGAATTATGAGTGACAAATCTAACTGCAGACCCCAAGAAAATCAAGAGCCTTTCAGGAGGGATCTGGCTGGAACCAGAAACACTGCTGTCCAAATATTTAAGAGACTAGTTCTTCTCAGATTATTCACACACTGAAGACCAAATTTTTAGAGATGCAAGAAAGACCATATTACAACATTGATCAGAGCTACCACATACAGTGGTATATTCTCTTTTCTAGTGCATGTTATCAATAGTAAATATTTTACAAATGAATTTAAGCAGACTTTAATGACACATTGAAATTATTTAAAAAGTGATGCTTTTTCCTGTTTATTTTTTGTTTGTTTGGTTGGTTTTTTGTTGTTGTTTTTTTGTTTTTTAATAGGGAATAGTTAGTATTTGCCCTCTTAACATCTAAAAAGATATTGGTCAAAATAATGACTCAATTTTCCACATAATATCACAGATCTAGACATTGCTCCAATTACACTAAGAAACAAACCCATCACTTTTCCTGCCAGGAAATATAAAGTACAGATGAGTAACCAGCCTTTTTCTCTTTAACATTTCCATTTTTTTTCTACTGAGCAAATGCTGAGAGTCACTTTGTGCTCTCTATGTTTTCTGAAATACATTTGGCCAGTGGTTTAACCTCATAAATACAAAGGTTCAGATGCTTACTGAGATGGTAGCCAGTGGTGAAGTTTGCAAGAAATCCCTTCCCAGTTGAAGACTTGTCTGTCCGGAGGATCACTGTCATCTGGTTTGTTGTAGAGAAGACATCTGGCAGAGGGCCTCTCTCTGTGTAGACAGCTATTCAACAGGAAAACATGAATACATTCAACATATTTTGTTCCTATGTTTTTCAAAATGTTCTGGGTTCACAAGCAAATATTACCACCACAGGGATGTAGCTGCTCCCCCAAACCTAACTCAGATTGCTGTGGTCAGACCCCAACACCAGATTTGACTAATCAGCATAGAGCAATAAGGTTCAGCTAAGAGATTTTCCATCTGTTTGTCCACACACATAAACAGTCTGACTCCCTGAGAATTTCATCTCACACGGATTGCATGGAGAGCTGAGTGCATGAAAATGTTTTGGAAATCTGATGTCACATAAAGTGTGCTTTCTCAAATTTTTTTCTCTGAATTTCCTCTGAAATGAGAGGAATTTAATTTCCATGATATTATATCCCTCAGTTTGCTCCAGCTGTCTGATTACATTCATTTTAGTACCCACTGCTGCTACTTGCCCAAAAGTAAAGAATCTGGTCCTCTGCCATCTCTGATTTCAACCACATCATAAATATTTTCCAGATCAAAGACCTGAAAATGAAGCTGGATGTTTTTTCCATTTTCAGCATTCAAGTACCACACACCTGGAAAATAGTAAAAAACACACGCACACACATACAAATCACCTTTTCAGTAGTTGCATTTACTGTGCCATTTTCCTGTTGAAGTGCTTTGGGGGGGGAAAAAATCTCCTAAATTCTTAATAATCACCCAAGAAATTAAGAAGGTTAAATCTTGTATTTAAAAGCTGTCAAGATCCAAAATTCTATTGTTCCTCATTCTTGAAACATTTTTAAAAATTAATTTTAGGCTTCTACAACACAAACATATGTGTTTTTAATCATTTGTGTCATCTGTGCTTTCTCAAGGTAGTATATCCCACTATTTTCTGACACTGACAATGTGACAAATAGTCTTGTCACTTAAGTCTCATTTGATAGTAAGATAATTTTTATAATCAGTCACAGAAGCCTGTCTTTGAAGTTAAAATACCTCTTTGCTTCTGTTTAGCCTATACTTTCTCATATTTCATCTAAGTGTGGATACTATAGAAATCTTGTAAAGTAAAAAAAAATAATTCCATGGAGTGAAAAGTATTTTCTCACTAGCAGGAATCTCATTTGGGAACTTGTGGAATGAATCACGGAAATGTGAGCCATATCTCAAGCAGAGCAGAAACACAAAATGACAACTCTTATGATTACCATCCCAGCACAATTCTCCAGAATTGAAGGGATAAATAATTAAAATTTCATTAAGAAGCAATGACAGAGCTCTCTTCCTTGCTTTATCCATCAACAAGACGTAGTGAACCTCTTTGAAGCATTCACTTTTGCCAGCTCTCATTTAATCTAAATCAAGTAACATCAGTAGAATAACATCTTGCTAGTATGTTAAGAATCATTCAATAAAGGGAGGATTCTTTACAAAATGCATGCACATATTCTTTGCCTCTAGAAAATGTGAGCTATTTAACAGCAGAAGTGATGATATTAACCTGGCAGATACACCAGGTTATGGCAAAATGGGGACTTTCATCACCTTATGTGCTGCTGCATTGACATGAAGACATTTGACATCAGAGGCAGGATGGAATTGGCCAGTCTGGACCTGTTCCATTGGATTAAGCTTGTTTTCATCCCTTTTTATTCAGCTGGCACATGCTTAGCTTCAGCTCAGTACCATATAGAATGCACTGTATATGCCTTAGATCTTTTTTTTGTTTCTTTTTTGTTTGACAGCGTCTGAGTTGGAAAAGCAGATTTAGTATCTCTACTTTTATGTGGTTAAACTTCTCCTGAAGTTTTGGAAAAGAATGACTTACAAGAAGCTAAATTAGGGTAATTGTTTGGAAAGTTTGCAGAGCTGAATGTACTGTTTGGCTCCCAGAGTTCAACCGGCCCTCCACAGTCAGCTGGAAAAGAAAACATTTCAAAAACACAATTAACCTGCTGTCTTAATCCTTTAATCTGTGGTAACAATGATAATGTCTAAAAGTAATTTTCATGATTATTGGTCTGCACACTGTGACCATGACAGAAATAAGAAGACAAGAATATGATACAGTCATGTGCCTCATTTACAGTAATAAAAAAGCTAGGACCTAGCTAGTGCCTGACCACTCTTTTGGTGGAGAAATTATTCTTGCAGCAACAGCAGAGATACTCAAATCTAAAGGTCCTTTTTTCATCTAGCGAGTAAACTTTCAGCAAAAAACCACAAACTGTTCCTTTGTTTTCTTCAGGATCCCAAAAGCTTTAACAGCTAAACCTTCTCAGTAGTTAAACCAGTCATTTGCTCTTTCCTTAAAACAACTGTTCTAGTAGGAAAGACCTTTGTCATCAAGAGGTGTATGTACTTACAGGTAAAAAGTAATAAAATTTCTGTAAAAGCAAGTATTGTAGATATGTGTACACACATAAACATGCACTGACAACAGGAACACAGCTAACTGTACTTTATATATTTGATATTCTGTTTCAATTATAATTTTGATGGTGGTTTACATCCCAAATATATCAGCTTTGTGTTCAAAAACTTTACTTGATATTGAGAAATATTATTTCTTTTCATTTTAGCCATCAGAATGACTAAATGAATCATGAGAATGAACTTTGGTGTTTTCCCAATTTTGTTGCTCACAATTACTTCATTCAAAATGAACAGTGCTCCTCCCCTTGCTTCAGGAAATCATAAATTAAAGCAAAATAGCTTTACCTTTTTTTTTTTTTTTTTTTAATGTTTTATTCCTTGAATTAAAATTGTTGCCTTTTTTTTTTTACCTCTCAGATTTTGGCTAAACTTTAACTCTCTCCTCCCCATCCCTTATTCCCTTATGGCTCAAATGTGCATGCCATGATGTCTGATAGCATCTTACACTCTGAGCCCCTTGGTTGGGGACTGCCTAATTTATAAATTGTGCCAAGTCTGACCACTGAATCCCATTGGCAGAAAGCTAAAAAAAAAAAGAACCAAAACCCCAAAACCAAGAAAAATTTGAACTTCCTCACAACAGCCATTTTCTAGAACTTTCTATTTCACTGAATCACTCCTGGCAAGAAAAGCCAAAAGCTCAGAAAAGAAAAGGAACTGTTAACAATCTTATCCTGACTAATAATTATATTATGTTTCAGCCATATGGCTCAGAAGGAAGATTATTTTCTATAAATACCATGGACAGCAGATAAAGATTACATTTTTTTAATGGAACATTATGGCTTGTGAAATCTGATCCGGTCTTGACTACACATAAGGCACATTAGTAGTGATCTTTGTCTATCATGGAAAAATGAGAGAATAAATTGAATTTACTCATGTCTTGAAAAAATGTTTTAAAAATTTCCAGTGATCTTTGAACATAAATTCATAAGGAGTTATTAATACAGCTGAGAACCAAATAGTAATCACTACCAACAATCTTAGTTGAGCACAAGAGATGTGAGAGAGCACAACTTTTCTCAACATTTTAGAAATTGTACATGACCTGTATCTCTGTTCTTTGGTCTAAACTTCAGTTTATATTGACATAAGTATGGAATGTGCACTTTTCCACACTGTTGTTTGTGTTAAAAGATAGATTATAAATTAACATGAAGATGAAAGCAATCTTTGTTTTAGATGAAAGTGTAAGGTGACAGACTTGTACAAAAGACAAAAGCAAATCTGGCTTTCCCATGCCGCCATCAAAAATATCGCTTTTTACATTTCAAGGAGCTTTTGTGGCACTGTGAATGATGCCAGTGACTCGTACTGAAGCTCTAATTCTAGTAAAAGAAATTGACTCAGCTCAAATTCTTTCATGTCTTGTTTATGGACATGACATTTGCAGTGAAATCATTAGTGTTAGTAAGCTTGTACACATTCATCAAAGTCATTTCATGCTTTGAAGATGATTGATAACATTCGCTTTTTTTTCATTAGGTTACAGATAACACGTAGTAGCATGTACCAATAAAATTATGAAAGTTATTTTTTTCCCCAGCAACAGCTTAGACTGTCCTGTTGTACCATGGCTCCCTTTAATCTCTTTCATAAGGAGTTATAAGCCATATTACCATGTCCCTTTTTGGAATGCTAACATTTTATGACCATGCAGTGGGTAGAGATCTATAGTTTGATATTCCTTTGGTGTTTCTCAGAAGCACTCAGCCACTTTTAGCACAGGGCTGTTCCACCACTAATCATGAGTGCTGCTGACTTGTGAGGTGTGTTTACCCACAGCACCTGAAGGTTAGCTGGAGGGGGCAGGCATCAGCATCTCTCCACAAAATTACTTTAATAAAAACTGCTATTGAATTCCAAAACTCATTTTGAGAAACTAGGACTGAAATTACTACTGTTATTAAAATTTCATTTTGCTGACAGACACACCTTGTTGAACTTTACCTCCCTGTGTCTCATGATGGAGCTCTGAAACTGCATTTTACTCTTCCATTTAAAAGGCTTTTGCTTTGTCCTGATACAATAGATTTGGAGGTACAGATTTGAGGGAATAATAATAGTATACAGTGTTTCAACATGAATGCAATATGAATAGTCTTACTATTATTTTAATTTTAGACAATTTAGACAATTTTTAAAATTTTTTATGTTGTCAAGAGAGAAACTAGCTGCGCTTTGAAAGACACAGTAAATCTAATAAAAGGAACATGCTCAATTTTTGCTTTAATGATTTAAAGTTCTATCTGAACGGGCCTTTTGTAGAATTTTTTTTTTGTCCAAAATTTCATCCACTTGCAGAATAAATAACAAAGGAAACCCCATCTGATATTTTAATGATTTTTCCACAAGGAAAAATGATTGAAATATCAGATTTTTTTAGATTTTATCAGATTTTAATTTTTTTTTTGGTTTTTGCTTTGAATAGGCTTGGACTTCTTTATCATCATATACAACGTTTCCTCTCTCTTTTATATAAGCTATTGAGATTTATAAGTATAGTTACAGGTATTCTCTTTGAGGTTTTTTTGTTTGTTTGTTTTTCTTTGTTCGATTTTTTTTTCTGTGAGATTTTCCTGTTTAGCTCTGTGAAACTGGAATGTTTGGAGTAAGCTTTGACCTCTGTGCTTTCCTCTAAAATGCTCTGCAGCTGGAAGGGTCTGGAGAGGCATGGAGCTTGATCTTAGTGCGTTATCCCACAGACAACTTTATGATGCCGATAAGAGGTTTTGATAAAACTGAGGTTTAAAATTCTGACCCACTCAAACTCAGATACATCAGGAGGAAATCAACAGTGATTTGGTGTTGACTTACTGGGAACCAATGGGGTGGTGGCAGTAGTTGGCCTCACAGTGGGCTCTACATAATTGTCCTCATTGCACTTTCCCTTTGTCAGGCCAATGTCGTCCAGGGCAATGTCACTGGGACCACGCCTTTTAAAGGCATCAAAAATAACCTGAATTCAGGGAAAAAAAAATCAGAATTTTACAATTTAATGAACCATTTTCAGCTGACTATGCTGCACCATTCTGTCTTTTCTTGAATGCTCTTATTTCCACTGTAGTCTACGCTGGTGCTACACTCAGGGGAAGGTTTGCAGTGAAATTCTCTCTCGTTGGGGATGAGGCAGAATTTCTCACAAAACAAAACAGCACTATGCAAACTGAGTGGATCATTCTAAGGAATGTAGTAGCTTCTTCATTTAAATGATGATCATGATTCAAAAATATTCAATACCTTTGCTTTTTATATCTATTTTTAAAATGTAATTTTAAAAGCAGTTCTGCATTGCTCATCAGCCCAAACTTCTCCTGAACTAATGGCACAAAAAGCTAAAACTAATCTCATTTGATTTTAACTGCTCTTTAATATCCACATATTTAAAGTAATCCTGCAAACAAGGAATTAGAGCTGGTGAACTACAGTTAGGCTTAGCAATCTTTTTGAGATCATATGTGGTTACATATTTCCTGGAAATCTGATGCAGCCAGGTCACACATGCATTTATTTCCTCAGATGTTAAATGCATCTTTCTAGCAGTGCTAGAAATCAATCAAAACTACTGTAGCAAGGCAAACCATCCCAAATGCCTATAAAAAGAAATTGTTTTCAAAAGAGAGGTGCTGAAAGAATTGTCTGGAATAAACCTCCTCCTTTTGTTTACAGATAAGTCATGTCAGTTGTTAATCATTGAACTTCCATCTGCAACACACTTTCAGTGGATTAATCTGTAAGTAATTAGTGAAAACACTGATTAACAATCTGAAGTAATTTAAATTGAAATCTTCTCATGGCTAAACACTTCACATCACCCTCACTATTGAGATTTTATATTCCACAGCAGATTTTGATAGGCTTTGAACACTCTTGTTTTGTGGAAAGCTCTCATGATAACATTCATTTTTCCTGGACAATGATCATGTTTTCTGAAATATTAATACTTTAAATTCCAGAGTAGGGAAAGGGGGCTGTGGGAATTTAAATGGGGATTCCAGTCTTCTGTATGCTAATATTTGTTTGATGGTAGATATTTTAAAATGATACTAAGTATTATCTTTGGAATAGTGGAATTTTGGATTCATTTCACAAAAATCTCTGATATCAGTTTAGCTAAAATAAATGAAAAAAGAAGAAAAAAAAGCAGCTAAACAAACCTTAAAATCAGAAGTTTCATTTAAAGTTACTTGTCCATAATTCCAGTTGTTTCCATAGTTTCCTTGTTTCTCAAAAATTATCTTTTCCTGACCACGCTCATTGCTTATGCTGACTCTTAAACGGTAAACATTATCCCCATACATGAAATACCTAGAGGGGGAAAAGCATTTTATTAGAACAAAGTCAGAATTAGAATAAAGTCAGAATCCATGAAAAAATGTCACTCTTTTTATTTTACAATGTTTCATGAAATCAGGATTAATTTGAAGCAAGCATGAAAATAATATTAATTGTATGTTTAAATTACACCTGGAAGGGTAGAGACCTATTTAAGCTTCATGATGAAAAACATTTCAGGGATTCTAAGTATCCTTTTTGCATAGAAATGAATATTGGATGCAGGGTGAAAAAGAAAATACATCATAGCTAACTGCAAAAGTCAAAGCTATGCAGGAGTTAAACTTCAGGCCTGGAGCTGAGACTGATTGTGGAAATCCAAACAGAACCAGGCTGGTGCTGCCGGCACGCTGAGTGGGAGTAATATTTTAAATGAAAGAAAGCTCTTTGGGTACATTCTTAAACAAAATGCAAGTTCAGGAATTATGTAACAATACCAGAAGCTTAGACAATAGGTGTCTGAAGGGACCAAAGGCAAGCTCAGGATCCGGACCCGCTCTTCTGTGAATCCAAGCCCAATGGGTGTTGAAATATAAAATCCTGCAAGATAATGGTCACAATTTAGCCAGGACAGAAGAAATATCTTTTTTACTTTTTTACTTATTGAATTAGAGTTTTTATATTTTAAACAACATCAAGCACAGATAGTGCTGCATGATTTGGAAGACTCCCGACACAGTAAATGTGAGGGATTATCCCAAGATATGTTCATCAAAGAGTTATTATATTGAGCTTTTAAACTTCTTGGATACTCCTCAGAACTAGATGAGCAATGGGAAATTAGTCTTCTCCAAGTCAGTGGGAATTCTGCCTTATATTCTCTGAAGGGAGCAATACTCCTGCCTTTATAAAAATGTCTTCCTGTTTGATATTGATAGTGATTTTGCTGAAGAATTTCCCAACATTTTCATAATCTGTATCCACAAATGACAATGGGAAATATGGATTTTGTGTTGAGAGGGTGACAGAATGACTATGTGAATATTTTATAGCAAGGTGAGGCATTATAAACCAACAAACAACAAAAAAAAAAAAAACCCTTTATGTGTGACATTAAGTTTGTAGCTTTTTTCTGAGATAATTTGTTGCAGCAGCTGGGAATTTGGACTTCTTGTCACCATATGAGGTCACGCCATAGAAACACTGAAATTAGTCATAAGAAATGCAAACTTAGTCAGCTTTAAAATAAAATTCTTGCTTTATTTAAATCATGGGTGTAATCTTGTATTTTCTTCTATCTAATCAATATATATATATGCAAATATTATATTAAGAGAATTTTCAAATTAATATAGTTATAATTATATGAATTAAATTATATACGCTGTATTCTGTTATTTATACATCCAGATTATCTAGTTTTTTCAAATGAGAGGCTAAAATTCCTGAAAATTAATCTGAAATCTTAATCAGGCCTTTAATTTCCTCTGTTGACTTAGAGAGCATGCAGTAAAATAGACATGATGCCTAACTTAAAGATAAAAGTTCTTAATATAATTCTCTGTTTTATCAATTCCCTGAGCATTCGTAATCAATTTTTGAATGTGTATTAAGGCCTTTACTTTTCAGGAGAAGAAAAAAACAAAAAAAAGTGTTTCATGAAGGTAATAGCTTGATATTTATGATGCAATTTACTCAAAATACAGGTCAGAAATTTAAATATGCAATACAGTAGTAACATTACACATAGGAACATTGCATATTTCAGCTTAGACTTGGCATAGGAAAACTGAGAGCCCCTAAAATGCATTAATATTTTTTGAGAGAAAGAAATCATTGTCAAGTGTTTTGTTAAAAAAATTTACATTCTTTCATCTGATTTGCATTCTAGGAGCCCAATGGGAAGACAAAACAGTGTTCTGAAGATTGTTTAGAAAATGTGCTTTTACTCAGAAAGGGGTGCATAATTTCTATCTGATAAAGTGCAGAATACTATTTTTTCTTTTCCCAGGAGTAACTTCTTTCAGAATAATTTGCAATTTTCCCATTCATTTGTCACTGAATAAATTTTATGTAAGTCTTGCATAGAATACATATAAACATTGCAAAATCCAATTTGTATTTTATCTGGTTTTAGCTGGACTGACAAATCACCTGAGACAGCGATTGTTTGGCTTTATTATTAAAATAGAAAAACACTTATGGAGTCTAATGCAGATATAAGGATTCATGATACATTCAAAATCCAATTCCTATCAGTATTGTCTCTTTAAACAGATTCCACTTTTGATATGACCATTCTTCTAATAAAGTTATTTAACTGTAACAGTTACTGGAGTGTTTGCGGTGTGTTTGGCACAGTAGGTCAGTTTGCTGCGCAGTAACCAGGGACACAGATGCCCCCTGAAAACTGCAGGTCAGCTTTATTCAAATCAAAATTATTTTGTGACAACCATGAGGATGTCAGCAGGAGAGAGGGATGAAACAGAAGTGATTTGCCTAATAATGCAATTATACCTTTTTTCCCCCTCAAGTTATACATACAGGTTTTTGACCTATAGCATTTTTGCCCAATAGAAATTTCTTTCTCAGATAAAGCATTTTGGTGTAATAAAAGCATTGAAATTTTTAGTACCTCACACTTAAATAATTTTACTTTTTTTTTTTCCTTTTAGTTTTGGTATATTTCCACAAGATGGCAATCAGAAGGATAAAACATTTAATCTGGTAACACTGACATTTTTATTGCAGAATAATACAACATTTTAGTAATACCACCATGAAGAATCCATAATGCAGTGACATAAGCTAAATCAAGTTTTTCCTTCAATCTTCAAGCCACTTTTTTGATCTTACCTGAAAAGTTGCCAAATGTATGATCAAATTCAGGACCACTCATCAAGGGAAAGGTAGGACCCTGAACTCTCTCCCAGTCTGAATCATCATCCAAATCTTGTATCCAGAAACAAAAGCCGTCTTCAAAAGTGCAGTTGATTTTCTCATAATCTGTGAATAAGAACTTCTAGTAAATAAAAGATGACAGAGATGGTGAGTTTTTTCTTAGAATTACACGGGGAGCAGTGATGAATAATGTCAGTTTTTAAATATGTTTGTAAATCAGCCTACAGTGACTTAATTTCCTCTATAGGAAATGCAACAAAATTACTCAAATAAGCGTGTTTTCCTGAATGTTGTTTCTAGATGTTGTTCTGAATGTTTTATTTTATAAAGACATTGTGGTCAATGATTTCATAGTGTTTAGTGAACAAGCTGGCTGAGAGGAATCTGATGGAGGTGCAGACACAGTTTTATTTATTTATTTATGAATTTTGTAAGACATCACTCTACTGCTAGATACAGGCCTGTAAACATGTGTATGGCCTTACAGGAATAATTTATTTGATATTTAAACCAGTATGAATTTATTCAAAATGGATCTAGATATTGGACTGAGGCCAGAAAATGTTGCTTCCGTTTCCACTGCCATTTTCTCAAACTGAAAGTGTAGATTCACCAAAATTTTGGGATAAAAAAGAAACAACAAAACCAGACACATACACATACACACACAGAGAGAACACACACACACAGAGAACACTTACTGTTCAGTTCACTTGCATTAAATGCAGTGTATGTTGCATTAAAGCCATTATAATTCTCTGCATAATCGGACATAAACAGTGCTGTAACCTCATGAGAAAAAATGTAAATTGTTTCAGGATTGGTCCCTGACAGAGAAGCTGAAAACAAATAAAAAAACCCAACATACAGTCAGAGAGAAAATAAACACAGGCACATTAAAATTTCCAGTATTGTCATAAAACCATAGTGGATTAGTTTATTGAGTCTTAAGGAATGCTTTTCCTGTTGTACTGTGATCCTGCTACAATAGCTTCAAACCTGTGAAGCATTTAGCTGTTTGGCTGACATATAAATATTCTGCATATTCCATCTCTCATATCCACCAATATGGATACCAGCTAGTTTTCTGCCATTTCTCATTCCCATTCTCTACCTATTTCCAAAAATAAGGATAAATAATAGTATATCTTTCTGATATACTATTCTTCCTACAGTCTATCTTCAGAATATGTTTTCAATCTCTCATAGAATTCAGCTGTAGAGACTGAGTCTTATGAAAAATGGGTACAATCCCAGTTTTCAGAGTAGAATATAGAGACAAGGTATCATCAGTATTTCAAGATCTGAGGAAAACAATGTATTTACAAATACTTGGTAAAGATTTTCAGGAAGTTTTGTAGCAATTCTCCCACTTTTTCAGTTTAGATACTTTCATTTTATGTTACTGCGTGTGATATTACAGGAACTTCTGACAATATATTTCCAATGAAACATGGACCCCACAAGACCATGAGGGGGATAAAATTATGAAGATCATTTCAATAAGATCTCAAAAAAACAAATAAAATTTTCATAATATATAAGGCTTTTATCTGGTCAAATTAAAAGGCAGACAGGTATATTGAGATTGTCTAACAGGGTAAATTCATGCAGATCCAGTCTTCCTTTTAAACATACATGTGCAGCTTTTGATACCTCAAAATGCTTATTTTACCATTTAGATTTTAGTATTGTTAGCTGAAAAATAAACTTACCTCTTAAAACTTTGTTTTGTCCTAATCCTTCAAAAATACTCAGCTCATCTGCATATGGTTGTGTTTCAAAAGAAGTGAAGTTCAGTTTAATGGACAACCCTTGAGGCACTCTAAGGCAACAAAGCAAACAAACTCAAAACAGAAAATCTATTATTTCACTTCAGTAAAGTCATTGAAGTCATTGAATGTTTGAATGATAGGTTCAGAAGCAACATGAAATTATCTTAATCAAGATTATTAATCAAGATGATCTATTTGTCTAACTTCCAGCTTGTAAAATTGCCAAAAAAATTTGACATAAACCTTTTGTAACAGTGTGCGCACATCTTTAAGCCCTGGAGTTAAGTGTATTCTAGAAATGGAATGTTCTGAACTCTAGAAACTAATTATCAGTTCTAGAAGGGTTTTTTGGATGGTTTTGGCTGGGTTTTGTTGTCCTCTGCATCTCACTGAATTGCAATCCCTTTTTTCATACATTTTACTCTTATATATCTCACTGCTCAGGTAGACTTCCCAAACCCAGAGGAACAGTATCAAGATATCAACATGAACAGCAAGATACCAAAATGTCTCTCCTGAAAGTCCAAAACACTGTCTCTTATGACAAAAACAGGGTTTGCAAGCAGGTTTGATAATGTAAAGCCCACTCTTTGGGAAATTGTTACAAATCAAAATCATCACACCCAAAGTTTAATGACCAGAACTCACTTGAAGTAAAGCGTAAAAATTCTTGGCCTTATTTTGCTACAGTTATGCTCTATGAATAATCTACAATTATGCTCTATGAATAATCTATATTTAATTTTTTTCCCATTTCCTTTGCACTAGACACATATGGTAGTCAAAATTCTAAAACATTACCAGCTTAGTTACCACTATGTGGATTTGTTTTCAAAATTCAAACTCCATGAAAATAATCTTTTAACAGCAATCTGCTGGTGCCTATCAGTAATGATAAGTAGAAAAAGGTGAAATAAATACTTAGATATTTTGCCTTTTAAAATTTTTTGTTCTTGTAGTAATTTTATATTTCTCCAGATAGAGGAAACAGCTTTGGTTAGAAAAGAGTAAAACATATAGTTGGAAGGTTCAGGAAGCTAAACTTTCAGGGAAATATTGAGCATATTGCTCTCTAAGGAGAGGACGTTGGATCTTCATTTAGAGTTAAAGGGCATGAAAAAAGCTCTTCCTAAAGGTAATGGGGAAATATTTCTAGACAAAGGCAAATCCAATCTCAGATGTATTATAGGTTGCCTTCTAACACATTTTTATAGGGATAATAAAAAATGTAGGTTATTGGAAAACCCAAAAGTTCCCTCATGGAAACAACTCTGGAAGAAAGACAAAATTTGAGTGCCACTTTGAATTTCTTAGGGCTCTACTCTCAGCGTGGCTTGATTTCTTAAAGCAGTTAAGTGGAAATTAGTTCAGGCGGTTGCTTTTCGTCATTTTTCAATCTGTAATTACACATATCTGCAGAACCTCTACCGTATTATTCGCAATTGCTCATGATTCTTTCCATAATGATGTTTTTACCAGCTACACCCCTGGTATAGATATCCACCTAGTACAATGCTTTCTGCAGCTATAGCAGCTCTTGGAGCAACACCAACAGGGTAGAAGGAAGGAGGGCACTGGGACCATGTTTATTTACTGAGCTCAAATTCTGCAATGCCCTGAAGTGAGGAACAAGGCAGATATACTCAGAAGGGAAAAAAAAAAAATTGTTTTCTTTTCCTGGGACACATCTGTATTTTAAAGCCAGGTGTTGTCAGTAATTACTGGTGAGCAGTACCACTGAGGATGAGAAGGAAAAAATGTGCTAAACAGAAGGAAAACCAAGATTTCAGGCTAAAGATGAAAGTTCTGAACAAAATCAAAGCTTAACACTTTCAAAGGAGCCTTTGGAATGAGAAGCTCGAACCTTTTGCAATTTTAAAGGCAATTTCTTAATCTCCTTTGAAATCTGCCAAATGAATACTTCTCAGAATCAAAGAGCAGCCATTATTATGAAACCATAATAAGAATGACTGCCTTTCAAAGCAGTAACTTCTGAATTGACAGTCATAGGAGAGATTTTTAGGACTGTCTAACTTGTGATCATCCAATTTTTTTTTTGATATGTACTTTTGGATGAGATTTATCATATAGTGTGGCTACCTTTTTTCTCCCTGTCCCAAGAAATGTACCTAGAGAGTCAAAATTAGAGTTGTCCCTATCTGTAGGTATATATCCTTGATAAAAAAAATGAATTCTACTTCTTGTTCCTGAGGCTTAAGAGGTATTTGGTGCTTTTATGTAAATAATATAATATAATATAATATAATATAATATAATATAATATAATATAATATAATATAATATAATATAATATAATAATAAAATATAATAACTTTATAATTCTAAAACATACTTCTAAATTACATGGAATTTTCTATGCTGAGGTATTTGGGAATAAAAGCAAATGACATAAGACTATTGTGCAGGAAACAAGATCACCTCATAATCCAAAAAAATGTTAGGTACAAAATTATTGGAAAATGGCTTACATTATTATCCATTTGCAAACAATGTTTTCATTATATGGCTTTGGATAATTCATAGAGTGAAAAAACCCAGAGGAGAGAGTCAACATGAATTGTCCATCACAAACTGCAGCTGTAAAGATATAATGAAGAACATTTGTCAGAATGACATTTGAAAAACAGAATCAGAGCCAAAATGTGGGTGACCCTGGATATTGATTTACATGGATTACCTTGTAACTGCTTTGTAAGCAACAATAGGAAGACAAAATAAAATACAATATAGATTTATTCCCATTTCTAATTCTTATCACTGTTTGATCTCAAAGTACTATAGGAGAAGAAAAGTAGTACAGAAAATTCATTTTTAAATTCAACACAATCCAACTAATCCAAACTAGTCTAAACCAATCCAAATAATTCAAAAACAGCAACCAGATTTAGCTAATCCAATACTTTCATTTTACTCTATACTTTTATAAAAAAGCAGGATCTTGCCTTACCAGTTCTTATCTACAACTACTTTAAATCAGAAAACTGTGTTTGTACTACCAGAGACAATTTGATATCACAGGAATAAAAGCAAAAGGGGATATGGTTGACTATTGTTATCTCTACTTTTATAAGCTTCCTGGTTCCTTGCCTTATATATTACTGAGTACTTGAAGAGATAAGTGGCTCTCCCAAGTTTCCTGCCAATATTGAATTCATTCAGCTGAGGTAAATGTCATTTATCATCATCTATTTTTTCAAAGGGCTTTCAATAGTTTTTTTCCTTGGCCTTGGTATTCTATTTTATGAAAGTTATGAAAGTTCTTCACTTAAAAATAGGGGGAAAAGTATTTTTAAGCCTCAGCAAGATTGGAAATGATAATTCATGTAGAGATTTTTATATCAGCAGACACTGAGGAACTGCTGAAGGTTTTGCCTCATCTCTTGAACATTATATTAGAATCTGTCTAATAATGTTTTCTCTTCAGTTTTTAAAAAAGTATCATAGTGGCTTAACACAAAGATAAAATCAATATCACACATGATTATCTGCAGAGGTAAGGACAAGTTCATCAGTTTGAGGCAGCTGATCAGAAATTATACAAAGCTTTTAATTAATTTCTGAAATGAAACTATACCTATAATGACAGTCCAAATTACGAATAACCAAACATATTGAAAATTAAATGGGAATTTTATTGAGCATAGTTTTCCTCTGGGAAATTATATATAAATTAATAAATTGGGCCTCCTTGTGTGTTGATTTTATAAGTGCAAAATTCTTTTTGCCTGTCACTGTAGCAAACACAAAATAAAAGTCAAGCTTTGTTTCATGCAGCCATATACCATAAATAAAGACTGTGCAGAATGAACTTTGCCAACATGCCTAATGCATGAGCTGAAATAGAAACATATTCCCTTTTGCAATCTTTGAGAGGAAAACAGAACACATAAGATTTTAAATACTTAGAAAAGGTCCATGAATGATAGTTATTATTCTATATTATCATTAGAGCTGGGTATTGGTATTGAAGTACTTTTTTTCTCCACTTTCATTCACATATTTCCTGTCCTTACCAATGAGAAGAAGAAAATCAGTGTGAGAAGAACTGATTGTTCTTGAGCTTGTTATCAGTGAAGATTAGGAAAAAGTGGTCCTGTTAACAAGTAAGACATAATCTGATCTAAAAGGAGTCTCAAAGGATATACAACAATAAAAAAGATGAGCATACTTTTCTAATAAAATCAATGACAACTGTTTGGTCATTCATTTCTCTTGGAATCACAGAATGGATCAGGTTGGAAGGGACCACAATGAGTCCAACCTCCCTGCTCAAGCAGGATCAACCTAGAGCATCTGGGACAGGATTGTGTCCAGATGGTTCTGGAACATCTCCAGTGAGGGACACTCCACAGCCTCTCTGTGTGATCTGTCCCAGTGTTTGGTCACTGCACAGTGAAGAATTTCTTCCTCATGTCCAGGTGGAACTTCCTGGGCATCAATTCCTGCCCACTGCCCCTGGTCCCATTGCTGGGCCCCACTGAGCAGAGCCTGGTCCCTGCTCTGACCCCTCCCTGCAGGCACTGACAGACACTGATGGAGTTCCCTCTCACTCGTCTCTTCCCAAGGCTGAACAGCCCCAGCTCCCTCAGCCTTTCCTCATAAGAGATGCCCCCTATTATTATGATTGTTCTTATCTTCTTATTGTTTAATTTTGTTTGTTCCTTATCTCTTAAGAGACAGTGAGTAAATTCAAACAGGTCCTTAGGTGTATGGCTAAGGAATGTGTCAGGAATGAGCAGGAAGACAGCAGGGACTGGTCCTTTTTCCCTAAAGAACCTCCCAGTGCTTCCTCCTTGCAGGGAGCAAGAAGCTGTGGTCAAAGATGGATGGGCATGGAAGTCATTACATTTTGCCTCATCCTGGAGCCCAAAGAAAAGCTGCAGTTTTTCTCCTAAGGAGACAGGAGATATCCTTTGAAGGAGCCACTTCTACTCTTTCCCCAATATGTATCCTGCTGTCTACTTCTATTTAATTCTGTTCCATGGGACATTATGAGGACTTCATCCTGTTAGCCTTGAATCTGGGGGAGAATCTCCCCAAACCGGTCAAATCCAGCCCATATATTTCACTTGACAGCATCTTTCTCTGCCAAAGGCCAGTCCATTACTTTCTGATTAATCTCTCTCAGTGCTGCAGTGATGCTGTGAGGTGAGTAATCACAAAAAATTATAGTCTAGACATATAATAACTGCAAAGAGTCTGCAGAAACCCCTCCTGGGATCAGCCTCCAGTCTCCTTTTCTGTACCCCTGCGTGGCTGCTTTACAGCAATGCCAGTCATTATTAGTGGCTGCTGCTCAGACTTCACATTTCTCTAGAGACCCTTTCACTGAAATTGCTAGCTGTACTTTTGTGAAGCCTTTTGTTACTGCACTGCATTGCAGAGCCAGAAAGAAACCTTTCAAGATGATTTTAATCAATAAAACAAACAAAAAAAAGGGTGTTCAGTTGCTTGAGTCTCTTCTGAGAAGCTAAGATTTTGCAATCTCTTTTCTGCAATTCCCTTTTCTTTTTTTCTGAAGAAAATTGCACTTATAACAGAGAAGTTCAGCCTGTCACAAAGCTTCAGGATCAAGCTTTGAGATTCTTTAAAAACATAATTGGTCTTTTAGTTGTTTGTTTGTTTTTAGAGCCTGGCATTTCACGTGCTTCTGGAAGCTCGAAGCAGACTGCCCTCACTGTTTTCTTCTTATCACAGCAGAATGGAAAGAAGCTTTCCAGATTTCTAGCATCAAATTCTATAGTTAAAAAAACCAAACCCAACAAACAAACAAGCAAAAAAAAAAAACACTTAGGGAGTGTTAATTGCTCCCATTTCTCCTAAAACATTTACAATGTGTATTTGAGAGACAACTTAACAGAGTTTTAACTGAGAGCTGAGGCTGTGGAGAGCAATGCAGGCAGCATTAACCCACGCACCTCCCAACAAAACTGCAGAGCAGTTGGGTAAGGAGCACTGCAGTCAATTCCTTGGTACAAACAGTTTCTTGGGGAAACCAGGAAGTCAGATGGACTCATAGAGTAGAATCATTTAGGTTAGGAAAGACCTCCAAGGTCATTGAATTCAGCCTTTGCTGGATCACCACCTTGTCTGCCAGGCCATGTCCAGTCCTTTCTCAAACACCTCCAAGGATGGTGACTCCACCACCTTCCTGGGCAGCCCATTCCAATGCTGGACAACCATCTCTGTGAAGAAATTCTCCCTGATGTCCAACCTGAATGTCCCCTGGCACAGCTTGAGGCCATTTCCTCTTGTCCTGTCACTGGTTACCTGGGAGAAGAGCCTGAACTGCACCTGGCTCCATCCTACTCTCAGAGAGTTGTATGGTATGAGAAACTGATCCCTGAGCTGCCTTTTCTCCAGGCTGAGGCCTCCCAGCTCCTCATATGGATTATTCTCCAATTTTTTTACTCTTCCTCTCCAGTCCCTCCATGTCATTCTTGTAGTGAGTGGCCCAGAAATGGGCACAGTACTCAAAGATAATTCAAAAGCAAATAATCTGACTGGCACCGCAGGATTAACACTCTTTTTGTTAAATTGCAGTGGGGTTTCAGGTCTGTAATTTCATAGAATCACAGACTGGCTGAGGTTGAATGGGACCTGTACATGTCATCTGCTCTGAACACTATTTCATATCACTGATGCAAATCTTCACATTAAATTTGCGTATTATTTTGTAATTTACATAGTATTTATGTTAGTAATATTTCTACAGTAAGCAAAAAATGTATAACTGTAGCTATGATATTTTCTGAAAAATCATTTCCTTAGGATTTTTCCTCCTGAGAAGCTGAGAGGCCTCAGGAACAAAATGTAAACAATGGTTATCTGCTGCTGTGGAATGCAACAGGTGCATCTGTGATTGGTCTCATGTTGGATGTTTCTAATTAATGGCCAATCACAGTCAGCTGGCTCGGACTCTGTCCGAAACACAAGCTTTTGTTATCACTCTTTCTTTTCTATTCCTAGCTAGCCTTCTGATGAAATCCTTTCTTCTATTCTTTTAGTGTAGTTTTAACATAATATAGATCATAAAATAATAAATCAAGCCTTCTGAAACATGGAGCCAGATCCTCATCTCTTCCCTCATCCTCAGACCCCTGAGAACATGGTCATGTATAACTTTATATTAAAACAGAAAGACTCTAATATTCATTATTTTTTAAGCATATATGCTTCATTAGCAAGAATTTTACAGAACATTTTTCCTCTTGCAAGATAAATATTATAAAAATCACTCATTATTATGTTTAATAGAATTGATTTGGACTTCCCTGTGCAGTTTATTGCCCGTGAACTATTTACAAACAACTGACAGTGTTAAGCATGTGTAAAAAGAATGATTCACAGGAGTTCACATTCTTACCACATCTTTTTTCAGATTCATCTGAACCATCTGGGCAGTTCAAGACTCCATCACAAAAGAATTCTTCACTAATGCAGGTTGCACCATCAGCACAGAGTTCAGCAGGTGGCAAACACTCAGCTGGAATAATAAGGATGAGAGCAATAACAGCACAACAGTAATGGAGTCTCACTACAAAGGAAAATTGACTTACCTCTGCTTGCTTTACCACAAATCAAATCAACCACTCTATTGTGTTTTACAAAACTGCATTTTTAGAAGCCTGGAATGAAATATCACATACTAAAAAGATAAATTTGGCAGAGAATGGAGAGAGTTCTCAGAAGTGAAATATGTTTTGAAACCAAGCTTGAAGCAAGGCTGGAAGAAAATGTCTGTGAATTCCTTTTTTTCCCCCCTTTACACAAATAAACTACTTTGTGCAATATAATGAATAACATTTTCCAATTTCTTGTGTTCATATAATGTGAGAAAATTGTACTTTGGTTTAAATAACAGTGAATAATCTCTGGGTTTAGGTAAATAAAATTAATTGATTTCTTCAGCTTTAACACATCACACTGTTGCACCTCATCATGCTAAGAAATCTGATTTTTTAAGCAGTATATCCTAAAAAAAAGAGCCTTTAGATTCTTAAGCACCAGAATTATCAGAAACCATATTCTGTTCAGATTTACAAATTAAATGTGTAAGTTAAGAGCAAATTTCTTTTAGAAGAATAAATGGGCAGATCCTTGAAATTGTAGGTCCTACTAATAGTCTTTTTCTAGAGCATAAATGTTCATCTACTGCAAACAAACTCTTAGTCTTTAGAGGGTTGTGGTCCTAGATATCTTTAGAATTGAAGTAGGTCCTATAAAAGTGAACAGAAACATGCAGCTAAACTAAGCTTTGGAGAACTACTGATTTGAAAATTGTTAAAATTGCATTAAATTCTATAAAACTATTCACACAGTTCCTTGTCTCTACTTCAATAAATGCTTACAGAAAAAGGTCAACATTTCTGATGCAAGAAGGAAGAATAGTAATCTGTAAAATTTCATTTTTTTCTTTTTTTTTTTTAGAGCTGTTAGTTCTGTAATCAGATTAAATACGACATTTTACTGTGTGTCCCAGATTGCAATTGGCGTGGATGTATTGCAGCACCTCAAAGTGCTTTACAAAACATTCTCAGTGTTGGCAATGCAAATGTCACAAAGCCACAAGATTTACCATTTTGCATCCAACTGGAAATTAAAATGAACCAAACATACTCCAGTAAAGTGTTGGAGGTGACACAGGGCCAGTGAATGAATGTCCACAGATGAGCAGAGACAGAACTGAGCATTCTAAATCCAGAGCAAAAATTCCAACCAATAACCCAGGAAGAGATTTTGCACAAGCCCATCAGGAAAGAAATCATTGTTTACACACAACCTGATAAATCCTTGGTTTATTCAACTCAGAAAACTAAACAGCACTGCCACCTCCTGGATTGAAAGAAATCAATTTTTCCTGCTTAAACATTATGACTCCTCTTTTAAATTGCAAATTACCCTAAATTGTGCTGTAAGTGTTACATTCAATTAAATAAGGGCAGTAAACACATAAGACTTGAACACATTAGACTGTTTTCAGAAATCATATATATTTCACTATATAAGAAGGCTGAAGAATGTTTTCAAAGACTCAAACATCTTCAGCTTTCTGTCCATTGGAAGTCACACTTTGCTATCAGTTTGCTTATTTTATTTTCCTCATAGAAGTAAAAAAAAAGAATACGATTTTTAAAAAAAGAGCAGTTACTATTAGTGCCAATGTGTGCATCAACATGCATAACACATCCGGCATTTTTTGTAGCATGTACAGTCTTAGAAGTCCCTTCTCCTTGAAGAGGTCTCCTTGGTCTAAGGCAAACCTGAATTTTCAGGAATGGAATATAAGGATTGAATCCTGTGAGGAAGAGTCTGCACATGAGCAGTGCAATTTTGCAGTTTCAGATTGCTCTATGGAACCTCCCTGCTCCTCCACACACACACAGTTACTCACCCACTGTTGTTGAGGGCTTGCTTGTGCTGAACTGTCCTGAACCTGGACAAACAAAACCCAAGGTTAGAACTCTACTCCTTGCCTCCTCCCTGCTCCTGAACCCCTCAGCTGTCCTGAACCTGGACAAACACAACCCAAAGTTAGAATTCTACTCCTTGCCCCTTCCCTGCATATCCTCCACACACACAGAGTTACTCACTCACAGTTGTTGAGGGCTTGCTTGTGGTGAGCTGTCCTGAACCTGGACAAACACAACCCAAGGTTAGAACTCTACTTCTTGCTCTCTGGGAGCACCTCTGTTGTTGCTTGGGCAGAATTAAGCAGCAACCAATCTGCTTTTATA
The DNA here is from genome assembly GCF_028018845.1 of Melospiza georgiana. NCBI lineage: Eukaryota > Metazoa > Chordata > Aves > Passeriformes > Passerellidae > Melospiza > Melospiza georgiana. The sequence goes on from NC_080431.1 coordinate 11,926,769, forward strand.
GCTGCATTATTGCAGATATTAAAGAAAAAAAAAAAAAAAATGCTCCCCACACTCCAGGTAGTGCCAGCTTGAGTGGCTTGGTCCTGAAGCTCCAGTGTCACAATAAACATAAGAAAAAATTATGTGAAATCCAAGTGTTATTGAAACAAAAGATTTCTTTCCTCCTTCCCCCTTCCCCCCACTAAAAGAGGAGCTATTACTGTGACTTGAGGAGGTCACTGGGGTGAGAGAAGGATGAGAATCTTGTTTCTTGATCAGAAGGTTGGATTTATTGATATATGATATATAATACATTATAACTATACTAAATAGAATAAGGAGAGAAGTTGCAGAGGCTTGCTAAGCTAAGAATAGAATAGAAAGGAGATCAATAATAAAGTTCTGTGTCTAGGGACTCTGTCCCCAGCTTGCTCTTGTGATTGGCCCTTAATTAAAAACTTGGAACATGAACCAATCACAAGTGCATCTTATTGCATTCTACAGCAGTTGATAATCATTGTTTACATTCTTTTTCTGGGGCTTCAGCTCCCCAGAAGATAGACAAATCTGAAAGAAGATATTTTCATGAAAAAATGTCTGCAACAAGGAGCAATTCTTTCTTGTCTTCCCCTGTAAAAGTTCTGACCTGGAGCTGGTGTCAGGGAACTTGTAATGAAACTCGTGGGATCCGTTGAAACAAGAAAAGTTATGACAACTTCTGCATTAGTACTAAAAGGGAAATGTACATTTTCTGACAAATAAAATTGCTCTACAAATAAATTAGGAGCTTCCAACCTACCTAGTGTTTGTCTATTTACATACAGAGGTGTATATATATATATATATATATATATATATGTGTGTGTGTGTGTGTGTGTGTGTGTGTGTGTGTACATATTTACCCATGAACAAATGCCTGGGTAAATAAGCAGATATGTATCAGTGATTGTAAACTGCAAAACATTCTGGGAAAATGGAATGTGTATTTGTGATTGCTCCAACAGAAGTTCCACTTCATTGAGGATGCACCTGGCATTTCCAGCTCCCAAACAGTCTTTTTTCTTTTCCTCTCTGAATTTGCTTTAGCATCTCTGTTTACTATTTCTACTTTCTAAATTAAGACTCAAATATGTGAGTAGGATAATGATGTCTTTGACTGAAAACAATTCCCAAGTCACTGCAGGTACTGGATCCTGTACCTGTTTATAAGATTAAGGGCCAGAAGGAATAAAGTAGAAGATGCAGTAAGGATTTCTCTTAGTTTGTCACCCATCAGTTTTGTGGTCAGAAGCTGCTGACCACTGGTCATCACCAAATTACTTTTGTTAGGTATTCCTGCTCTCCCAGACCTAGTGCACAAACTTGCAGGAGGATTTCCCACCAATTTTTGATCAAAACTTGCTTATTTAGCAAATACTGTTAAGCTGAACTGGGCCATTCTGTTTACAGTGCATTTTGTGTCAGCAAATGTAGGGACACAATTTCTTTGGCAGAGAGAGAGAAGAGCAGTGAATAGATGGACTGTTCTCACAGCTACTGCAGAGAAAAAAAGCTTAATTCATACTATCACAGGTTTTCAAAGAGATACACACACACACATATATACATATGCGAATCCCAAGTGTTTCAATAACTTCAAAAGATATATATATATACACATATATATTTATATATATATATAAATATATAATATTATATATGTTATATATATTATATTTATATTATATAATATATTATCTAATATTATATAATATATATTATATATATGTGTGTATATATATATATTTATTTATACCAACATATCTGTCTATACGTTTACTACAGGATAACCAATTTAGAAGGAATTAAACATTCCAAGACATAAAACATACATGCATGCAGGAGCAAACAGTTCTAAGAAAACAGTTATCAGGGAGCTGCATCTTGAAAACTGCTGAAAAATTGTGGTTGCTACAGATGTTCCCAAAAGTGCATGCACAAGTTGACAGGAAAAAGGAAAACACAGGAGAATGACAGAAGCAGCAGTGATATAAGCACAATTACTAGAAAATCTCACTAAAATTACAGGTTGAGATGGCAAAGGAATTTTTTTAGGGTCAGCAGAGCCATAACCCTGCATCCAGCAGGTGTAAATGTACCTGGTATGGTAAAATGTGGGTATATTGTGACATTTGGACTGAAACATAAAGAATAAGGAAGCAGGAAATATTAACAAAAATACAAAAATGACCTAAAGCAGACCCAAGGCCAAGGGAGAAGAAATTCACATCAGGAATATTGTTGGCATTCCAACCTTGGTGCTGACAATTCTCAACTCCCTTTCCCTTTGCTTAGGAACCTCCCCCAGTCTCCAAATTTTGCTTGAGGATGATTAGCAACATTGAACTTAGGAGCAGGAGAGCATTAAGATAATATGCCAGAGGAAGGGACAGATAGGGATAAACCTGAATGTTAGCAGTTTAAACTGTATCTTTGGGAATAGACACAGTACTTGCACACTTTGGACTATACACGTTGGAAGGCCTGTAACCAGACTAACAGTAACTCTTTCATCACCGCGGCTGTAATTAGAATATCAATAAATACTTGTCTCCTATATTTATAAGGGCAGTTGTTTAGCTTCTGCTCTGGTACCCTGTGCCCTGGAGAGTTTGTGTGTGATATTTTGAATCCAGTTTGTGTGTGACTATCTGCACCTGGTGCTATAAAGCACTTACTGTATTGTTTATCTCTCTTGCTGACTTTTGGCAGCTTTGTAAGACTAAATTTGTCTGCTTCGTGTCTTATCACTGTAATACTTCCAGGGATAGTGGAAGAAAATCTGTCTCTCAACATTGCTTAGTAAATCAATAACCACAACATGAGAGCAGGACTCCCCACCCTGATCTACCTCCCCAAATCTACAAAATCTTCAGCTTGCAGCTCAGCTGGTTAATGGAGACTCAGCCTTTGGTTTGATACTCTAATTAAGCTCCTACAGATTTTGTACAGACTACAGATCACTCAGTGCTTTCTCAAATAGTCAGAAATGGGGAAAGCAGTTAATTAGCCCTGAATGGACCCTGGCAGTCAAGCCCCAGCTGCAACCAATGCAGATGTACTAAGTTAGGTGAGCTGAACAGCAATTCTTGTTTTCCTTCATCTTGTATTGGTAACAAAAATTTGTGCCTGCTTTGAGAAAGATACTGACCTGATGAGGTTAAAGGTGTTGTTGTAGTAGGATTTTCAGCAGCTACTGGAAGAAAACAAGTTCATTATAAGCTTCTTTTATAGCACAGAGTCTAGTTTTAGATGACAGAAATAAAGATTAAAAAGAAATCAGCCATGGCTATTTCTCATTGAATCACCGTCAGTGTCCTGCTTCCCTCCTTTTGCCTCATCCTGCTCCCAATCTTTTCTCAAACTCCATGATGTTACCAAGGAAGAAATATCCCAAAAATGAGTTGGAGTTATGAGGTTTCAAAGCCACTGCAGTTCCTTTTAGTCCTCAATCCCTACTGATTGTATTGCACATAAAATATCTTCACCTGGGAAATCTCTCTCAAGGCTTTTTACTCTATGGAGACTTGCAGGGCGCCTGTGTCTTAGAGAACAGTATTTAGAAGAGTTGAGTGAGTTAAAATTAACCTGGGATAGTTTACAAGAAAGAAAGTTACTTTTAATCACTGCGAAAACTCACTTCAAGCAAGTCATGCCTGTGTGACAGCTCTCTCCCTCTCTGAAATAGGAATGACTCTAGCAGAACGTATTGAAATACACCATTCAAAAGTGCCTCATATGATTGTGATTCTTAATTAGTTACAATTATTTCATTGAAGCACTCCTGGTAGAATGGACAGGTGATTTCTCATGTGAAAAGAGGCATTTTAATGAACCACAGCAATAAAAGTTTGACTACTTCAAAGTTCATCAGTGGATGAACCTTTTAAGAGGCTCTTAATTATTTTTTGGTGGCATTTCTGAAGTGTAATGAGCAATCAACTTCCACAGTGTTGTGTGGTAATTTGTAATAAACAAGCAGTAAAGAGAACTAAATATGCCCAGACTCTGAATTTAGCCTTTGAATACTTGAAGTACTTAGCAAAAAATGCAGCTTTTAGTACAGATTAAGAGACATGGCACAGCAGATTGCCACTCCTCAATTTTTACTTAGTGGTAACTCCAGCAGGTCTTCAAATGTCAGCTTACCAACTTCTGCTTCAAAGAATTCAGATTGTTTTTTAACGCCATCCTCAGTGAAGGGCTGTTTTGAAGGTTTATTCAGGTAAAAAAAAAAAGGATTCTCACTGATCTTGAAGGGCTGCCATTTAGACTTTGATATATTTTCTAGTACTTACATAAAATATCTGTATATTTGCAGAATTTAAAGCTACCTAGTCCTCAAAGCCCTGTTCCTTTCTCCACCACTTACATTTACCTAGGTTCTACAGGAATATGGAGCCAGTTCCCTGGGTGCACTGCTCCCAAAGCAGTTTGTTTTCCTACAGGACATATTTTTCAGCAAATGAGTATTTACTCACTGCCACTCTGAGCCCTTCTCTCATTCTTTAGCAGAATAAAATTGTAACTGTTTTTACATATGAAACAACATGGTTGGGGCTTAATTGCTTTAATTAGAGGACTAAAAATTACAAATATTATGCTTCATAAGAAGTGAAATTGAGTGGTTTTCAATGGGAAACCGCTACCTTGCCCGTTACTCCCTCCTTAGGGAATGTACACAATGCTGGTCATACTTTCTAGTAGAAAAGGTTGTAAATTCTTCTTTAAGCTGCTACTGAAAGTTATGGAATGTTGGAAAAGTAACAATCCAATTACTGTAAGGGAGACAAAACTTTCCTTCCTGCTACCTGTAGTTCTGAGGCATTTTTAGAATTTAAACCAAAAAATACCCGAAAAAACAACAAAAACCCAAACAAAAAAAAAAGAAATAAAAACTTCAAAAAAACCAACTTTCTAATATTACCTGTGATTTGTATGCTGTTCACATCAATTTTCAAAGTCTCGGTAGGGTTATTTGCAGTGACACCCAAAACCAGCTCATGTTTTATTTTCTCAACTGTTGCCATCTGGGTAAAATAAAGGGTGAGGATCACAACCACACTAGCAATACAAAACAGAGAAATTAATTAGTTATTCAAACTGATGAAAAAAATCTGCTATGCAACATCATCTAGACAATATTTCATTCTAACTCTGGTTCCAATGGCAAAGGCAGATTGATTTTTAAATATTGGCTGGCAAAGATGATATAAAGAAACATCTCTTAATCATCAGGCCAGTTTGAATCTTGGAGAAACTTTGTTTTTTCTTTATCTACTCTTACTCTCACTATCAGAAAAAAAACCTACAAGACAACATTCATTTCAATTGCTGCAATAGAGCTGAAAACTAAAGAAATAGCTTTACTGTTGTTCAACAGGTCTGTTAGTCTTAGCCCTAAAATATTGAAGGTGAACCTGGAAGTATTACTAAAATTGTATAATATGGCAAAATATAATACAAAGTGACCATTTTTATAAAGAAAATCTGTGGATGCTGCATTTTTGCAGATCTGCTCTGTGATTGTCTGGATTCTCACAAGGAAACAATGATGGCTGAAAATAGAGATATTTAGAAATTGTGGTTAAACTGCATTTAACTTCTATGAATTTTATCCAGAGTGTTTTCTGTTTGTTCTCTCCATCCTTTCTAGACACTATTATGAAGTTTTATATTTGCAGCTAGAGTAAGATAATGTTGAAGTATGACACTTGCCAAAGATAAACATTTTCTTCTTTACTTAAATTTAGGTGTAAGCTTTTTTACTCTTAAACTACCCACTTGCAACTGACTCAGTAGTGCTCTTTGTAAGGAGTGATTAATCCTGTGATTTGTCATTTTGCTGAGCATAGTTTGTAGTTTGCAATATGCAGAAAAGCTCTCCTTCTTGCTTATTTCTGATAACCTCTAGGCCATGCTGAGCAAACAAAAGCTTTTATTGCTCTCCTTGTGACTCAGCAGCAGCGTTTCAAGGGTGAAATGCCAAGTAGATTGCCTGAAGGGGTAAACACTTTTTAGATGAAAAGAAAGTAAAGTCTGAGACAAAGTTATTAGATGGAGAAGTTAAAACAGATCCTTACTGTTGTATTAAAAACAAGATCCAAGGTTCAAACCCAGCAGATTTTCTGCAATTTCTATGATTGTTGTGTCAAGATACAGTGGTGGGATGAGTTCTGCCAACACAGATATTTACAGTGCAGATATCAAGATTCCCATTTTGGTTGATAGAAAGAATAAGCTGTTCTTTGGCATAATTGGTCTCCGCCTAGAAGGTATCTAAATTGACCAGATGAGAAAACTAAAAACCCAGCACTTACAAAGGCAGCCTTGAACAAACCCCTCAGAGATGTCTCCATGTTTGATGCCCGGATTTTGATGAGAAGAGTCCCTTTCTTTGTGCAGAACCCAAATTTCCTGAGTAGATCTACCTACAAGGACAGCACTTTGGAAGTGTTGCTGCTGCTGTGCAGTCCATTCCCTTTATGTTATATAATCCTTTATGAAGCGATCATACTCTGCTTTCTAGCTAATAGGGTTATGTCCTCACTATTCCAGTCAAGATTGCTCCAATATTAATCTGCTTCCCATTACTTACTGATATTCATGGTCAGATAATATCCCAATATCTTGTTTGTGGGTTTTTTTTTCAAGGACAATCATTCAAAAAAATAAATCTCCTCTACATATTTATCAACTTTATGTACTTACACTGATATCGCAAGAACATGTGGTAGCACAAAACTATTGATCTGTTTTCATGTAATGTGCACTTTAATTTTCTGGGTTCACCTATGAGACAGCAAGTTATACCATTCATTTCCCAGGGTTCTTCAGTTCTGCTAGAGTCAATCTTTTATCCTCTGGTTTGTTCTTGCCTTTCACAGTGTGTCATTAGACTTCTCTTGATTTAAAACTTGAGTTGCTGGTAGTGACATGAGATCTGACCTCAGTTTAACAGGTTTTACATGAGCAAATTCAGCACAAACCTATATCTTTTCCTTTCTAGATAGTTTCTTACCTCTCTCACTCTTCCATTTTTCTTTGTAAATCGACAGTCCCAGAGACTATCACCTTTTTAAAATCTAATCCTAAAGGAAGTTTTAAGAGAAAAGACGTCTTGAAGCTTCATCCTCTTTAGAGGGCCTTATCTAAATTATAAAAATGTTTGGGTTTTGGTTTTTTTTTTAAAAATCTATTCACAGTCCACAGAAGAACTGTCTAAATTACTAGTATCATTGTCTCTTGCGTATATTTTAAGTAAACTTTGTCATATACAATTACCTGGTCTCTGATGTCAATCTGTCATGATCATCTTCTGACCTCCTGTAGAAAAAAGAAAAACAATAAAAAAGAAAAACCACAACCAACACCACATGGTTCCCATTGGGATTAGAATGTTTTGGACACAATGGGAACACATCCTGGAATTGTGTAATAATGAGAAACAGTGTTACAGGTGTTTTGCTAAATCAGAACCTTATTAAGAGTAGTGAAGAAGGAATTAACAGCACAGACCTGGCTGTATAACTTTTGTCAGCAGGTCTTCAGTAGGACAACCAGCACCTCAGAATATTGAAAATGAGCTTTACTAAATGAAGCAGATCTCAGTGTACCAAATTTATGGAATCTTTAGGACACAGAAGCTGCAGCTTTTCCTGATGTCAAGTGACAGTCTTACTTGTTAAAGCCTTAAGGAATGTGAATTAAGTGGATCATAGGGACATATCAGTGCCTGAGCCTCCAGGCTTCGGCCAGGAGATCTCTAACCTGAAATTTGTTCTAGATGGCAAGGATCAGCATCCCTGCGAACAGCACCTTGGCAAAAAAATAATTCAACAGTTTTTTGAAATAGGGAATTTTTCTGAGTGGGTGTTAGGGCTCAGCCTTATTGGTTTGGTTGAGGCAGGGAATTTCACCCAAGGAAACACACTGGTGTCAAACTGAGCACATTGGAAGATGTTAGATGTAAAAGGCATAACATAGGAGGTTCCCAAGGATGTCTTGATAATCAAGGTAAATACTTCTGAGAGAAATATCTAAGTAAGGACTTTTGACGTTTATTTTCAAAGTTAAATTAAGCTGTACCTACTTGAACTGGGAGATTTCACATCTCTCAAACTTGTGTTTCAGATCACTTTCGTGAAAGATATTTTGTACCTATATGAGAAACAAGAATCTTGAACCAATACAATAATAGAAAACCCCCCCAAACTATATCATAATATTATAATAATAAATAATAATATATTAATAAAAAGTAATAATAATTAAATATTAATAATAAAGTAATAATAATTGAATATACACACATTCTCAAACCATAATCATGGTTTCAGCACTAAATAACTTTTTCTATACTACAAAAACAAAGTATTTCTTTGATGATTCACTGATTTTCTCAAATAAGGAATATATTGGGTTCTGACCAGGCTTAGGACCTGAAATAACCCTTTTTTGGAAAGAAAAAATATCAACAGCAGTTAATGGTAAGAAATTAATGTACCTACAAATACTCTTGAATAAACCACAAGCTGATAGGTTCTTACCAATTTTTCAACATCAAAGGCAAGGACTTTGAAATCAGCTGAGGAACTGTTTTGTAAGGTTGAAGTGAAAGACGTGCCAGAGACTATTTTTAATATTCCCATATAGCTATGAGTAATCCCCTCTGCTTCAACTAGATAATGAAAAAAAAGGTGTTTTAATTATATAGAAATAAATGAAAAATATTACATTAGATTTTATTTCACACAGATCATCAATACAATGATTTCTAGGGTTTTTTTACTGCTTTTTGATCAGAGATGTTCTGCCTAGAAAAAAAGACTTTTCAATGTTTACAATAGTTGTATTGGTAATCATATTTTTATGAATTCTATTTGCCCTTAGCTCTCATTACTTTCAGTTTTGTTTTAGATGCTGTTTTCCTGCAACACTGAGTGCATAAAAGATACAATGATATGCCCAGTTCTGTCTACCACAAGGGACAGAGATAAATGAGAAGGCAAATAGTGAATTATGAGTATTTTGTATGTTCTGGATAAAAAAATATTATGAATTATTGCCTCACACTTTATGTATTTTTGCCCTTTTTTATATGCATATTCTGGTTTCGATGACAGCACTGGAAACATCCAGTGTCAGAATAGTGAAATTATTTTTGACCTGACCTTTTTCACCAATACATACATGAAATTCTGGGAGAATTTATAAAGAAATTAGACAACTGATCCTTGCTGCAAACTTAATCTTGATTTTATTATGCTACAGGACATGAGGTATACATAAAGGAATTCATTATACATTAAAAAATTATTTCTTCATTGTGTAACATACTGGAAACTCTCAGAAAATATCTGAATTAAAGTTGATTGATAGGAAATGCCTTTTTCTTACTGGCTGCAGTACCAGTGGTATTTTAGGTTGTGTTTGAAGGCATTAACATCAAAGGAAGTTTTAAGACAAAAGCAGATGTCAGAGATGGAAATATTATCGTTCATGGCTTAAACATTG